>NC_060204.1:0-360000 GCF_020623625.1 Saccharomycodes ludwigii
CACTTACTCACCAATTCGACTCCCCACCTTCACACAAATATTATAACCCGAATACTTCATAATCCGACTAATTTATTTATCCGAATATTATAATCCGAATACTTCACAATCCGACTAATTTATTTATCCGAATATTATAATCCGAATACTTTGTAATCCGACCAAAATATTTATCCGAATATTATAACCCGAACACTTCATAATCCGAGTCAAATATTTATCCGAATATTACAACCCGAATACTTCACAATCCGACTAATTTATTTATCCGAATATTATAATCCGAATACTTTGTAATCCGACCAAAATATTTATCCGAATATTATAACCCGAATACTTCATCATCCGACCAATTTATTTATCCGAATATTATAACCCGAACACTTTGTAATCCGATCGATTTATTTATCCGAATATTATAACCCGAATACTTCATCATCCGACCAATTTATTTATCCGAGTGTATATAACCCGACTATTGTGTAAGCCGACTCAATTATTTATCCGAATACATATAACCCGAGTAATGGCTAATCCGACTATATTTATATTCACCATATCGTAATTATCCCAATATATTTCTACCACAAATGCTTTCTAATCTCGTCAATATATATTTATACCCACACCCAATCTCTTTTAACCCTGTCCATATATTTCTAATCCAAACTCATTATACTCTCACCAATATATTTATCCCACATCCATTATAATCAAAATGTACAAATTATCCCCAATATCTTCTAATTCCATCTCAATTATTTATCCAAATATACTCCCACTTATACCACCTTACTAATCCCAATCATTTTCCACTTCTAATCTCATTAATCATCTTTATATTAAAGATGTACTACATATATGAACTAATATATTAATAACTACAATAATATTATTATACTACATATATGAATTAATATATTTATAATCTCAACATTATTATAATACCACATATATTCATAACTACAATAATATTATTATACTACATATATGAACTAATATATTAGTAACTACAATAATATTATTATACTAAATATATTTATAATCTCAACATTATTATTATACTACATATATAACAATCATCTTACTCTCATATTCATAATAATCATATTAATACCAATCTATATATAATAATAATATCTTTATAATAATCATCTTGTTCTAGTACTCATAATACCAACACTATTATTATACTACATATATTTATAAGCTCAACAGTATTCTAATATTAAATATATAATAATCATCTTACTCTCATATTCATAATTATCATCTTAATTCCATATTCATAATCTCAATAATAATCTTATACTAAAGATATAATTATAATCTTAATTCCATATTCATAATAGTAATAATAATCATCTTATCCTCATATTTATACTAATTATATCTTTATAATAATATTATTCCAATATCCATAATCCCTCCAATATTCTTATAATATTAATAATACCATTATAATAATCATCTTACCCTCATATTCATAATAATAACAATATCTTTATAACTATAATCTTCTTTTAATATTCATACTACCAACAATATTCCAATAATGACAGTAATCCATATATAATTATCATCTTACTTTTGTATTTATAACCTCAATAATATTCCAATAATGACAGTAATCCATATATAATTATCATCTTAATTCCATATTATCATTATAATTATAATAGCAATCCATATATAATAATAATCTTACCCTCATATTCATAATTACCCCAATAACATTATTATAATAATATCCTTCTTCTAGTTATAATACCAACAATATCTTTATAATAATCTTACTCTCACATTCATAATAGCAATCCATATACAATAATCATCTTACCCTCATATTCATAATAATAATAATATTATCATAATAATACTAATTTCATATTCATTATACCAACAATATTATTATATTAATACTAATCCATATATAATAATCATCTTACTCTCTTGTTCATAATAATAGTAATATCTTTGTTATAATAATTTTAATTTCATATCTATACTATTAATAATATCATTATACTAATAATCTTAATTCCATATTAATAATACCAACAATATTATAATAATCATCTTCCTTTTATAGTTATACTCACAACTATATCCTTATAATAATTCACATACTAATTCTAATCCATATATAATACTCATCTTACTCTTATACTTATAATCTCAATAATATTCTTATACTCATTATATAATAATTATTCATAATATATTTATAATACTAATAATATTATTATAATAATACTATTTCATATTTATAACAATAATAATAATATCATTATAATTATAATCTTCTTCCAATATCCATAATCACAATAATACTAATCCATATCTAACCATCTTATTCTAATACTTGTAATCCCAATAATATTCTTATACTATATATATTCTTCCAATATCATTATAGTAATAATATCCTATATATAATACTTATCAATCAACTGTTATTATCCATACATCATAATTATTAATTCATACTTATACTCTCAATAATATTTCCAATTTCAATATTATAAATATCTTATTATACTTATAATATTAACAAGTTATTTATATTATATCTATAATAGTTATCCCTACTATATTTATAATTCATATATAATAATTATTCAATTATACTACTTATATATTATGATTATAATATACTTATACTACTTATATATAATAATTATTCAATTATACTACTTATATATTTATAACTATAATTTACTTATACCACTTATATATTTATAATTATAATATACTACTTATATATTTATAACCATAATATACTTATACTTATATATTTATAACTATCATATACTAATAATACATATATTATAATTATAATATACTTATACAACTCATATATTTATTATCTTACTATACTTTGATTATAATATTTCTATACTATATATATTTATAATTCATATGTACTTACATTACTTGGTTATTTATAATATAAATACATAATTATAATATACTTATACTCATAATATAATAATTATTCCTACTATATTTATAATTCATATATACTTATACCACTCATCATATAATAATTATTCCTAATATATTCATATTCCACATATATTTATAATCTAAATCAACTAATAACTTATCAACATCCATCCATTCATAATAATTATCCCACTAATCTTATAATAATAATATGTTTGTTATATTCATATCCTTATACTATATATATATATAAATTGATAATCTCAATCAAATAATCCTCCATTTATATTTATAATAATCATCCATTCATATTCATATTCATATCCTCCATTAATATTTATAATAATGTCATAATAACTATCCATCCATCTTTATAATCAAAATAAATCCTCATAACTATAATACTCTGAATGTCTTAATATAGTTATCCTCCATATATATTTATTGTATCACTCCAATAATCATTCTGCTAATCATATCCCCAATTTGTATTTATAATAAGCATCCATTCATATTCATATTCATACTTCCAATAACATCTACAATCATATCATAATAACGATCCATCCATCCTTATAACCAAAATAAATCCTCATAACTATAATACTCTGAATGTCTCAGTATAGTTATCCTCCATATATATTTATTGTATCACTCCAATAATCATTCTACTAATCATATCCCCAATTTGTATTTATAATAATCATTCATATTCATATTCATATTCATAATTTCAATAACATTTATACTCATGCCTCACCACTCTTATACTCTATATCCTAGTCGTCTCATTCTACATTTATAATCATATCCAATACTTATCCTCCAAATATCTTTATTGTCTAACCCCACTTCTATTCCATATATGTCAATGGTTATACCAATCTACTTGTCACCTTAACATACTAATTATTCAAATATATTCATAATCCAAATCTAATAATTATCTCATTAGAATAACTATTCTAATATACTTATACTATCCGTATAATAATTATCCAAATATATCAATAATCCTTGTATCATGGTCAATATGTTTTTATAATCTCAATATCCAATAACTCCACACTATCTATAATCCAATTCCAATTATACTAATAATATATCAATAACTCAAACATACTTCTAATCATACTCCATCTAGAATCCCTCACCATATTCAATCCAAATATCTGCAATATTTAAATATACTTCATTTATAATCCTAACATACCCACATTTCCCAATACACAATCTCAACTCACTTATCATCCAAATACATTTCTAATTCGACTGTATAAATCTTCACAACTCACTTGTAATCTAAGTACAGTAGTAATCATAATATAACTAATAATCTCACCCTATCTATAATTCAATAAATAAATAATCCCAATACTCTAGTAATTCCATCTCAATTCTGATCCTATTATACTAATCTCGTCTTCATATCTATAAATATACTAATACTCCCATCATAATTATAATCCTAACTCTAATCCCATCATACTTTTGATACTATTTCTAATCCCAGCATTCATAATAATTGCATCTATTAAATATATCATCTATCAAAATAACTCTTTCAAAATATCTCATCACCTAACAAAATAAAAAGAATAATAATAATAAATCCTACTTTCTCCACAACTCAACTCAATTATCCACCACTATAACTCCAACCTGTTTGTCAAACACTCCACTTATCCTCTCAATATAACTACCACTAATAATATTATCATATCCTTGTCTCTTTGTTTGTTTTTTTTATCCAATGTGTTCTTATATCTTGTATATTATCCAATTCATTCCTCATATCATATGCCTTTTAATTAAAGAATCAGCCATATCAATGATAATCACTAGCTCTAATATAAACCTGTAAATTTATATTCCAAGCATAATCCATACAACTCAACTCATCATTTCTTAACAACTATAATAACTTATCAACCAAAGAAAAAAAAAATTATTTTTTTTAACAAATCTTACACGTGCAAAAAAAAACACAACTTATTATCCGACAAAAAAAAAAATATTTTTTTAACAAATCTGATCCGCGCAAAAAGCACAACGTGATCAAACAAGAACACACACGAATTAAGCTACAACAGTCACATGATTATTTTCACAAATTATCAACTGAGAAAGGAAAAAAAAAAAAAAAAAAAGAAAAGAAAAAAAGGAAAAAAAGAAAAAAATTTTTTTTTAAGAAATCACACCCACACAGAAAACCATTAAACATAATCAACCAAATACAACCCAACTCAAAACTCAAATATCCTAATAATTCCTACAAATAAAATAAAATCTAAAACAAAATATCTACTACAATCACTCACTTACTCACTTGCTCGAATAAATCCTGACTAAATTTAAAAAAATAAAAATAAAAAAAAAACGTGATCTTTCCTTCTTCTTTCAAACACTCTCCATAATGTAATCCACCTATCAACCCTGTCTTTTTTATTTTAAATTGTTGTAAACTCTAATAATCTTCTTGGTTCATGTTAATTTACTTGTTATTCTGTGTATTTTACTTGTTTCTTATTACTTATACACTTTGTATAATGAATATAATCAATGTAATCAAGTTGTGTAATGTGCTAATTGAAATACAACTTTTTCTTTATTTGCCACCCGCTTCTTTTACATCGTGAAAATATTTGGTGCCCAATCCAATCTCGTATAAATAACTCGCTTTTTTTTTATTTGGTAGTTGTACGCCCTCTCAATGCGTCGCTTTCTGTGAGTTCAATTAATATTTTTTTTCGCGTTTATTACTGTGTCGTATATTTTCTTCTTGATTGTATTTGTTTGCTTGTTATACGTTCATTATGCAGCAGTAGCAATCTAATCCCATCGCGCGTATCTCCCAATAAATAATTTCAAAAAGTAAATATTAATTTTTAATGAAACAAAATTTCTTTTTTTGTATAATCCACGTGATTCTATTTTCCCAATCTATAAATTACTAAACGAGAAATAAAAACAAAAATATTATTTTTTTTTTAACAAATCCGATCAGCGCGGTAAACACAACTAACCAAGAAGAAGGAACACTGCTACAGCTCTAACACACAAATAACCCCCATTAATAATTTAATAAATCCTACTCGCCCAAAAAAAAAAAAAAAAGTTACATTCTTGAATAAAAATTAAATTAAATAAAAATAATCATACACTGTGTCCAACAATAACTCACTCACATAAATTTTAATTAAATAATTTATTTTTATTTTTTTACCAAATAGATTGTATTTAGTGCATATATGTGTAACAACTATCGTAATATAATTTTATTTATCTTTTTTTTTTTTTGTTCAATTTATTTATCCAATTTACAATCCAACCTCCTTGTACGATTAAAATATTACTCACACTGATATAAAGCGCTCGCTTTTTTTTTTTTTTTTTTTTTTTTTTGACATCAAATGTATCACGTGGTTAAAAAAGACGACTCGCTTTCATTTCTAGTTTATATTTTTTTTTTTCCTTTTTTTTTTTTTTTAAATCTTCGTCCGAGACAAAACACGCCTCGATTTCTTATCATGTGCGACTCGACGCGTTACATTCTGATATATTCGTCATCTCGTTTATTTCTATTTTCCTTTTTTTTATCCTAAATTCTATACGCGAAAAAAAATAAAATAAAAAAAACATATATCACAATTAAGTACAAATCTTATCTTTAGCAATCAACTATTTACATAATTGTTTTTTAATTTTTTTTTATTTTTTTTATTTTTTTTATTTTTTTTATTTTTTTTATTTTTTTTATTTTTTTACTTAATTATTATGTATAAAATAGCAAATAAACACTATAAGACACAGAGTTATTCCCAATAATGCATAAACCATCAATTGGGATGTAAGTAACACTAGTACATGTTTTTTCTTGTAATTAATTTAAGGCATGTTTTATAATCACAACAATAATAATAATATTTACTACTAGTTATCATTCGGATAATCTCTTCGATTGACTATCCATAGAATATCGGCATGAAAAGCACTTTTTCCTTGATCGAGTATTTCTGCGCGTCCTTAAAACCGCGTCCAGCTTATGCGTCCATTTCTTAGTCCGTTTAATATCATTACCGCTTTTTTGACTCACTACCCCGCATATTTTTTTTTCCTTCGCAAATCACGGAATTAAAAACAAATATTCAGTTCTTATCGTTATCGGCGATCTGATTCCATCCTATAAGCTATTTGGCACTAAATAATTTATTGAAATCCAAACTCGTTAATAATCATGATAACAATTAAATTGAGCAAAATAGTAACGAAAAAAAAAAAACTATAAATAAATGAACCCTTCTATATTTTTTTTTCCTTTTTTCTCCCTTAGTGCTATGTTATTTTTTGCTCAAATAATAAAAGTTAGCAATCCAAATATATATGTATATATAAAAAACAAGAAAAATATACACGCAGAAAAAGTTGAAAAATATAAAATACACCACAAAATACTCATAATAATGACTCCTACTGATAAAAAGTCCTACGTTTTTCAGTGCAAAATTAACGAAAAACCTGCCCAAGCTATAGCCGGTAAAGGCACTCGTATCACCATTGAAAAAGATGGTAAAATATATAGTGATATTATTGATGCCGTTACTGGTGCTGCTGTTGGTGCTTTAGGGTGGGGTGATGAAGACATCGTCGATATTATTACTGAAGCCGCCAAGACCTCTACCTATTCTTTCCCATCTTTGATTGGTAACAAACAATCCGAAGAACTGGCTAAATTTTACATCGACAATTCCCCAAAGGATGCATTTGCTTCTGCTTTATGGTGTTGCTCTGGTTCGGAAGCTAATGAAAGTTGTATGAAAATCATGTACCAGTACTGGTTAGAACGTGGCAAGACAAAAAAAACAAAATTTATTGTTCAGATGAAACCTGATCTGAAGTAATATTATTGTTGGAATTGTAGGGATGGGACATTCTTTGTAGATTAATTGTGAAACTGTTGTGTTGTAGTAAATGTATATACTTGATTATAGTATTATTACTGGGTGTTCTCTTCTATTATTTATAATTATACAAAATATATAAAAATGTGTTTTATTTGTTCTATTCTCGTTATTTTGTGCCCATTTATATATCTCGATTCTTCTGCTTCAACCAAACAATATCAGTTCCTGAATTGTCGCTAGATGATTTTAAGTAAACAACTTTCAGCGATACTTAATTACCGATGATTCCTTATCGAATTCTTATGTTGATAAGCTTTAAGTAAACAAGTTGTCGGGATTTAAGTTCCTCAATATTTAAATTATAATTATAGCTTGTTGATTAGTATATTTCCCAATTTGGTATTTGATTCCAATAATATTTCCTTATCTGGAATCTGGTTCCAGCACAAATGTTTAGTAAATTTAATTCCCTATTGGAATTTGGTTCCAACAACTATAATCAAGTATATAACTTTACTAAACACACAGTTTCACAATTAATCTAAAAAGAATGTCCCATCCCTACAATTCCAATAATAATAACACTTCAAATCAGGTTTCATCTAAATAGTTCGCTACTTATTATATAATTCCTCCAATAGTTTCTTATATAAGAAGTACCATCTCCATACATATTTATTTTCAATATTGTTGTTTTTTATATACATCAAACTATATTTGTAATTCAATTAATTATTGGGGTGCAATTTTAGTTATTGGGGTGCAAGTCCAGATAGGATGGGCATCCTTCAAAAATTGGACGGCATTGTCAAATATCCAATAATAATAAATTTCAAGGCTAATAATCTTGTAACATATTGCTGTTACTGTTACATTAATTCATTGTTGTATAATTCTCCAGTTATGTTTTCAGAAGGGTGTATTAATTCTTTTATATGTTGTATGTTAGATATCTAGTAAATTTAATTCGTCATTGGGATTTGCTTCCAATAAATAAATTAGTAACAATTTGCTTATCAGACATTTCTAATAATATCTAATACATCCAAATGAAGGGAAAATATTAATGATATAAAAAGGACACATAAATAAATATTGAGAATATAATAAATAAAATACATCTTATACATTTTGTATAATCATAAGTAATAGAAGAGAACACTCAGTAATAATACTATAATCAAGTATATACATTTACTACAACATAACAGTTTCACAATTAATCTACAAAGAATGTCCCATCCCTACAATTCCAACAATAATAATACTTCAGATCAGGTTTCATCTGAACACCTTGATTTCCCTGTTTCAATCAAGGTACACCAGTCCGGGTATATCGTCATAAATAGGGGCTTGAGTGTGTAATATGACGTCATCAAATTATTACCGATATAATTTCGGGAATATTACCCCTAATTATTCGATAGTCCATATTAAACATTTATAATATTCTTTGCCGATAATCCATCGGGAAATAAACGGTTCAATTATTGGACAGACAATGTCAAATTTCCAACACTAACTTTGGGAGTTTTTCTTCCAAAGACTTCCCCATAGTCATTGACAAATGACTACCAACCTTATATTCTATTTCTAATCCAAGAATATCATAAATAGGTTCACTTCCATCATTGACTGTTTTAACCGTGTAGCGCGTATTCAACATAGCAACCAGTTCTTTAAAATCACATTCTTTGGAGGAGACAACCACCATGTCATCTACAAATAGGCCCAAAAGAATGGTGTGCTTGATACCTTCAACACCATCGTAATTCTTTTGATACAATGAAGGCCAAAGTTCAATTTCTTGGAAACCTATCTTAATGCAGATAGGCCTAAGACTAATTTCAGTAAGACCTTCCTCAGTCTCACCATCCTGATTATTAACATCAACACGACTAACTTTAGTCATATTCTCCTGATTGTTAACCAGCTTAACTTTACCTTTGGTAAGTGTCGAGGCATTAGATTTAAAACTATCCTTTTTCACAATAAGACTAGGACATTCATTTTTATAATGACCCTCCTTGTTACAACTGTAACACACTATCTTTGCTTTGGTACTGGATTCGGTCATGGATCCGTAATCATCATGTTTATGACTACGACCATAAGCTTTAACTTCATTATCAACTCTTGACCTTACTGACTTGGTCTTTTTGTATTGATCATACCGTTTGACAATGATATCCAATATGTCTTCTAATTTGACATTTTCTAATCCATTATACTGATAATCAATATAATCACTAATGTTAGCGTAGGCTCCTTTTAAAGATTTAATGAGACGGTATTTTATTTCATAGTCACTCATTGGTGCACTGGATGCTTTGGTTTTAGCAACTAATCTCAATAAACTTTTCTTGAAGATCTTAGCATTTTGTGAACCATCGTAATGTAACTTTTTCCACTCACGACAAATACTGTCATAGCTTTCTTCATCATCTTCATCAGAATCCTCATTCGCCAACTCAACTAACATATCATATGGTTGCGAATCCTTAAATTCACGGGGAAAATAAGCTTGCTTTTGGTAAAACAAGTTATTTATACATCTAATCACAGTTTTGCTAGGGCGAACGCCGTTTGGACCAACATCAAATATGTATTCAAGGCCACAGCTAGCAACTAGATCTAAAAATACTTTACAGAAACTTCTAAAATTGCTCCTCGGAACATTTCTTTCATTAATTGTGAAATAAGAAGTTAATAATAATCTCTTGATAGTCTTGTCATCTTTGACAACATTACTATCCTGGGCAAAATCACCATATTGGGAAAAATCGGGGTCACCGATTAAACCCGCTTTATTATTCAAGTTACTAGACATCTTAATATCTAATAGTTACTCTCTTATAATAATTGTTCGCTTCCTCCTTTATATAATTCATAACTACATAATTATATAAAGGAATAATTTTAATTAATATATTCTTAATTCTTAGTTTTGTGTCCTTTATATACCTTGATTTCCCTGTTTCAATCAAGGTACACCAGTTCGGGTATATCGTCATAAATAGGGGCTTGAATGTGTAATATGACGTCATCAAATTATTACCGATATAATTTCGGGAATATTACCCCTAATTATTCGATAGTCCATATTAAACATTTATAATATTCTTTGCCGATAATCCATCGGAAAAGAAACGGTTCAATTATTAGACAGACAATGTCAAATGTCCAACAAATATTATAATCAAGCATATAACTTTACTAAACACACAGTTTCATATTTTGCTTTACAAAGAATGCCAAATCACTATAATTCCAATAATAATAATAACGCTTCAGATCCGATTTCAGCTGAACAAGATTCTTAATTCAGTTCGTGAAACCATGTAATGCATTACTTGCGTGTAAAATACATGAGCCTATACATTCAAAACGCGTCATATTTGTCACTTTTTTTTTCTGATGGTATGAGACGAATGCACGCGTCTGGTCGTTTTTGACGCAAGCATTCCGTCATTTTTCAAAGAATTTGACCATATTCAGCCAAAAAAAAAAATAACTGTTAAACTATCGCACACTCACTACAAGGGCTCCATTCATTAACACATTTAACATGCACTTGATTAAAAAAAAAAAAAAAAAAAAAAAAATGTATTCATAACAATGTATCTATCCCACACATAACACCTGTGCAATTGCTAGTCCAAACTGTTATTTTTTTTAATGCAAATTATAAAAACGTTTCATCCGAACAGTTTTGAGTCTTATTGGTTTTGAATGCTACTGCAATAGGAAAATGCTTGAATTTTTGTACTCCGAACTTACTTATAACTACATATTTTTGGTGTTGGATTAAATTAAATTTAAACAACAAATTTTATTAATAAAATTAAAAAAAAATGAAAGGTTGACTTTTTATAAATTTTAAATCGTAATATGTTTATGTAAATATGGTAGTTATTAGTTGTGTGCTGGTTTGCTTTGTACAAGCACAATGTTAAAATCTTATAACTGAAAATAAATAAACAAATTTACTCATTTTATACGATTTGTTATTAAAAAAAGTGAAGCCCTAAAACGTAAAAGTCATAAAAAAACAGAGTCAAACAATTAGAGGCTAAGGTGTAGGATCAAAAAAATAGTGTCCAGATGTCAGGGTCAAACATTTAAAGCCCTAAAAAAATAAAATCCAAAAAATAAAATCCAAAACATATCCAAAAAATATAATCCAAAACATATAATCCAAAACATATAATCCAAAAAATAAAGCCCTAAAAAAAACATCAGAAAAAGTGATAATCATGCAGTCCGAAAATAACATATATCCCGATATGCCATCACTGCCATTCGAAGCTTAACCCGAGTTTCATTCTTATCTTATCTCAAAAAAAAATTAAAAAAAAAAAATCTAATCTTTCATTCAATCTTTTCCATCCCCACTTTCAACAACAACAACAACAACAACCAAGATAAACTACAATAACACTGCCAAACAACTTTTAACTTTTGTACAATCTTATATTCTGTATGTCTTGTCTATATAAATTACAGTTCCAATTTAATATTTAATCAGAATAACACAAATCTATATACACTTTGCCATGTCTATACAACCTTATCGATAAACAATTTACTCCTTTTTTTTTATTTTTATCTAGAGCACGTGATTGACAACGTAACTACTTTTTTTTTATTTTTTTTTTTTTGGTTGCATAAACGCATCTTCCATTTCGAGTTGCTACTACAACTACTACTACAAAAAAAGAAACAGTATCAATCATTTGAACAGAAAAAAAAAAAAAAAAAAAAAAACCCTTTACACAATTACTTTAATTCATACACACATACTTTTTATATCGAATAACCTATACAAAAAAAAAAAATATACAAAGTGCCTGTGCAACAAATTCCAAATTCTTTAATGGAGATTTATGGCGGCCTGCTAATTTTGTGAACATATAGTTGATCTGAGTATTCTGTATTTTGTGAGCATATGCATATTAAATCCATTCCAATTCTCAATATCACACACCAAATTTACTTCCAGCATCAGAATGTAGAAATATAAATTGATAATACAAGCATTTAACCAATGGAAATTTTCACAGGTTTTTTAATGGAATTTACGTTTCTAGCTTGTGTTTAGATTAATACAAAGAAAATTATATTCCTCATGCTACAGGAGTAATACCATAGTTATACCTAGGTTTATGTTATATATACAAGTCTCTTTAGGGGGAAAAAAGTTATTTGTTCATGGCTTTGGCATAACAGTAATTGTACTCAAAATAATAAAATTAACTGCATTTGAACAGTCTGAAAAGTGTTCTACCGAAATATCAAATAAACTGGGCTATACACTTAAGTGCTGTGTATATTATTACAAAATATGTTGTTTTTTTTTACGGAATATGGAGCTTTTTTTTTTTAATACATTGTCTCAAAGTCTTTTATTAGCCCACTGAACAATCATATAAATATTGCCATATTACTATATTGTTTTTGGATCACTAATATGCCCCAATCTCAATTATTTACTCTACAGGTTCGGATAGTTTTCAAGTTGGTAAAAATATTACCAAGCAAGATTTACATTTCATCTAAGAATTTGTTATCCAAGAGCGTAAAATAGATTGTACACTACACATTATTAACCTACATTTTGTAGGATCTTATTTAACATCTAAAGTATTGTTTTTTACTTGTCTGTTCAAATCATCACAAAAGAGATTATTCTTATAGCATCAACAAATAAGTGGTAACTTATGTCTCCTCGTATGAAGGCAATTGTTCACAAACTATTCTATATAGCACATCTTTCTTTTGTTGTTTCCTTATTTCAGATGTTTTGATGTTATGATAAGTGATAAAATATCTTACAGTATGAAACACAGAAATGTGAATGTTGTAATTGGCCAAAAGCTATGGCAATTGAATGATCTATTATTTATGATTTATACTTGTAGTAATGATGATGTGTTTCGTAAAGAGATATGAAACAAAACTCTCTGTCTCTTTTCATGTGATAAGTTCTCAAAAACAATCTCTAAATCAGTATTGTTATCTCCAGTAACAATTTAAAAATTTTGACAATGACCCTGTCTAGCTTATAAAGCATGTGTGTGTAAAAATTACAGGAAATACTAAAAAGATACGTCAAGGTTCCTGTTTTACCAACAAATATAAAATGTTACTACACTTGATCTGTTTACAAAAATCATCTACCTTGATCTCAGTTCAAAATGTCATTAAAAACTAGAACCAAGTAGTAGTCAAGTGTCTTGCTGATTTGGATTGATTGCTGTTATTCCACGAAATTACATTTAGAATATTGATCAATAGCATTAATAATCGTGCTCCAAATACAATCTTCTTTTATTTTCCTGTAAATGTTATTAACAATATGATTTACGTGGTGAAAAAAGAAAATGAAGGAAATTGGTATCACAAATACACATCCCAGTTTTGTATAAGTTTTTCAACAACTGCTATGTAACAAGATCACTACTGCGTTTCCACAATTGGATGATCTTATTAATTTCAAATGATTGAATTGGTAACATATAAAACAAAATAGACTGTAATTATTAATTAAGATTCAGTACTGTGAAGTGCCTAAAAGTGTAACAAAATATATGTTTCATTATATTATTTGCAATGTCCTTGCTTTTAATCAAAATAAATATCCTTCTCTTTCTAATAGCAAGCCATTTCTTACCAACTCATGTTAGTCACACAATAAATCACAAATAAACTAGTTACTTACTCAGTTGTCCATTTAAACATATCTCCCAATATATTGATACAATATTCCATAGTAATACTTGTGTTACTCCTGCAATTAGGAAAAAAAAAAAAAAAAAGTTCATTTCAAACTGAATCAGAATTTCAAATTTCACACTAATCATATAATGACATTTTGTAATAAACCTTTTTTTGATGAATATAATATATAAATTGACATGCACATTTAGATTTTATGTATGCAACAGCTGGTCTTCATAAATATCACTGAATCTTTGAATACTCTTAAATATAATAATGTTTGGCATACACTTAGTAGATATAAACCGAGTATGTGTGTTGTCAGTTCTAGATCTAGTATCAAATTAGAGTAAAAAGAAAAGCCTTATTACTAACCCACTTTTTAAAATAATAATTAGAAACGAAGTTATAAGTGGTAATACCAATGCTTTACATGTCCACAGTGTTGGAATGAAAAATTAAATATAATAAAAGTATTCAGGTGTCAGATCGCACAGTATAACCTTATTTGTTATTTGATTGATTTGTGAATTGATACTTTAATAAATAAATACTTTTCATGTTTTCAGTGTATCTTTTGTTTTTAAACTTTTATCATGCTTAAACAGTTATACACCACTTATATTTTGGATGACATGTAAATATTAATGTGTGCTTATTAGTAGCAATATGGTCCTTCACTCCAGTACAGTCATTATGATTCCAACAAACACGCAATGGTTATCCACTAGAATAACAAAATAATAATAAACAGCCCCTTTATAGTGTTGTTTTTCTTCACTCCAATCAGTATATATCCAGTTGAAACATTCTTTGAAAGTGTAGATATGATTTCGTATTTTGATAGGTTTTATAAATACTACCTGAATATCTGTTTTTTGATCAAAAACTTTTCTAATTTCTTGTAAGTTGTTGTAAATTGTGTAAAATACTTGTTTTGTTTTGTTTTGTTATTTCTGATAATCAACAAACTGTTTTTTTTTAACTTTGTTGGTAATTCACAGCTTGAAAATATTTAGCATTTTTTACGAAACAAATCTTTTTTTTTTTTTTTTTGCAGCCAAAGAAATAATTTTTTTTTTTTCGTTCGCTCAAAAATATCATCTAAATTCACAATGTTATTTTATCAATAAAACTTTAATAAATGTTATCTAACATAAAATATAGAAAGTGAAATTGCATTTGAACACCAGTTATTTCAAGAGTTATGGAGAGTTAGAAATGCACCAAGTTTTCACCCAATATATTTTATAAATTTACCAAAGAAACTATGTCATTGTAACTATCAAGACCATGAATACTTCCAAGCATTCAGATAACATATGAAGCAACGAGAACTAAAAACTAAGTAGTTTAATATTACATATTGCAATAAGAATAATAGATGTGATAAAACCCAATGAATAAATTTAAGACTAGTTTTCAATAACAAGTTTGTTTTGTTTTATGGATTATGTTACAATTCATTATATGTAAAGAATAAAGTTTATTTTTGTTAATTAACACAAAATAGCAGCAAACTCAAAATGAATGAATCACAACATCTCAATTGAACATACACAATGAATCAAATACCATTCAATATTGTTTCCAAATTTCTATCTATATTACAAGATCTCTACTTGTATGTTTTTTCTTTTAATATACGCTAAAGTTGATGAAATATGACAAGTACTCCGTTGACAAGGAATGCATATTGCTGCATATTCACACTCGTCTTTCGATATAAGCTTATGATTATACATTGTGATAAAGCAAGCACTTATATGAACTAATTATTAACAAACACTTGACTTATGGAATAATAAAAAAATAGAGCTTGTTAACTAAAGAATAATATATATGAAGGGAAACTTGATCACCAATCATGTTACAAATAAACATCGATTTTATAGAATCTGGGCAGACTTATAAGCTTGGAATTATTGGTTCAAAAAACACAACATAAATTATCTCATTGATCGAGTATTTACTTCCAAAAAAATAGATCTATCTTATTCTTTATAGTTTAAGACACTTTTCTTCACTATTATTATTACACTTTTGAACTCAGCGATAGAAGAAGAATTAAAATAAAAAATTCAGTATGAGAAACAAGAAAGAAAATAATATTCCAATGTTATCAATAAATAATCAGAAAAAAAAAATTTATTAGAAATAAAAACAACTTACAGTATGAAAACTAAATTGATTTAATGGTATTAAAATAACGAACTATAAAATAATACAAAAAAACAGACAATATCAAAGTTGAATGAAATAAAGACAAAAAAACATTATGAACTCAAAAAAATAACCGACGAACTTAAAAAAAAAATAAACTAAACATATCAGATACGATTGGAAACAAATATTTGTTTACAAAAGTGAGTTTAAAATAAATTGAAAAATAAAACAAATAAAGTAAAGGACATCTTGAAAGTCGATATTCTGTTTGAAACAGCACCAGCTTGGTAAATAGAAATTAATCCACTAGATCCTGGTTGAGATTGAATACTTTGAACTTCAATACCAGTTGTACTAGAAACAGTTTCTGATTGAATAGTAGTAGTAATAACTTTGCTACCAGATGTGGTCTTGGTAATAACATTGTCGGAATTACCAGAGTTACCATTGGCACTCTTGGTAACAGTGGTATAAAGAGAACCAGAAGAAATAGTCTCGAAATATTCACTAGCATTGCCTGGAGAACCTGATCCGTTTTCATTATTATTGTTTGGAACAATAGTAGATGTAATAACAGATGTGATGGTACTACCTGATGTAGTGTACACGCTAGTCTTGGTAACAGTAACTGGTGTATTACCAGTTTCGGAACTACCAGATCCACCATTGTTGTTGTTGTTATTTGGAACAATAGTAGAGGTGATAGTAGCAGTAATGGTGCTACCAGATGTGGTAAACACACTAGTCTTAGTAACAGTAACTGGTGTATTACCAGTTTCGGAACTACCAGATCCACCATTGTTGTTGTTGTTATTTGGAACAATAGTAGAGGTGATAGTAGCAGTAATGGTGCTACCAGATGTAGTGTACACGCTAGTCTTGGTAACAGTAACTGGTGTATTACCAGTTTCGGAACTACCAGATCCACCATTGTTGTTGTTGTTATTTGGAACAATAGTAGAGGTGATAGTAGCAGTAATGGTGCTACCAGATGTAGTGTACACACTAGTCTTAGTAACAGTAACTGGTGTATTAGCAGTTTCGGAACTACCAGATCCACCATTGTTGTTGTTGTTATTTGGAACAATAGTAGAGGTGATAGTAGCAGTAATGGTGCTACCAGATGTAGTGTACACGCTAGTCTTGGTAACAGTAACTGGTGTATTACCAGTTTCGGAACTACCAGATCCACCATTGTTGTTGTTGTTATTTGGAACAATAGTAGAGGTGATAGTAGCAGTAATGGTACTTCCAGATGTAGTGAATACACTAGTCTTAGTAACAGTAACTGGTGTATTGGAAGTCTCAGAACTAACAGAATAAACCTCGGAACCGGAATTGTTAGAACCACCATTATTGTTGTTGTTGTTGTTTGGAATAGTGGTGGTAGTAGCATCGCATGTGACAATAGTCGAGGTTATAGTTCTGCCAGATGTAACAATCACAGTAGTTCTTGTAACACTAGAAGGCAATCCAGGTGTCTCAGTAGTTGGATTAACTGGAGAAACAGTTTCGGAAGTAGAGGTAGTACCTGGAGCTGGATTAGTAAAGGTTTTTGAAGTGGAGCTACCTTTGCTTGGGTTTGTAAATGGCCCAGTATTAGTGGTATCTGGAATACAAGTCAATGGTAAAGATTTAGAACTGGTAGTGTTGAAATAACCAAATCCTGGTGTTTCAACGTAAATGATAGTGGAAGTGGTAGACAATCCATTAGAGCCAGTAACAGTGAAAATGTTAGTGGAATACGTCGAAGTGTAAGCACCACCCCAAGATGTGAATGTAGTACTAATGTCATAATTGGCTGGTGTTTCAACTGTGTATATGGTGGAAGTGGATGGTCTACCATCAGTACCAGTAGTAGTGATAACACTAGTACCAATAGCAGATGTAACAGACCCAGTCCATGGTACATTAGTGGTAATAACACCATTGTTGGTGGGCGTTTGCACTGTGTAGATGGTAGATGTTGTTGGTAATCCATCAGTACCGGTAGCGGTAAATACACTGGTACCCACAGTGGAAGTAACAAACCCAGTCCATGGTACATTAGTGGTAGTAACACCATTGTTGGTAGGCGTTTGCACTGTGTAGATGGTAGATGTTGTTGGTAATCCATCAGTACCGGTAGTGGTAAATACACTAGTACCCACAGTGGAAGTAACAAACCCAGTCCATGGTACATTAGTAGTCGAATCCCTACGATTGATAGGCGTTTGCACTGTGTAGATGGTAGATGTGGTTGGCAATCCATCAGTACCGATAGCGGTAAATACACTAGTACCCACAGTGGAAGTAACAAACCCAGTCCATGGTACATTAGTAGTCGAATCCCTACGATTGATAGGCGTTTGCACTGTGTAGATGGTAGATGTTGTTGGCAATCCATCAGTACCGGTAGTGGTAAATACACTGGTACCTACAGTGGAAGTAACAAACCCAGTCCATGGTACATTAGTGGTAGTAACACCATTGTTGGTAGGCGTTTGCACTGTGTAGATGGTAGATGTGGTTGGCAAATCATCAGTACCGGTAGTGGTAAATACACTAGTACCTACAGTGGAAGTAACAAACCCAGTCCATGGTACATTAGTAGTCGAATCCCTACGATTGGTAGGCGTTTGCACTGTGTAGATGGTAGATGTTGTTGGCAATCCATCAGTACCGGTAGTGGTAAATACACTGGTACCTACAGTGGAAGTAACAAACCCAGTCCATGGTACATTAGTGGTAGTAACACCATTGTTGGTAGGCGTTTGCACTGTGTAGATGGTAGATGTGGTTGGTACTCCATCAGTACCAGTAGTAGTAAAAATTGAAGTACCAACAGTAGTAGTAACAGATCCAGTCCAAGCTTCATATGTAGTACTATCAGCTGGAATCATTGGAGTTTGTACTGTATAAATGGTAAAGGTGGTTGAAATACCATCGGAACCGGTAGTAGTTATAATGCTATTACCAATAGTAGATGTAACAAAACCAGTCCATGGTATGTAGGTGGTTGTAACAGCATCAACTTCTGGAGTTTCAACGGTGTAAATGGTAGATGTAGTTGGAATACCGTCTGAGCCAATACTGGTAGTTACACTAGTACCAATGGTAGAAGTAAATGCACCAGTCCATGGCGTGTAGGTAGTAGTATTGTGTTCATAGGCTGGGCAATAAGATTCTTTTCCATCGAATGTAAATACGTAATTTGTAAAATCACTCATTACAGTTCCATCCGGTAAAGTTACTGTGAAATTCATATTTGCTTTTCCTAAGGCATTGGTAAATACAATTCTTAGTGGATAATATAATCCACCAAATAGCGTCTTTTCACTTGAACTGTCACCATCTACTCCTGAATACCAACCTCTTATAGCATTAAGAAAAAAATCTGTTGAAGTAGCAGTAATATCATTTTGTTCACAACATCCAAAGGCATTATCCCCAAATAAAACACCAGCAGAATCATCAACATTTCCTAGCGTAAAAGTATAATCACCGGTTTCTGGAGCTAAAAAATAACCGGTAAGTTACATTGTGAAATTAGTAAAAGTCGTATTATAACCGTACACTAATGGCATTGTTGAAACATCTATATCGCTATTGAAACAAATGTAGCTATTATATGGAGCATCTGCATCTGGACAAGTCCATGGATAGCTTACTCCAGGATTTAAAAAATAATGAGCTGTTTTACAAATAAAATAATCGGCCAAATCACTTTCATTGTAATAACATGGATATCCTGTTGCAAAGGTAACAGTACTTACACCATTTTGAAAATGATATGGTGCAGAGTTTTGATAATATCCATAGGCCATGTAATCTAAGTTACTAAAGGTGGTACCATCATTATAGGTATAATTATACCATCTCACTTTAAATCCATTGATTGGATCTGTAATTGGACTACAAGCATCATTTGTATCGGGTAACTCTTGAGCATCAATTATTTTTGCAAATAGATATATAAAGAATGTTAACAATAAAATCGCTCGCTTGTAAATAATGAACATCATTTTTGCTAATTATAAAGGCTCGGAATTTTTTTTAACTATATAAAAATAAAATATATTTATTTGCAAAAATGTTTTTGTTGGAACCAAATTCCAATTGCGAATTAAAAATTAGCCAAATCAAGTATAATTATATTTTAAGTATTGGAAAATATATTTCCGATAGTATATCGGCAATATGTTTATCGGTGATTGATTATCACCAAAAATACAACTTAGCTGAAGTCATTTACTGTTAAGTTATAAAACCAATATTAATTGAGTAGAAAAAAATTGTGTTCTATAAAGAACATAAAAAACGAAGCTGAAAATGTAATGAAAAAAACACTTTTTATATAATTATTTAGTCGTAAGTAATATACGAAACCATTTAGTAAAAATACTATAATCAAATATATAACGTTTTTTAAACACCCAGTTTCATGGTTGATCTACAAAGAATGTCCCATCACCAAAATTCCAATAATGATAATAATAACACTTCAGATCTTGTTTTATATGAACACTTTTTTTTTTTTCTTTTTTTAAAACCCCTCGTAAAATAATTTTTTAAATTATTAATTTGGGTCTTTCTTTCTGTAAGAAAATTTTAAAAGAATAAAAAAAACAAAGGAACGCATTTTAAGAAAATCCATCTATATACTCGAGCTTTTAGGTTTTTGTACTATCTTTATATGATATAAATAAGGTGACTCATTTATATAATATAAAATTTAGGATCTACAGTAAATAATTTAAATTTTTTACAACCACTGCAAAGATAAATTAATTTTCCTGCAGAAAAAAAGGGAAAAAAAATATTTTTAAGATCATTCATTTTTATGATTGACTAAAATTTGTAGATGCTCGTAACTAAAATATTTTTTCAGAAGCCACGCAAGGTTAACCCGTTGTATTTCGGACTCAGCAAATAGCCACATATATAAACAGTTTTTTTTACCTAAAAAAAAAAAAAAAAAAAAAGGTTATTAGATTTTTTTAACTATTTACGAGAATAAAATCTGCATCAATGAGGGAAAATTATAAAACAATAAATACAAATCCTCGTATTAACTTTCACATGTATATATCTATTCAACAAGTCTATAGATTGCAACAGTAAAGTGAGGGGAAGAAATTTTGTATAATTACGCGGAAAAAATAACATTTTATATTCCTACAGATGCTTTTCAAAAATTAAAGAAAGTTCGTAAAATAATATAATTTTGCAGGGCAAAATCAGCAATTTAGTAGCTGATATTGACAGCAATGTTAATGAATTACCAATAATAAGAAATCTGAAGATTCCTGAAAAAATCATCGATACTATCGCAAATTATTCAACCAAAAACAAATTTATGCAAAGAGCAATAGGCTTATTAAATTATGTTGCTATGAAGTACAGGTACGACATTATATTTACGGTAAACTTTCTATCACGATACTGGTTATATCCATCACATGAGATTTTGAAAAAACAGCTAAGAAATTATTAAGTTATGTGTATAATACAAGCAATTACAAATTAATGTGGAAATATGAAAATATTACCAATGGTGAGTTGAAATTAGTATCAGATGCTAGTCATAGCAATGCTGAAGACTATAAAAGTCAGTATGGTTACTCAATTTAATGGAACAACTTGATCGTTGGAGCCAAGACTGAAGTGACAACTATAAGTTGCATTAGTTCAACCGAAGCTGAAATATTTAGTATGGTCAAAGGCATTATGACAATAAAGAATTGGTTGACAGGTACCAGAAAGATAAACAAGAAAGAAAAAATTATTGTAAAATGTGATAACAAAAGTGCTATACTACTCTGTTCTAGTTATAATGTCTCAAAGTTTCGAGACAAGTTCCGTGGAATAAGAACGTATAGAATGAGACAAGAAAAAGAAAAATTAAAATTCCGATTTGTGTTTGTTGAATCAAAAAACAATGAGTCTGATGTTTTAACCAAGTTCAATCCCGATAAAAAGGATATTGGAAAGTTTGTGGAATTGTTTGATCGTTGGTCAAATGGTGCATGTTGGAACCAAATTCCAATAGGGAGTAAAAAATTAGTCAAATTAAATATCATGATATTTCAAGTGTTAAAAAATATATTCCCGACAATTTACATAGTTAACTCTATCGAAGCTATGTTTATCTGTGATTGATTATTACCGAAAATTCAAATTATCTGAAGTCATTTAATGACAAGTTACAAAATTAATATCAATTGAAAAACAGAGAAAATAGAGATATGTAAGTACAAAAATGAAGATTAAGAGTATAATAAATAAAATACATCTCATATATTTTGTATAATTATAAATAATATAAGAAATCACTCGGTAAAAATACTATAATCAAATATATAATGTTTGTTGAATATACAGTTTCATGGTTGATCTACAAGGAATGACCCATCCCTACAATTCCAATAATAACAGTTTAGATCCGGTTTCATCCGCATAATCAAGTTTTACCAATTTTATGATGTGATTTGCTCCTAGCTTTTTTATTTTTAAAATTATACAGTTAGAACCTACAACAAGGAATTCTGATGACTCGACTGATTTATTATCAGATTAAATTACTATTAGATTTTTTTCAGTAAAATAGCACCATGTTTTTTTTTTTTTTTTTTTTCATTTAAAACAAAAAACTGATGTATCAAAAGACAAAAAGTTCAGTTTTTAAACCTACCATTAATTAAAAAGTGTATTTTCCAAGATGTTAACAAAGAGATGTTTACACTTTAAAGTAGCTCTACAAAAAATGAAAGTTTGGATAATAACTTCATCAATTGCTTTTATATATTTGATAAAAAAGATTTTTCTTGTCAAGATTATGAATATATCACTAACACTTAAACATTATAGACGTATTATGTTATAAAAACTACTGACACTGTTAAGTTTTAAAAAACTATAACTTCCACCATTGTGGTTTGATACAATGGTAATACCAATATTCCAAAGCACAATAAAAACCATGTATCTGTCGATTCAAGTTACTAGTTCTGAAACCCTTGTTATTTCCAGTTGTCCCAGTTACTATTACCAAGACTAGTGTGTTTACAATATCTGGAAGTACCATCACATCTGTTATTACATCCACTATTGTTCCAAACAATAATAATGAAAACGGATCAGGTTCTCCAGGCAATGCTAGTGAATATGTTGAGACTATTTCTTCTGGTTCTGTTTACACCACTGGTACCAAGACCACATCAGGTAGGAAAGTTATTACTACTACTATCCAATCAGAAACTGTTTCTAGCACAGCTGCTATTGAAGTTCAAAGTATTCAATCTCAACCAGCATCTAGTGGATTAATTTCTACTTCCCATGATGGCGCTGTTTCAAATAGAATGCCCACTTTCAAGATGTTTTTCACTTTATTTGTTTTATTTTTCAATTTCTTCTAAGTCTCGTGCTTACCTTCTTATCAATATGATATAATTACTTTAGATCAAATTTTTTTTTTATAAAATTTTAAGTTCGTCATTTTTTTTTTGTCTTTATTCCATCCAAATTTGATATTTTTTATCTTCCTATTTTAAAGCTCGTATTTTATATTTTTAAAATAACTAAGTTTTTGTAAACTAAGCTGTTTTTGTTTTTAATAAAAAGTTTTTTTTATTTTATTTTATGGTTTCTTTTTTTAATTTTGAATTGATTCTTTTTTCTTTGTAGGCTCAAAAATAACTTTTCTTTCACATAAACATCGATCTAATTATAATCTTAACCTTCAATTAACAAATGAACGAAATATTTAAAACTATGAAAAACAATATAAGTCCATTCACTTAAGGAGGAGATAAGTTTGTGGTATATAACTCCTGTGTATGCTTTAAACGAAAAATTACAAATTGTAAAGTCTGCTTATACCAGACAAAATCATTTTTATTTTATAACAAGAACCACTAATTAATTCTCATATCCATTTTTACTTTTTGTTTAATCGACATATTTTATCCTTTATTGTCAACCAATTTTTTATTTTTTATTGTTACAAGTATTGATTGGTTGTTGATATTGGCATGTGTAGAGTTGCTAATTCCTTATTGTTTCCCTTTTCTATTTTTACAGCCGAATACAAATTATGATATCTTGTAACATCGTTTTTTTTAATAAAGTGGTTATCACATTTAACAAATTGTTGAGCATACTAAAAGGGAGAATGCAGTTCTTAAACGTCCAAGGATAGGGATGCGTTTAAAAATAACATTGGAAACCACTAATTATAGTTTTCAATACTTTATCCACTTTACAATTTTAAATGAGGTAACACAATTCAGTATTTTTAGTTTATTTGTCGCTCGATGCTAAATAAAATAAAATTTAAATTATCATTAGTATTAATAAAAATCTGATCTAAGCCTAATTTAACATATCCACTTGATTTTACAACATCTACTATTGTGCTAGTTGGAATAAAAAAAAAAAAGTGAAGCATAGTAAAAAAAACTAACCATTACTTTTATCATTAAAATCTGTTATTTGTTCCTGGTTTATTTCTGTTAGGTGATTTATTAGAAGTAAGTGCGCTACCCGTTGTTACAAGGGTATGGTTTTTCTAATATATGTTTTTTGATCAAATTATATGGTAGCCTGGTGCAGTTATAAGTTCCCACAAGTGTTGTCATTGCAGATGTTTCAACCCATTTTTATCCTTGTTTTGTCCTTGGCATATGCATTACATGTTGGTTATACCATTCTGTTAAATAATAACGTTAAAGTCTTGTTGTTGATGCAGTAATCCAATAAAAAAGACAAACTGAAAAAAAAAAAAAGTTTTTGCAGCCACTTCAAAAAAAAAATAAAAATTGTTTTCGTAGAAAATGCAAAAAAAAAACTTTTTTTTTAAAATGTAAATCGTAAAAAAAAAAAAGTTATAAATTATTACTTCATTTTCAAAGCAAACATCAAAGAGTACTTTATTATATAACCATTAAGAGAAATCCAAAAAATAAAATGGTCTTTGGCTAAATTGGAAAAAATTTATAACATATATCATATCTAAACGCTGATTTAAAAATAAGTACCAAATCATGAAAATTATAACACCAACTTAACAAAAATTAAACATTTACAGATCACATGTTAGTGAGTGAACAGACTGGGGGAGGGGGAAATTAGATACAAATGAATGGAGTATTTTTTAGTGGTACAACATTATCAACAAAGTTACTGAGAAGGATAAATTTTTAAAAGTGTTGTGTTGTTGTTTTTCCAGTTTACAAACCAAGGTGGAATGGTAAAGATATTAACCTTCCCCTTTCTGCTTAGTAAACAATATGTTTAATTAACTGCAGATATCACCAAGTGAATTACTATTTTCAATATATTAGACTCAAAAATGCTAACTAGAATTTAATTGTTGCTAGTTTGAATTAAAAATATAGTCAAATAATCTAATGACAACATCTACGTACATTTTGTTTTTTCATAAAATGTTAAAATCAATTCATTACACACACACACAAAAAGAAGAAGAAGATATAAATATAAACGTAAATCTGAAACACAGATCACAAACCACTTTTACTTTCTAGCCAAAATATAAAAAGTTCCCCATTCAACTCTTAACTTAGTATCATCAGTCCAACCAAATTCTTCTTTCAACTCGCCAACAAACATATCAGCAATATTTTTCCCTTTTTCTCCATATTTTTGTTGCCAATTGTGGTAGGCACTCCAACTATACAAATATTTTCTAAAATCAGCCATGGTATAGTCATCTCTAGCAATTTGGAAAGCAGTCTTTTTGTTACTTTTCATTGGAACATAGTCAATTTTAATCACGTCTGAGAAAAGATCAGTTGGTAACTTAATATCTTTGCAAAAAACTTTAACAGAGTTTTGCCAGGCTATTGCCAGCATAGGCCCATATATCTATCATCGTTAAAAACAAATTTCTCATAAATTTCGTTTGCCTTTGGATAATCAAGAAACCTTGGTTCGACATAAGCCCAAATAGCCAACGTGCCATTAGTTTTCAAAACTTTATAAGCTTCCTTGAAGAACTTGTCTGTATCAAACCAATGAATGGCTTCTGCACAAGTGATTAAATCAACTGAATCTGGTGGAAGAACAGAGCTCAGGTTTTCAGCTTTACAACACAAAAATTTTATAGTTTTGTCAGTGTTTTTTTGTTCAAATTCTTTTTTTAGTTCGTTAGCTGGTTCTAACATCTTACTTGAAGGATCAGTACCAATAACATGATGGAAGTATTTCAATAAAGGGAAAGTTCCAATACCAGTACCACAACCAACGTCAACTGCAGTTTCTCTTTCACCCTTATGATATGAAAGAATGGCGTTATATAAAGATTCAGGGTATGTTGGTCTGTTATCCTTGTAATGTTTTGAATCAAACTTTTGGTCTGCAAATGTAGACATTTTTTTTTATTTTTTTTCTTGGGGTTTTGTTAGTATAGTGACAACTATGTAGTTTTTTCTTAACAAAAGTGTAGGGTTTCAAAGCAAAGGATACATTTCATCAACAATAATCCACAGTAGATATCTTTTGGTCTTACTCCTTTTATATAATTAAATTACGAAGAATGGTCTTAAGATATAAAACAAATCTTCAACTTGATACGTTCTTGTTGACTAATAATATAGATATATACCGTTTTATTATCTCAGTAATTCACAACTGTTGGGGTAGTTTATATGATTTGTTGCCGTGCCACCATGTGATTTGTAGTAGATTTACACTCTAAACGATAAGCTTGTACCTCTCCCTTTTTAATGTTTAATCCACTTTAGTTTCCACATTATATGATACACGATATCGGCTTTGCGCAATTCCCAGGATATTAACTTTTTCCAGCCATTAGTTTATGATAAATGTGTATTACTATTAAAATGATAGAAAGCTACTCAACTTGTATTTCTAATAATTTATTTGGATTCTTTTGTTTTGAATTTTCAAGCTGCAGCTATAATTGAATTGTAAACATTTGGTGTATTACCGGGTAGTACGAATGTAGTTGGTTATAATGAATGAAATGAGATAAAGTCACTTTTAGACTCGTTAATTTACGAATTAGGTAAATCAAGCCACCTGTGTATTAAAAAAAAAAAATCGCAATGAAACATAGGTTTATTATGAATGTGTTATAGGATTAAAAATTCATATGGCATTTTTTTTCTAAGTCATTATATTATATGTAATAACAAGATAGATGCTTTCTGCTTTATGTTTTTTCTTCCTTTCCTCTTTTCCCTAATTTTTTACTAAATTTTCTTTAATAGTATTTTTTTTATTATTTATAAAAAGAACAGTGAAACACAGTGAAGTCAAGAATCGTATTTAATGTAAACCTTTGTTAGCATTAAATTACGTAAAACAAAAATAAAAGAAAATCTTTTTTGTGATTTAATCTTATTTTTAACCAATCTTTTATAAAACGGTTGGAAAATATACGAGAATGTTTGTAGTATATCCATGATTTCCCCCTTTTTGTTTTAAAGAAAATAGCGTCAAAAGTCAAAGTACAGAATAACGAAGAATAAAAAAGCTACGCATAATAATACACATTCTCTTAATCTTAAAAACAATCATTTCTTTCTTTTCCCTTTTTCTTCTACTCAAAAAGCTTCTTTACAAAGTTACGTGAAAAGTGATTAGGAAAAAAGAATAATTGTAAATCAATATTCAACAAGTCCGAATACCGAAAAGAGAATTTTTATTTTTGAAAAAATGAAATCTGTAAAAAAAAAAAAAAAAAAAAAAAACCCTGAACAATTTTTTTTTTTACTGCCATGGCCGCAGCGAGATTCTTTTTATTATTCTGTTTACGAAGTTTGTTCATGGTTAAATTTGCTCAAAGAATATATATTTTTTTTTTATTGATGTAGAGAAGTACAAAATTTACGATGTGATTTGCTAATACTGAAAAAGAAAAAGTTACATAAAATAATACACATTCTCCTGGGAAATAAATCGAAATACCGCATTTTTGTTTTTTTAGGTTCTATTTTATGGATTTAAGAAAAATTAAAAAAAGAACCAATAAAAATAACACTGCAAATCTCAAAAATAACAAGTTAAAAAAATAAAAATTAAAAAGAAAAAGAAAAAGAAAAAACAAATGTAAACATAAGAACTATAACACTTTTCTCTCGTCTCGATCTTTAACAATAACATTCTATCAAATTATTTTATGTGCTTTTCTTCCTTAGAATGTTAATGAGTAAAATAAGACCAAAAATAGAAATAAAAAAAAAAGGGCAATAACAAGAGTTATAACACTGCTAAACAATTTAGACATAATCATATTTTTTTTAGAAAAAAATGTTGACCAAGTAGTTATTTACTAAAGAATTTGTATTATAACAACAAGAATATCATGATGGGGTCATTAATTTTATATTCCAGAGCAATGGCGTAGTATAATCATAGATTATATTGCTTGCTTGTATTTCTTTGAATCCTTTCAATTTTTTTAAAACGCTTAAGCTTTTCCCATCAAACCATTTTGTATATTACAAGTAATTTCTAAATGAACGAATTGTTCTACAGTTGTTTCTTCGAGTAACAATTAAACTAGACTGCTAGTAGTACTGTATTTTGTAAGCAGGTTGTATACACCAACAAATCTCGTTCAAATGATCCATTTGCTTGGGTATCGTTCAGAGCAGAATTATTTTTAATCCTATGAGGAATTAGTTGTGTTGGTGATTTTTTTATTTTTATTTTTTTTTATTTGTAGTTTTACATACAATATACATCATAAATGTCTTTGAAAAGCTTTTACCTTGCATTGTATTTTTATTTTCAACACCAGACATTCTAAATTCTATAAAAAAAACCAATTAATAGAAAAGAATTATTTATTCTATATTTTTTTTTTTTTGTGATATTATTACAGTTAGAAGCAGTTGATATTTGCTCTATACAATAAAAAAATTGAGCATTTATGTTTCTGTTAGCAACACATTTTTCATTTACACCAAAAAAAAAAAAAAAAAAAAAAAAAAAAATACCTCTAAACCCTAAAAAAGGGCTTAATGTACATGCCAATCAAAACGTGATTAACGATAAACCATTAAAAAAGATGAAAGAAAACGAGTTTTTAACTTATAAAAATAAGCCAAGTATTAAATTAGACTAATTAAAAATAAAAGATTACACTAAAAATATTGCTCACATAAAAATAAGTATATGAATTTGAGAAAGAAAGAAAAAATAAAAAAATAAAAAAACTTAGTTATAATGTACAGGATAGGATGTGCCAAAAGAAATAATAATATAACCATAAAAAATTAAAAATTCACCCAAAAAAAAAAAAAAAAAAAATAAAATAAAATAATTATGATAGCAGCAGTCTTGTAAACTTAAACGAAACATAAAAGTAACATAAGCAACTATGTAAACCAAACCTTTTAAAAGTAGAGCAAAGCTATTGGCTAGTTGGTTTAAAAAAATGAAATAAAAATCACAAAGAAAACACTTAATGATATAGATGGTGTGTTTTTGCGAACACCAGCTGTATAAATGGAAAATGAATAAGCACTACTGTTAATAGTTGCACTACTGGATGATGTCGTAACTGGTTGCGTAGAAATAATTGGTGTGATAGTAGTGGCACCGGTATTAGCAGTACTTAACGTTGTAACAATGTTATTAGTATCGAATGTTTTGGATGTGTGTTGGGTTTCACTAATATTGTTGTTATTATCGGTAGTAATGGTAGCGGTATATTCTCCGGTACTTGAAGTAGTGCTCAAAGTATCTGTAGTCGTTTCGATAGTAGCAGGCGTACTCTTAGTGGTAAAGTCCATGCTATTTGTTTCGGTTGTAACAGAGTACACAGGAGTGCCATTATCAATAATTGTGGTGCCCTCATTGCTCTTAGTATTACTAGTCTCGACATTTGTGTTCTTGGAATTAATAATAGTAGAAGTAACTGCACCATTGTTAGAAGTTGTTGTCGTAACACTATCAGTACTCGAAAGAATGTTATTACTTGACAAACTTGGTGTAATAGTAGTAGTAGTAGTATAATCATTTCCATTATTTTTACCGAAAGTAGATTCTGTACTAGTATATGTAACATAAGTAATATATGTCGTTGCAGAATCTGTAACGGTGCTAATACTTGTAACTGTAATCGTAGTGATTGGAATTGCAGAAGAAACACTGGAAGTAAAACTATTAGGTGTAAATGACAATGAATTTGTAACGATATTACCACTCAAAACAGAACTTGATCTTGGTACATTTTTACTATTAGTGAATGTGTTATAAGTGGAACTAGTCGAACTTAACGGTAATGATTTCGTAACATTTGTACTGCTCATGATTAAACTAGATGATATATAACTTTCTCTGTTACAAGATGAACAGTATGTTGAACTACTCAAACTTGATGGTGACGAAATTGTAGTAACTGCACTGCTTGTAATCAAACTAGATGATGTATAGCCTTCAGTACTGCTATAGGAAATATGGCTGCAATTATTAAAACTTAATGCTAATGAACTTGTAGCGTATGTACTACTCATAATCAAACTAGATGATGTATAACCTTCAGTACCGCTATAGGAAATATAAGTAGAACTCTCAATAGTATCACTACTAGATGAACTGTAGGCCGAACTACTCGTGATTAATGGTAATGAACTTGTAACATCTGTACTAATAGTTATAATTGAACTTGATGGTGTATAACTCTCTGTATTGCAGGATGAGCAATAGGTAGAACTACTCAAAACTAATGGTGATGAATTTGTACTAACCATACTAGAAGTAACAATGGAACTTGGTGGTATATAACTTTCTGTATTGCTATAGGAAATATAGCTGGTATTATTAAAACTTAATGGTGAACTTGTTGCATCTGTACTGCTTGTAACCAAACTCATTGATGTATAACCTTCAGCACCACTATAGGAAACATAAGTAGAACTTTCAATAGTATCACTGCTAAATGAGCTGTAGACCAAACTACTCGTGATTAATGGTAATGAACTTGTAACATCCGTACTAATAGTTATAATTGAACTTGATGGTGCATAACTTTCTGCATTGCAGGATGAGCAATAGGTAGAGCTACTCAAAACTAATGGTGATGAATTTGTACCAACTATACTAGAAGTAACAATGGAACTTGATGGTGTATAACTTTCGGTACTGCTATAGGTAATATAAGTAGAACTTTCAATAGTATCACCACTAAATGAGCTGTAGGCTGAACTAATCATGCTTAATGGTAATGATATTGTACTAGCCGTACTAATAGATATAACGGGACTAGATGGTGTGTAGCTTTCAGTACTACTAGAGACAATATGAATAGAACTTGCAATACTACTGCTATAGGAGCTATCGGTATAACTACTAAAACCTAACGATAAAGAACTTGTAACAATATCACTACTATATGAGCTATAGATGGAACTACTCATACTTAATGGTAATGATTTTGTACTAGCTGTAATACTATTTGTAATAGTACTCGATGATGTATAAGTTTCAGTACTGCTATATGGAATATAAGTAGAACTTTCAATAGTATCACTGCTAAATGAGTTGTAGGCCAAACTACTAAAGCTTAATAATGATGAAGTTGTAACATCTGTACTACTAGTAATGTAACTTGATGATGTACTGCTTGCAGGAATGCTATATGAGTTATAAGTAGAACTGCTTGAACTTATTGGCGATGAAGTTGTAGGATTTGCAATACTTGTTATCAAACTTGATGAGGCATAACTTTCAGAACTGCTAGAAAAATCGAAGGAACTACTTGTACTAGAAAACAAGGTTGAAACAATAGGAATACTTTTCGAAATATCGCCAGACGATAAAGTTACAACTGTGGATACCATTTCTTCGGTCGTACTTCCAGGTATTTTAGCAGAGCTGAAAGAACCAGTGGAACTAGATGAAGTATTGAAATATCCAAACGTTGGTGTTTCCACATATATAATTGTAGAAGTAGTAGGAATACCATTATTGCCGGTAACGATAAATTTCTCGGTTGAAAAGGTACTAGTAAAACCACCACCCCAACCAATAGTGGTTGTACTTAATCTATTGATATCTGGTGTTTCAACGTAGATGATTGTAGATGTGGTTGAATTCCCATCTGTTCCTGTTACTGTGTATATACTGGTGGAATAAGTACTAATATACGATCCAGTCCACCCTGTTGTAGTTGTTGTTGAAGCATCAACATCCGGTGTTTCAACGTAGATGATTGTAGATGTGGTTGGATTTCCATCTGTTCCTGTTACTGTGTATATACTAGTGGAGTAGGTAGTAATGTATGATCCAGTCCATCCTGTTGTAGTAGTTGTTGAAGCATCAACATCTGGTGTTTCAACGTAGATAATAGTAGATGTGGTTGGATTTCCATCTGTTCCTGTTACTGTGTATATACTGGTGGAGTAGGTAGTAATGTATGATCCAGTCCATCCTGTTGTAGTAGTTGTTGAAGCATCGACATCTGGTGTTTCGACGTAGATAATAGTAGATGTGGTTGGATTTCCATCTGTTCCTGTTACGGTGAAAATACTGGTAGAGTAGGTAGTAATGTATGATCCAGTCCATCCCGTTGTAGTTGTTGTCGAAGCATCAACATCTGGTGTTTCGACGTAGATGATTGTAGATGTAGTTGGATTTCCATCATTACCAGTTGTGGTGAATATACTTGTGGAATAGGTAGATGTGTATGATCCAGTCCATCCTGTTGTAGTAGTTGTTGAAGCATCGACATCTGGTGTTTCGACGTAGATGATTGTAGATGTAGTTGGATTTCCATCATTACCAGTTGTGGTGAATATACTTGTGGAATAGGTAGATGTGTATGATCCAGTCCATCCTGTAATCACAGTGGTTGAAGCATCAACATCTGGTGTTTCGACGTAGATAATAGTAGATGTAGTTGGATTACCATCGTTACCGGTTGTGGTGAATATACTTGTAGAATAGGTAGATGTGTATGATCCAGTCCAACCAGTAATCACAGTAGTTGAAGCATCGACATCTGGTGTTTCGACATAGATGATTGTAGATGTAGTTGGATTTCCATCATTACCAGTTGTGGTGAATATACTTGTGGAATAGGTAGATGTGTATGATCCAGTCCATCCTGTTGTAGTAGTTGTTGAGGCATCAACATCTGGTGTTTCGACGTAGATGATTGTAGATGTAGTTGGATTACCATCGTTACCAGTTGTGGTGAATATACTTGTAGAATAGGTAGATGTGTATGATCCAGTCCATCCTGTTGTAGTAGTTGTTGAAGCATCAACATCTGGTGTTTCGACGTAGATGATTGTAGATGTAGTTGGATTTCCATCATTACCAGTTGTGGTGAATATACTTGTGGAGTAAGTTGAAGTGTATGATCCAGTCCATCCTGTAATCACAGTGGTTGAAGCATCAACATCTGGTGTTTCGACGTAGATGATTGTAGATGTAGTTGGATTACCATCATTACCAGTTGTGGTGAATATACTTGTAGAATAGGTAGATGTGTATGATCCAGTCCATCCTGTTGTAGTAGTTGTTGAAGCATCAACATCTGGTGTTTCGACGTAGATGATTGTAGATGTAGTTGGATTACCATCATTACCGGTTGTAGTGAATATACTTGTAGAATAGGTAGATGTGTATGATCCAGTCCATCCTGTAATCACAGTGGTTGAAGCATCAACATCTGGTGTTTCGACGTAGATAATAGTAGATGTAGTTGGATTACCATCGTTACCGGTTGTGGTGAATATACTTGTAGAATAGGTAGATGTGTATGATCCAGTCCATCCTGTTGTAGTAGTTGTTGAAGCATCAACATCTGGTGTTTCGACGTAGATGATTGTAGATGTAGTTGGATTACCATCATTACCGGTTGTAGTGAATATACTTGTAGAATAGGTAGATGTGTATGATCCAGTCCATCCTGTAATCACAGTGGTTGAAGCATCAACATCTGGTGTTTCGACGTAGATAATAGTAGATGTAGTTGGATTTCCATCATTACCGGTTGTAGTGAATATACTTGTAGAATAGGTAGATGTGTATGATCCAGTCCATCCTGTTGTAGTAGTTGTTGAGGCATCAACATCTGGTGTTTCGACGTAGATAATGGTAGATGTAGTTGGGTTTCCATCATTACCGGTTATAGTGAATATACTTGTAGAATAGGTAGATGTGTATGATCCAGTCCATCCTGTTGTAGTTGTTGTTGAAGCATCAACATCTGGTGTTTCCACATAAATAATTGTAGATGTAGTTGGTACCCCATTGCTACCAGTAGTGGTATATACGCTAGTTGTGTATGTAGATACATAAGTCCCAGTCCATCCAGTTATTATTGTTGAGTTGGTTTCAATACCAGGTGTCTCTACATAAATAACGTTGGAAGTTGTGGTTAGACCATTGGATCCTGTAGCAGTAGTAACTTTTGTTGTGAAAGTAGATGTATATGTTCCAGTCCATGGGACTGTTGTGGTTGAATATGCGGGACAATAAGATTCTTCTTCGTCAAAAGTGAAAACATAATTTTCAAAATCAGTTATTATAGTTTCATTAGGTAAAGTTACTGTAAAATCTAAACTTGCATAGGATATAGCATTTGAAAAAACAAGTCTTAATGGATAATAAAAACCACCTACTAAATTAATTAAACTTGAAGTGGTAGCATCTTGTCCGGAATGCCAACCTTTAATGGCATTTATAAAGAAATCAGTTGTAGCAGCAGTAATATCATTTTGTTCACAGCACCCGAAGGCATTTTTACCAAACAATAATCCAGCCGAATCATCGACATTTCCGAGGGTAAAGTTGTATGGACCTGTTTCCGGTGCTAAAAAGTAACCAGTTATCTCCATAGTAAAATTAGTGAAAGTAGTATCGTAATCATAAATTAATGGTAAAGTGACGGAATCTGCTTGGCTATTATAACAGGTCTTGGAACTAGTAGATTTAGACCCAGAGCATGGACAAACCCAATTCCCGTTGTTTGTACTATAGCCATCACAATAACAAATAAAGTAATCATCAGAGTTATTCTCGTCATATTGGCATGGGAACCCTGATTCAAATTCAACTGTTTCTACGCCATCCATTGAATGATAAGCTGTAGACTGTTGATAGTATTCGTAAGCCATGTAATCTAAACTTGTAAAAGAATTTGTATCACCGAGAGTATAATTATACCATCTTACTTTAAAACCAGGGGTTGCATTTGTAAGTGGGTTACAAGCATCTTCTGTGTCTGAATCTGTGACAGCATTAATTGCTTTGCTTAATTGTAATAAACATATAAACAGTGTTAAAACACAGTGTTTATATATTGCAGTCAACATGCCAGATAGTTTCTAAATTCCTTCGTTTTATGTTTTTTTATTTTATAACTTTTTTGAAGAGGTATTTGTAAAGCGATTATGCTCTAGAATCAAAAATATTTTCTCTTAAAGCAAAAACAAACTAGAAGAAGAGCATTATATTTATACTCAAAAAACTCAAAAGATTATTAGTGATTTTTTAATACACATATTTCACTAGGATATGATGCAGCAGTATTACTTTCAATTGTTTAAAAAAAATTTCTCCTTTTTCAAGGATATGTTTTATTTATAATTTTTTTTAACTGTAATTTCATCTTTGAATGCCCTAATAAAATTAACACATCCCAATTCCTATATTTTTGTTTTGTCAACAGAAACTTTACTATTTTTTTTTCTTAAAATAAAATTTAAAACGATATTATTCTGCCATTTTTACCACATTGTTTTTTTTGAAGCTTTCCATGAAAAAACTCACATCTTTTTTTTTGTTTTGTCGACAGAAACCCTATTATTTTTTTCTTAAAATAAAATTTAAAACGATATTATTCTGTCATTTTTACCACATTGTTTTTTTTTTTTTTTTTGAAACTTTCCATAAAAAAACTTACATCATTTTTTTTTTTGTTTTTCCTTACTGCTCAGATCGTATGCCTTGTAAAAGTTTTGTTAATAAAAAAAACAAAGATAAAAGTGAATTTGGTTTGGTATAATGATAATTTTCCATGGATGATGTAAAAAAAAAAACACATGATAAAAATCTAAATACAAAGTAAAAAACGATATATAAAACCAAACGTGTGTATAGTTAATATAATAACCGTATTGTTTTTTTTCCTTTCTTTTTTTTTTAAAAAAAAAAATTAAACGTTGACAGTTCTTTAACACGAAATTTGGTTGAAGAAGCAAAAAAAAAAAAAAAAAAAAAAAGAACATGGGAAGAAATAATAAAACAATAAAATTTATATCAATTACGATATAATTCAGGGCATATGGAACAATAGCGTCAAATTTAAGATCTGCAATTAATTTCGGGTAATAAATAAACAAATCTGGAATATCTTAATCTTTGGAAGCGCAGAATTTTAATATATGTTATTATGGTGAACTACGCTCTGTTTCAATTAGTTACATAACTCGACAAAAAAAAGAAAAAGTTAGTAAACACATCTATCTGCGATGTGCTTCGGTTCACTTAATTGAGCAACATAGAATAGTAGATTTTTGGAAAGTCAAAAAAGTCTAGAAACACAAATAGAAGAATCAACAATAGCAAAAAAAAAAAATAAAATAAAAATAAAAAAGAAAAAGAAAAATTTGGGCGTGTAATTTTCAAAGTAAATAAGCTTCCTAAAAAAAAAAAAATTTTACAGGAATAGAAAAATTTTTAAATATGTATGAGCCCTTAATTAATGTGCAACGCGCTTCCATTCCAAAAAACAAAATTGGACATGTTTTTATACCAATCTAAAAACTGAATAAATAACGTTACTTTTTGATAGTTTTTTTTTTTTTTCTTTTTTTTTAACTCTTGATCCTTCCATTTTATTGATAATAATATTTTATCCAACACAACCGTCAATCATTTTTAAGGAATTAAAGAAACAATGAATGACATATGATGAGGTTAATCTGGGTCAAATATCAAGTATTATGCTTTCGGGAGACACAATTGATAACGCAATAGATCATACCTGCTCTGTATTGATATCAATATATGATAAAACAGGTTTTGCATATAGATGGTAATTTTTAAATTACAACAACACAAACACTATCAGATTAAATATATTAAACAAAAACATATTGTTTGAAGGTAATCTGAATATGCGAAAGATTCTTCTTTGAAATAAATAGGATTAAGTTGTTTTTTTTTCTGCTAATTACCTAAACTCTGTTCTATCAAAAGCACATCATAATTAGTAAACATCCATTTCTTGAAGATATCATTTAAATTTTTCTTTTGTGCCTCATTAATATTTTTTTTTTACCCCTTGACTCTCATTTATAAGTTCATTAACTACAGTTCAAATTTACCTCTTAGAGTTTGATAATCACTTGTCCTTGTATATTAAAGATAGTTGTTAATTGTTGGGAGTTGTTCTTGGTTGTTGTAAATTATTTGGCAATAATGATCTTTAAAGATAAAGGCATGTTGTAATATTAATAACGTTGAGGGATCCATACTTTTGCCATGAAAAATCTAGCAGTAAAACATTAATTACTTATTTCCTTTTTGCTTATTTGTCTTTACTTTAAATACTTTAATAAGCTGAAAATGTTATTTATTAATTTTTGATCGCAAAAGGGAGAAAAAAAAAAAAAAAAAAAAAAGAGGGAGAAAAAAATGGACCGTGGTGATCTGAATTCGATGTAATGTTACTTTTTTTTACCGAGAGATATTTGTGGTAGTCCATTCCACGTCCGAACAAATATTATTATTCTATGAAGTATTTTTATGCGCATCTGTGTTATTTAGGTTATTCAAAATGATTGCTTTCCATATTAAAGAATTACGGCCAAAATCAGGAAATTTATATATGCTTAGATCTTATATATATGGTACAATCCGATGTCCAATTTTCTTTAACGAGTTCTCGGAAAGCTAAAAACTCGGAAATAAATATAATGGTAGTGCTATGTTACTGTGAAGGATCAGTAAAAAATATATTGATATATTTAATGATGTACAGGTGTTATCTATTATTGTAATTGTGATTCTCGTATTGTTAATGCTTATCTTATTATGTCACAAGCAAAATGGTCTCGCAGTGAATTTGGAGTTTATAAGGTGGGTGGCGTATGCCCCAACACAAACTTTCATATCAAGACATTTTTTTTATCAGTCATTTTTTCCCCCTTGTATATCAGATAATCTATTTGCTTAAAAATATATAAAAAAGGAACTAGAAATTTATGCTTCCTTATACACACATATAAACATATAATTAAGAGTTTAAAAAAGAAAAAGAAAAACGTAAAATCTCGTACCAATGAACGAAAAATCTACTACAGCTAATAAGAATGAACAAAATGAAAGTCCAGCCCACAGTAACAACTCGGCAAACAAATTGTTACAAAATGGTGTGAATTCAACTTCATCGACTACACCTGCTAGTGCAGAAGAAACCTTCAGCCAACAGACTACCGAACCTAGCGCTAATAATACAAGATTTGTAGTTGAATCTCCATTTGGTTCCAACTCTCCTGACACAATCAATATTAATATTCCAGCTCATTTAGTAGAAGCCGTCAAAACATTGATTAGAAATGATGCTGCACGCAATATATCAAATAACTACACGACAAACCAACTCATGGAATCAAAAACTATATTACCCATGGGAGTTCCCAAAAATAAGTTACCACTGCCACCAAAACCACCTATTAGAGACTTTGTTACACTAGCAGCTAAAACAGACTACTTAGAACCAAACGAATTGACATGTTCTGTCTGGGGATCCCTAAATTCCCACAATGCAACTAACTACATCATTCCTTGGGATAACTTCCCCAGTTTGTACTATGAATTCGCCAGATTCGACTCAGACACATGGAAGAAATTTATATCTCGGTTGACACCAATGCCCTACCCAGTATCATCCCTATCTGAAATTGTAAACTTCATAAGATGGTATAATAAGTTCACCTACGTAACACATCAGAATGGTATTCATCAACTATTATTTTACACTATCTTCTCTAACATAAAGAAACCATCCCCAATCGAAGAAGCTGAAAATAAAGAACTAGTGACGACTATATTACCCAAGATATTTCCACACAGATTGAGAAATACACTAAGCAACAGCTGTTCATCAACAGTATTCAGAGATCAAATAGAAGAAGTATTTCCAGCAGGGCCACTCGTAATAGCTACAAAATTACTAAATCAATACATAATAACCAATACCACGACAGTTGCCGATATAGAAGACCAATTAAACATAATCCAATCCCTAAGGTATTGCGCAAGAATGGACGCAATGCCAGATAATGAAATAATCCCACATCTTAGAGTCAAAATTTCCGACTGCTATGGGGAATCAACGGCACATTTAATCAGAAAATGGATCAACACTCCAAATCTAACTTTAAAGGAGTTACTAACAGACCTACACGAATATATGCAAATAAATAAAAGATATGGATTATCAACGAACACAAAAAATAGCGTATCATCAATGAACCTCCACATCACTCACACTGACAGATATCACAAAACACCTTATCCAAAACACAGACACAACAACAGATATCCAAATAGAAACAAATATTGGGCTCGTAATAATTCACCTACTTTGCGTCATCATATGAATCATCAATCTCGCTTTCAAGCACCACGCAAAAATTCAACAAATCACTCAAACATTAACGATGTATACCAAAACAATGCGGACTTCATTGAACGAAGAAGTCGAATAGCCGACTTTCAACCATTTTTTCCAGATGCCTCAAATATTAACCGTAGACCATAGTTATGTACAACAAAATGCCCATATATTTGAATCTATGGTGGTACCTATATTAATATCACAAATGACAAACAAACATTCACGCATTCTATTTCAAGTAACATGTTATTAATAACTTCTGCAAGTGATACCCACGCTATTTATTATAATCGAAATAGGTATCATAGAATTAAACTTAAACGATCACTACATAGCAATACCAGTATAATTTACAAAAGACGAACTACCATATCCGTATATAATATCAGAATACAATTTAAAACACCACATACCTAGCTTCATATATAAACGACTTCAAAGTAACCAAACTAATACCATATATATGCGTACATGTCTTCGATAAATGATATAAAATAGATATAAAATATACCAAAAAAAAAAAAAAAAAGAAGCACATTACATAGATCCTTTCATTTGATGACAAAATATTAGGTATTTTTTTTTTTTTTTTTTTTAATACAGAATTGCTATTAGTTTGATAAGTATATTTTTAATTGGGAAACACTTAGGAAAATAAAGGCCCAATTTTGAATTTTAATAGGTTTCTTAAGTGCCCCTGAAGGTTTACTTTACTTTACTTTACTTTACTTTACTTTTTTATTTTTATTTTTTAAATAAGTCTGTGAAAATGATTCTAAAAACATCATATATTATCATATCAGCAAAAACAAATTCCTTAATTTAAACTTGTATAAATTATATTTATATATAGTTAGTTGATTGAGATAAAAAAAAAGTTATTTTTAACTTTATTAATGGTAAGTACATTATTGTTGTTATTCAAATACTAAATGTTACTCCTCTCTGCTGAACCATTCCTTTGGCAATACATTATGTTCCAAAAAATCACTCTTTTCTTTAGAATAAGGTGGACATCTAAAACGACTATTGTCTGGATCTGCGTCAAATGGTCTATTTAAAACAGTCCTTTCATGGGTAAAGCAATTATAAGACCATTCGCTATGATAAGATCCAAACCCGCTGGAACCTATGCCACTGAATGGAGCACAATCTAATAATACATGTAACAATGTGTCGTTTATACAGCAGCCGCCGCTTTTCAATCTATTTTGAATATACTGGATTTCCAATTTATCTTGTGAAAATATGTATTCTGCCAAAGGATGACTTCTCCCAGGTTTAGAGATAATATTGTCTAGACAATCATCCAAATTCTCATACTGTAGAATAGGTAAGATGGGACCAAAATTTTCCATTTCCATACTACTATCTTCCCAATTGACATCTATTAATAGTGTAGGTGGAATAAATAACTCAACTTGGTTTGATTCACCTAAGTGGTATATTTCCTTTGCATTAGTACGTTTAAGAATTTTGATAATTTTATCATATGCTCTTTCACTTATCATGTGTGTATACTCTGTCTTGTAGGTAATGTTAAGAAACATTTCATTGTATATTTTCTTGCAACACGCAATAAATTTGATATAAACATCTTTGTGACAAAGTATATAATCAGCAGCCATACATATTTGACCTGCATTGCCAAACGAACTAAAATATATTCTTCTAACTATATCTTCTAATTTTTCCAAGTTAACACTAGGGGTAATAAAAACTGGCGATTTACCACCTAGTTCTAAAGTGACTGGAATTAACTGTTCACTAGCCATTTTCATGATGATTTTTCCAACCGCTGGAGAACCCGTATAAAAAACTTTGTTTACCAACGGTCCGTTAAATATTTCCATGGTTTCTAATGGCCCGCCATTAATCACTTTAACCAAACCGTCATAATCTTGAAAGGTTTTTTCAATAATATTTGTTATGGTCACCGTAGTTTTTGGTGTCAATTCAGAGGGTTTTAAAATCACACTATTGCCACCGGCAAGTGCACAAGCTAATGGATCCAACAGCAATAAAACTGGAAAGTTTGACGGACCAATAATACAGCAAGTACCATATGGTATACGTTGAATTTCCACTTGACTGTTATGAAATAACGGCAAATCAGAATGAACTTTTCTATTTTTTATCCACTGGGGTAAATTTTTGATTAAATCTAAGATATTACTCAATAAAGAAATAATTTCCCCACTAACAACTTCTTGGCGACTTTTATGAAAGTCTTGATATAAACATAGAATGATTTCTTCCATATTGTCCTTAACAGCAAAATATAACTTTTTCAACAAAGTTAATCTATATTGTAATTCTTCATTTTCATTATTGAGATTTAATCTTTTTTGATGTTCATTGTGATATTTGTTGCATGTTTCAATGTAACGGCTAATTGAATCCAAAGGTGTATAAAAGGACATTTATTTTTCTCTCAGTTTGGTGAGGTTGTTGGTTATATAAATCTGATATACTTTAACATTTATATTTTTTTGTACAGATAAAAGAAATCATGTTATTGCTTAAGTGGTAAAAATAAAAAAAAAAAAAAAAATTTTTTTTCGTTATGTTTTTTTTTTAACACTTTAAACGGTTTGTTTTCAATATTCTGCTTTCGAAGCTTTGAATTTTTTTTTTTTTTTTTTTTTTTTTTTTAATATTCTATTTTCAAATTAAAAATGTATAAATGAAAAACATACAAGAACAACAAATACACCTCTGATGCCTAGAGATCCCTTGATTGGTATTGTTGGAAAGCCTAGCAGTGGTAAATCTACCACTTTAAACTCTTTAACCGATGCTTCAGCTGCGGTCGGTGCATTCCCATTTACAACAATTGATCCTAATAAAGCTACTTCCTATTTACAAGTTGATTGTGCTTGTGGGAGAAAAACATCCAAAGATATTTTACAAAAAAATGGAGTAAATGTTTCAGAAGTTACCTGCAAACCTAATTACGGTTGGTGTGAAAATGGGAAGAGACATATTCCTATTATGTTACTAGATGTTGCTGGGCTAGTTCCGGGCGCCCATATGGGGAGAGGTTTGGGTAATAAATTTTTGGATGACTTGCGTCATGCTGATGCATTAATTCATGTTGTTGATGTGAGTGGTACCACTGATGCAGAAGGGAAAAATACTAGGGGATACGATCCAATTAAAGATATTGACTGGCTACAAGATGAAATTAGGCTGTGGATCGAAGGAAATTTGAAAAAAAGATGGGGTAGTATTGTGAGGAGACATACAGCAACGAAAAGTAGCATAGTCGACACATTACAACAACAATTTGGTGGGTATGGTTCTCATGCGCCAATGATCCAGGCAGCATTGGCAAGAATAGATGGCCTACCACCTCTAGAAGAATGGGATAGTGACTGGATTACCAAAGTGGTTAAATCATTTATGTTGGAAAAATTTCCCACAGTTTTGTCTTTAAATAAAATTGATCATCCAGATGCAGACAAAAATGTTTCAAAAATCATATTGAAATACCCTGAAACAAAGACTATTCTAACAAGTGCAATCACTGAAGTATTTCTAAGAAAGTTGAAAAAACAAGGATTCATCAAGTATGAAGAAGGTACGGAGTTTGTTGATACATATGAGGATGATCCGTCTTTGAAGCCGCTAGATGATAAGCTACTAAACCGTATTGAAAATATAAGAGATTTGGTGTTGTACAGATTTGGTTCAACAGGGGTCATGCAAGTTTTGCAAGCGGCTGCTTTGGATACTTTAAATTTGGTTCCTATTTACACGGTGAAAAATATCAACACATTTTCCAATGAAAACAAGACACAATATATTTTTAGAGATTGCTTTTTAGTGAAAAGAGGTACTCCTGTGGGTAAAGTGGCTAGATATATAATGGGGGAGGTCACAATAGCAGCAATTGAAACAACTGGTGGAATACGTGTTAGTGCAGATGACACTGTAGATGTTGGTAAAAATGATATACTTTCATTTAAATTGGCTCCAAAATCTATATAATATTTTTGTTTATGTACAATTTATAATGTGAATATGGTTGATAAGGTATATTTATTTAACAAAGAGAATATAGTTTGAAGCTACATATATTTGTAATAAAAGGATTGTTGTGTTTGGTAATAACAATTAATGCTTTATATTTTTCACTTTTTTTGTTTACATAACATTAATATTTTATTTATATTTTCAAGAGAAAAAAAAAAAAATTACATTGAAATTGCTGCAAATTTGAAGAGATAGAAATGAGCGTTGAGAGAATTGCTGAAAAAAGAAAAAAAAAAAAAAAAAAAAAAAAAAGAAAACATTCACCAAAGTTTGTATTTAGCGTTATCTATTTATTTATAAAATAACTACCTTTGTTTATGCTTCTTAGACTCAGTTAAAAACATAAACAAGAATTGAAAGAATAATTCCTTCAATCCACCTATCAAAAGATAGAAATAAATAAAACATTGTAAAGATATGAATGAAAATTTTAACAATCTATCAGAAAATCTTCTTTGTCAATCTAAGGAAGCCATATCTAACTTGGGACGATGTTTAGAGGCATTTCAATGTCAATACACAAAGACTAAAGAAGAAGAGGAGTGTCTAATAAAATACGAAAATTTTTTATCAAATTTAACCTCACTGCAGGTAAGGTCTGAACACTTAAAACAAAGATTATTAGATGGTGGTACTAACAAAAATTATTTTGCGCAAGACCTTTCAAAACTACTAAATGAATTTCAAAGTATATCAAACCAATTGTCTCAAATTAGTGTTTTATCTGAAAATCAAAACAAAAAGCCCTCTATAGATCAAAATTATAATACATCTTCGGATTCAGAAGACTCACAATCTGATGATAACAATATCAATGAAAAAGAGAAAAATAAGAAAGTTGGAACAGAAACAAAGGGCCCATCTAATGAGAGTTCACCAGCTTCTATTCTTTCCTTTAAACCTAAACCTCTAAAATTAAAAGAAAGACAGGATGAGCTTTGTGTTAATGCAAATGATATTACCGTGACTAAAAGAACAATAAACACAAATTCTATCACTAATGCCAATACACTCAATAATAAAAATGTTGCTGGCAGCATCAGACAGGCATCCTTAAACTCACCTACTAAAAAAAGACATTCTAGACGTAGAAATTCGAACGATGAAGTTACATTGCCGTCATTTTTTAATAGAAGGAATAGAATTTCTTTAGCTTTAGTTACTGATGAAGATGACTATAATACAGATGATGAAACAATAATATTGAATAACCATCCAGATGATACTGATATACCTTTTGAGCCCTTGCGTAAATACAATTCCCATGAAAGTCTTTTATCTGTTAAGCACGTTCCCCTCAAACGTGTTTCTGGCTTTTTACTTCCTCAAAAAAATTTAAAATCTACGACAGCCCAAACAGTTACTTCAAGGAATATATATGGTGGTGGTATTACAACTACTAGGGATAAGCAATTTTCATCTACCAAGCAATACCTATCCGAATTAGTTCAAGAAAGAAAAGTTCCACAACATTCTACAGCGAAGTTAGGATTTTGGGGCCAATTAAAAAAGTACGCAGCACCATCAATACCTACAGCTCCCTCTACACCAATTGTTATCTCAAATAACGTAATAACGAAACAATCACACGTTAATTTCGACGTCTTAGAAGATGCTTTAAATTCGACGCTATTTTGAAGCATAAAGTTTTTTGTTTTTTTTTTTTTTTAATTATAAATTTGCTTTTATTTACATTAATGGGTTCGTTTAATATATAAAATTTAACAAGATAATACACAAACAAATATATATATATATATATATGTATTTATTCTCGTTCTACTCTACATAAAAGTTATTCAAACGTATTTTCTGTTTTTCTAATTAATCTTGAAGAAAATTGTCTATTCCCTATCAGAAAGTGTTTTTCCTTTTCAGTTCTAGATGGAGCTTTCAATTGACGCTTCTTACCAAAATATGTGATTGATGCTTTAGAACTACCCACCGCCCTATATGATTTAGATATCTTTACAGACTTACTGCCATTTTTAAATTTTGAGTTAATATCTGATTTTGAAATAAAAGATTCTACTGCAGAAGGCACAAAACTGGAACCGAAACTTGTGATAAGATCGTCATCATGTTCCTTAATGGAAGATCTGATTTGTTTTGAATCAAAACTTTTAATAGAACTATTTTGCTTCAATTTATGTAAATCTGGGATTTCATAGGAAGAATCATGTTGAATCCTAGATAATTCAAATTCATCTTGTAAATCATCTGTTTTACTTGTCAAAAATGATAATGTTTTGCTGACAAAATCTTTGGTAAGTACCACTTTATTTGTTCCCTCGCTTTCATTAACTGTTTGTGAGTCTTTTTCCTTTCCTCGTCTTCCTTCTTCTCCTTCTTCTTCTTCTTCTTCTTCTTCACCAGCAAAAAGTTTATTCTCTTCTTCTAAGTCATCGTTTAAAATACTGTTGAAAAATGCAGTTCTTTTATTATTTTGAGCTAGCTCTCTATTTTCTTTATTTTCTAACATTCTTTTCCGCAAAAGTTCCCTTTTTTTCAACCTGTATTTCTTTAATTCATCGTCTTCATCATCACTTAATTCTATGTCCAATGCACCCCTACCTCTTTTTCTGAAACCACCATTTTTTATGTCATGTAAAATTTTGTTGACCATCTTTTCGTCATGGGCCTTCTCCTCAGAGGCTATTAACTTTCTAATCTCGTCTGGGTTAAAATTCTGTTTTGTGTAATCATCAACCATCTTTTCTAATTCAGGATCGTATTCATCACTTTCTTCGCCGTCTGCTCCACCAAGTCCATGCCACTCATCCTCAGATTCTTCAGCTTCCATATCATACAATTCATAAATACCTTTTTTCTTCATTTCCTTATGTAATTTTTCCTTTTTCTTTTCTTTGTTCCTATTTTTTCGTATCGCTAGAGCCATTTTTTCTTTATAGGCAGCTTCATCTTCTTCATCAGTATCTTCGGAACTAAGTAAATCATTATCGGAAATATCCCCAATTTTCGAAGTTAGTAGTAACGGAGCAGACTTGTTAGGTTCCTCAATAAAATTAAATTTTCTAGTTTTTTTTGATAAAACTATTTTTTCTTCTTCATTATCAACATCATCTTCACCTTTCCCCACCTCTTCCTTTCCTTCGTTTAGATCAATTTTGTAATCAGAATCTTCTTTTTTACCATATACAACATCCAAGTGATCCTCTTCCACTTCCAATGTATGTTGCTCATGTTCGCTGTCATCGCTGACAGAAGCTTCTTCAGAACCCCCTTCTTCGTTGGAGTAAGGATCATAAACATTATCATCACTTTCTGGAACCTCGTCGATAATACCACTCTCCTCCCCAACCAGTTTTTGTTGTTCGATTTGTTTCTTCGATGCTTTTTCTCTCTCCTTTTCTTTGGCTCTGATACGCAAATTTCTTTGAATTTCTTGTTCTAATAAATTTTCCACTTCTTTATGTTCTTTTTCCAACTCTTCCATGGTTAACCCTTGTTTTTCAATCAATTCCTTTTTGTTTTTTAAAATTTGATTCCTATTAACTTGTCTTAATTCTTGAAGCAAATCCTGCAAACTACCTGTGTGGCCAGTTTTAATCAATAATTGTTTTTTTCCTTTTTTGCCATTTTTTTTTTTGGATTTTTTCGCTCTAATTCCTAACAATGCTGCTTTAGAACTAGCTGATTTAAGAACTGTTTCCTCCTTATCTATATCATCTGCAGGATTTATAGCTAAGTTGTTACTTGGATGGCTTTTTTCATCATCCGAATCTAACTCAATAACTTTTTTGGTTTTTAAGGTTTGTGTATAGCGTTGTAATATCTTTGAGGGTTTCGAATATTCATTGTCATTGCTTGTTTTTTTAAGTTCTATTTTAAATTCATCATCATCTGAGGATGAAAATCCCGCATTGTTCGGTATATTTTTCACGATTGTTGTTAATTTTGGTTTGGGTTCATCATTCTCGGAATCTTCATCGCTATTATTGAACGCATTGAGCAATTGTTGTTTGGTAAATCTCTGTTTTTTCCTTTCAATTGATCTTTTAGAGTTATCAATAACTCGTGCCTCTTTAACAGCCTTCTCATTGTTTTCCTCTTCAAGAGTAATTCGCTGTTGGACTTCATACAATTTCAATGTGGGTGCTTCGACAGTCTTAGATGGCAATACTTTTGAAGATGAAGCAGTATTTCCAAGTATTTGTGTACAACTGTTATTTATGGATATGGTGGTAATGTCATCAACAATGGGTTGTGTTTCAAGTGAGTATTCTGGTGAATTGGAAACATTCTGTGTTTCAATTACCTGTGTGTCCATATTGCTTGTCTCTTTTTTAATAAGCTGGGTTTGAGATGGAAGTTCTTTTTTAAGTTTTCCTTGTTGCGTATTATCGTGGGGCTGAGAATATTTATTAAATAATTGAATATCTTGTCTATCCTCATAGTTATTATACTCGTACTGCTGTGCTTTATAAATTTGTCTTTCTTTGGTATTGATCACTTGGGTCTGAGAAACGTTTTTTGTAACCTTTTGAGTCAATAGCATATTTTCGATTTCCAAATCATCACCTTCAAAAACCTTTGTGTTGATAGTTTCATTATTTGGAGTAAGTGGTGAATGAGAAGAAATATCAGCTTCTAAAGTTTCGAGAGATTTATGTGGTTTTTCAGATATAACATTTTTACCTTCCAATCTATTTTTCACCTTAGTAATAAAGTCTAATGTTTTTAAATTAGTATTCTCGTAAACATCATCCCCTCCGGTCTTGTATTCATCGGGAGATTGTTCTGGAACTAACTGTGTATCATATTCTTGGGATGATGGGTCGTTAAAATCCACATTTTTCTCATAAATAGTTCGCTTTTTAGTGGCTATGTTAAAAAGTGTATCAAAGAGTTCCATATCTAGTATCCAGAATCCTTATAGATGTATATATATTCTGATGGTCTTTTATTATTATTATTATTTGTCTAATCAGTGTTGGATGTTTTATTTGAATAAGTATTAACAACAACAACAACTAAAAAAGATTAAATAAATAAAAAAAAAAAGCTTTATAAATTACAAGTATAAAATGACGCGTAAAAGTTTTCACTGATAAAGCCTTTTGAAACAACGCGTTTCGTAATCTGTTAGCACGTGATTACCGTTTGTGTATTTCACAGCAATCGTACAAAGTTACAATAATAATTTAGCTTATAATTTTTTAATAAATTACGTCTAAAAAATAACGATGATATAATTGTCAAAAATATAAAAATATACAAAAAAAGAAAACATTGACATTTTTTTTTTTTTTTTTTAAGCAATCGACGTTTTAGATTTTTTCTTATTAATTTTTTCCCCTTCGTTATCTTCTGATTTTTTTCTTTTATTACTCTTAGAATCTTTATCTTTAGAGTGACTCTTTTTCTTGCTAGTAGTCGAATCGTCATCCAATAACTTGTTCACATATTTTTCCTCTTCAGGAGCTACAAAATCCTTAGCTTTTACAATTTCTTTTTCCTTTTGTTTTTCTTGTTGTTCAGCCCTACGTTCGGCCAGTTTATTCATTTCCTTTTCTTTCTTGCTTAAGAAATATTCACCACTTTCAATCTCCAAATCAATCTTTCTAGGTAACTGAGCAGGTGGAAATGGAGTGTAAACTTTAGTTTCATCTTTATGTCTAATCTTCTTTGGTTTCTTTCTAGCAACATTTCTTTTTTTGAAATTTGGTAAAAATCTGGACCAATCTTCGTTTGCTAACTCTGGGTTCTTAGCTAATTCCCTTTTAATCATTAATTCCTTAATATAATATATCGGATGAATATTTTTCATACAATCTTCAACAACACGACGAACCTCTTTTAAACCTTTAAAGGGTCCCATACAACTAACAGTATTACCTTGTACTAAGATGTAGCATTTTGTTAACAATTCCAAGGCTTTCAAGGTGTTACCATTTGGACCAACCAATCTTTGTCTTCTCTTAACAAATCTTTCTTTATTAGAAACAAAGTTACCAATTTTTATAATATCGCAGGCAACATCGTCTTGTAAAATTTTAACAGCCTGCGGGAATGGAACAGACCGAGCTAACAACTTGATTAAATCCCTAGCCTTTAAGATAATAGCTGGATCAAATGTTTTTCTAGTGGTTTTCACAGTCATGGAACCTTCAACTAAATCCAAAGTACAGTTAATATGATGGGCATTTAAATTTTTAGTGACATCGCTCCATATGGATTTCAAATATGTTTCTCTGTATTTAGGGAATAAAGTCATAAAAGTGCTTTCTTCAGCAAATGGTTTCCCACTTTTGTTATCTTCTGGTTTAAATTCATCGATTTGCCATTTATCAATATCTGGAGTATCCCAAGGTTTTTCTTTATTGTGAGTAGAAGGCATTTTTTATTTTTTTTTTTTTTTGAGTTAATGCTTGAAAAATTTGGTTCTAAAAGAATAGCAAGGGTTAATTGGGTTATAAAATTGTTTAGTTGATATTGTTGTGGTGATTGTGTAAAAGGTTTCTTTTCTTTTTTTCTTTTTTTTTTTTTTTTGTTTGAGTTCATAAACAGTAAAAGTAATAATGCTGATGACAATAATAAAAATATATAGATAAAAAGAAATGTTCAATTTTCATTATAATTTGAAATTTTTTGGATTGAATTAAAAAAAAAAAAAAAAAAAATTACTTATCCAAGATTGCTTTTTTTTTTTCATTTTTCCGGAATTTCGGTCAACTAGCTATATGTTTTTGGTTATTAAAAGTTATATGATGTTTCTTCTTTCTTTTTTCTTTTTTTAATGTGCATCGTAATTTGATGCTCCAGCATTTTAAAAATCTTTATATATGCTTTTCAAAATTAGCTAATAATCAAAGGCATATTATCCTGTTTATTAGGGGAAAGTGAATAAAACAATTATATTTCATAATGGGTATTAATAGAAGCAATATAGTAAAAAAATCTGGCAATAATAAGGCCAACAGGTGCAAAAACATAACTAAGAACCAAAAAAGAAGAAATAAAATTCAACTGGAAAAATTTAATCAACAGCATAATGGCAACAACAATGAACTTATAAAAGATATCATATCATCTACCAATATTTCTAGTGCCAATCAAAAAAAAAAAAAGGTACTGCTGAATGGTAAACAATTAATACAAGATATAGCCAAAGATAAGAAATATAATAAAGAAAAACTAGAAAAAAAAAGTAAAGCAAATGATGATTTAGCCAAACAATTAGATTTAATATCAGGATTTTCCTTATAGTTTAGGCTTTATTAGCATTACGACAATATCAAAATAATAGTAAATAAAAGAGGGGAGGGAAAAAGTTCGAGATGAAGAATATATATATCTACATATAAATATATACAATTTCAATTTTTTTTTTTTTTTTTTTTGTTTTATTTTAATTGTTTATATGTTAAAAAATATGTTAAAATTTTTTTTTTTTTTGATGGAGAATGGGCATATTTTAAATCTTAACAGAACGTAAGCCAGCTGATGAACGGAAAATAGCATCCCCTTCAGAATAACCTCTACCTAAACCAAAGCCAATTCCTATCCATACTGGGAAGGCACGACGTTTAAAAAATAAAACAGATGCAATTACACCACCAGCAAAGCCTATACTTGTTTTCAAAACAGTATTAGATAAAACAACATCCCATCTGTTGTCTAAGATAGCGGAAGATGGTGTAGCAGTAACTTGTTCTTCAATCTTTTGTTCGGACATATTTGTGTATATATATATATATTTGTGTTAACCCTTGAATATCAGTGAGCTTTATGTATTGACTAGTGTTTTATTTATTGGGAATGTTAGCGTGTGGGGGGACAATTCACAGATATTAAAATAAAATAAAAAAAGGAATATGAAAGGAAAAAAAAAAAAAAAAAAAAAATATATAAAAGTGAAATAAAATAATCCCTTTTCTTTAAATTTTATTTTTTATAGTCATTTTTATTTTTTTTATATTTTTTTTTTTAAATTTTTGTCACCTTTTCCTACCTATCGCTTTATCAGTCAAAGTTACTTATACTTTTATACGGTGGCCATGTGCTGCGTTGTTTTCTATTACAATCCATTTAATATTAATGCTAGGTAAACAAATCAGCGCTAACAAAAAAATATTGTCTTTTTTATATATATTTTTGGTTCTTTGAGCCAATCAAAACATGCAAACGTAATATGGTTGTCCGGGTAATGTCACCGCATTATTATAATACAAGCATAAACATATTTTTTTTTTTTTGCAACGCTCAGGAATATAATACATTATATGCAAACCTTGAAACACTTATAAAAGTCGTCAATCTTTCAAAAAAAGTCTTAAATCCTGGACGTAAAAATGTTGGGTTAAATAAATCTATAATAACCAAAATCAAATACGATAGAGTCTCCAATAAATCCCACAAAAAGATTTTTATATGTTTCGTTATCAATTTCAATTGCTTTGCCAACTTTTCATTCAATAGCACATTTAAGTTACCATCCTGCTGCTTTTGGATATACTTGTTAAATTCATTGGTTAATCTAAACCGAAGTCTCAATAAGTTGACAAGCTTGGACAAATTTTTCCTAAGAGTTAATATTAAAGAAATTAACCATAATTTCAACGTTGCTTGAGATTTATACACCTTTCGATATAAAAAACTTTGTTCTTTTAATATACCAATGGTTTTTAAAAAATATATTTGATCAAATATATTCGTTAATCCTTCTAGAAAATTTATGATTGAATCTTCCAAAGTTGGTTTACCATTATTGTTAAATAAGTCATCTTTTACGTGAAGTTCAGTACTTTTTAATAGCTTTATAAAATCCATCGTATTCTTGTGAAAAAAAGGAGCTTGATTCTTAAATGTCTGAACGTTTTTCCCTTATTATTATTAATTTTTTTTTTTTTTAAAAAAAATGATAGATGGTTAGTAATTACTTCTTTTTATTACCAATAACAAAAGCAAAAAATGAAAAATAAAAAAAAGAGAAAAATGAAATAAAAACAAAAAAAGAAAAAAGATAAGATGAAAAAAAAAAAAATTTCCTTAAATTTATCTCAATTGTTTTTTTTTTTTTGGTTTTCGGAATTTCGGTCAAATAGCTATATATTTTTAGATATCAAAAGTAATATATAGTACGCTTTTTTTTTTTTTTTTTTTCTTATTTTTTTTAATGTGAATCGCAAATTTATTAATACAATATTTTAATGGAGAATGATAATTTTTTTAAACCTTATCAGAACGCAAACCAGCTGATGAATGTAAAATAGCGGCTCCTTCAAAATAACTTGTACCTAAACCAAAGCCAATTCCTACCCATACTGGGGAAGCACGACGTTTAAAGAATAAAACAGATGCAATTACACCGTCAGCAAAGCCTATACCTATTTTCAAAACTGCATTAGATAAAACAACATCCAATCTGTTGTCTAAGATAGCGGAAGATGGTGTAGCAGTAACTTGTTCTTCAATCTTTTTTTCAGAAATATTTGAATTTATATATATATAGAAGTGTATGTTTGTGTTATAACCCTTAAATATTACTGAGTTTTGTGTATCAATTATCACTTTGTTTATAGGGAGTGTTAGCGTGGGGAAGTAACTTACACATATAAAAAAACATATGATTAAGAAAAAAAAAAAAAAAAAAAAAAAAAAAACCAATAACAAGAACAAACTGAAAACCTACTCTATCACCAATATTAACATCTTTATGTGCCATTCCATCTTAATATAAACTGCAACTATTGCAAAGTAACAGTATGTTCCTGAAGGCATTGTACTCAAGTTAAATACCCCACATCTATATCATCTCCATCCGCTCGCCAAGTAGAACATTTTGAAATATCTTTGGTCCAAAGCTTTTCACTATCAAAACGGGCATATAATATTCCATTGCATTCATTTCCACTTTTGTAACCACTACTGCATTGCCATATATACATTCCTCTTGTTTCTCGCTTTTTAAAAGATCTTCTTAGGATCATACTGAATTTGTTGCAGGTAGGACAAGTGGGTACTTGATCACTATCATATCTAATATGTCTATACGTTAAATTGACTCTTTTTATACCAGATATAGGATGTAATTCATCTTTAGCCATTTTTCTAAATGTTTTCTCTGGTATTTTATTGACACAATGTTTATATTCTTCCTGAAAACCAGAATGCATTATAAACAATGAATTGTGAACAGGTTTGGTAATATATATTTGCGTAGGGGTATCCTCTTTTCCATAAAAGCCATTATAAATTTTCCTAATCCTAAATTCTCTCGAAAAACCTAATGTTAACGAAGCTATTGTACAGTGTGGCCCTATATAAGTTAATCTATCGCTGTGCCAATCTAAATGATCCTCTTTTTTCTCATAAATATTTAAAACAATAGCTTTTGGAGACCATTCGTTGGGAGCCAATTGATATTTTAACATCCCCATCTCTTGGGCTGCTTTTCTTACAATTTTCTCAATCAAGGATTGTGCCAAAGATAAATCCTCATTAAAATTGTATTCCGAATATTTCTCTTTTGAAATCTCTTGCCCTATACTATAGTCCAGTTTATCCAGATGCTCCTCATCTTTAACGTACACTTTAGTTCTGTGATTTGAAATGCATTTTTTATCTTTCCCAAATAAATAAAATTCATTTGGCTTTGCATCTTTGTCGTCCATCAAGTTAGTCAATAGTCTATTAGCCAGTTCCAGAGGTAAAACATTGGTATGGTAGGAGCAATATTTGATAGTACTTTCTATATCTTGCTTGGTATATAAAAATATTGGGTTTTTGGTTGCGGTGAAAATGCTACCGGATCCATAAACATCGGTTAGTTTGAGCCGTTTATTATCGTAATCTTTGAAATGAGTTACATTAGTTATATATTCTGTTAGCGACATTTGATTATGCCGCCTTTTCGTTTTTTCGTTATTTGTTATCCCACAGATATCATGAGTAGGGTCTAACAATAATATGGCATTTTCCAAAGAACCATCGCAATCAATTAAAATATCCAATAGGTACTCCTGATCTGCTATGGGGAAAAGTTCTTTTAATCTGGACAATTTGAATTCAGTAGTAGTTACGTTAAAGGACATTTTTGTTATTTGTTTGTTTGTTTGTTTTCCTCCGATAGACCCTGTTGATTAAAAGAATAATACTTGCTTTGATTTTATCATATGGATCTTTTACAATATGTGACTAATGATATTATTAATGATAACAAATAGGGTAATATGTTTTCGGTTTATGCCTGCTTATCGGAAAACAAAATATAAGTCCGTATTTTTTTAAATACCTCCGGAAAAAAAAAAAAAAAAAAATAAAAAAGAAAAGAAAAGCGCGTGAAAAGCAAATTGTTGTTGTAAGGAAATTTACAAATATTTTCTAAAACAAGATAAAATAACTTTGTACGAAAGAGTGAATAAATATATGTGCATTTGTTGGATAGCACATACACAAGGGGGGTTTGGTCATAGAATGTTCCGCAGTTGTCGCTTGATATTTATTACAGCACAACAAAGAAAAGAAAGAGAAAAAAAAAAAAAAAAAATTAATATTAATATTAATTTTATTTTTAATTTTGTTAATTTTTTTCTTGCTCTTTTTTTTTTTGTTTTAAAAAAAATATTTTTTTTTTTTTTTTCTTATTTATTCTTATTTTTCTTCTTTCTTTTTTTATTTTTTTTGGAAGAGAAAACTCTTTCTACACCATAATTCTGTTTTTATTTTGTTTTTTTTTTTTTTTTGGTTCTTTTTTCCTCTCTGGAAAATAAGCCCAACCCCCATACAAAAAAAAAAAATTAGAAACAAAAAAAAAAACAGAAAAAACAGAAAAAAAACAGAAAATCCAAAAAAAAGCTTTGAAAGGAAGGAAATCCTATAGTATATAACTCAACAGGTATATTTTTACATATTCCCCAGTTAGCAACATCATATATCAATATCTGGCCATCTTTTTTTTTTTTTTTTTTAAGTTATTTCCTCTCTTTTTTTTTTTTTGTTTTTTGTTTTTTGTTTCCTGCTCCTCTTTTTCTTTTCCTCTTTTTCTTTTAGTATCTTTGCCTCCGCGTTTCTTTTTGGTGAGCAATACGGAAGATTACAAACAAGAGGAAATCTGTACACCACATAGTATAGCAGTTGTTCCACGGTAGTTTCTAGTTGCTGAATCCAACCCAACGAAAAAATATATATATATATATATATAATATATTTTTGCCACTGAAACATTTTTTTTTTTTTTTTTAATTTTTCTTTCTCTTTTTTTGCCACAAAATTAACAACACCTCCACTCCCAAAAGTGTTATTGGGCATTTTTATCAACTACCATTTTTATTGAAGTTAAAAACTCATTTAATTTCATACCCCGGACACATCTATTTGTTTGATTAATCTAAAAATAAAATTAAAAAAAAAAAAAAAAAAAAAGAAAAGGAAAAAAAAAATAATTAATGTCTTTAGCTGCCTCTTCTAACAATACTAGCAGCAGTAATAATGTTGCTTCTTCACCTAAAAGGCGTTTCGTTACAAATAATATTTCTGTTGATGCTTCTAAGGGTGATGACGTTGACCTTCTAGAACACGTCACCAAACGTCCAAAATTGTCATCGTCATCTGCTCACAACGGTAACGGTTCTGTCAAGCAATTTTTAATTTTTAAAAAGGATACTACCGACAGTTTTAATAGTTCGGACGAAGAGGATTGTAGTTATGACCGCAACCTCGTAAACAATAAGAAACACTATTTATCGGAGAAAAAGCAAAAAAAAAATGTGCATTTTAGTACCTCCAATCATATTTATCCAACTACCACAAAAATAAACGATATACACGTGGATAATAAATTTCTAGAAACCGCTATTAATTATTCGGATAGTGATACTGATACCAAAGATGGGTGTCTTGTAAGAGCAGGTGTGCCAAACTATTCTACTATCTCAGATGCCGCTAAGAAAAGAATTTTTTCCAATTACTCCAACCATAGTAATAGGGAGGTTCCAGAACAAGATATAGTCTCTAGAGAAAGATGTTTTGATTATTTACTACAATCAATTGATGAAGTTTGGGCTAGGTATTGTGACACAGTTACATTTGCCGAACAACAAATTTATGGTGAAAAGAAATTAGGAAGTAAATATAGCGTTGCCAATACTAACTACTATGATTTTGGTAACAACATAAATAATATAGATTCTCCTTTAAGGAGTAGGAGATTTTCCTCTTTTGCCTTGAGTAGTAACTTGAGTGACGAAAACACTGATGATGATGAAAAGACTAATAACGATGATACAAGTGATAATGAGGATGAAGGTTATAAGTCTGAAATCACTAATCCTACGGAATACGAAACGGATTATGAGAACTGTTCTGGCGGAACAAATTTTTTTTCCGCTACTGCTACTAGTTTAAGCGAATTGCCCGCTTCTGTTAGATTGCAAACATTGAAAACTAGATTAATTAAGGCTAAAAAATATTTAGAAGATATATATGATTCCAAATATTTGATGGATTCAATGCAGTTTTGGAGAAGATGGGATATGATCAAGTATAGTGCGGTGGAAATGATGGAAGAAGATGATGAGGATGAGATTATTGATTCTGTTTTGTCAGAATTAGAACAAGGACGCTTTTTTACCATGACTAATTAGTCTAGTAACTATTATTATTATTATTATTATTATTATTATTATCCTCCCTTTTAGATAGATCTTTTGTTTTTTTTTTTTTGTTTTTTTTTTTGCTCTGATTTTATTATTTTTCAATTCTGGTGATACACAAGGAGAATACACAAAACAAAATTAAAAGCAATATACATGTAACTATAATTCTATAGTTATTTCTCCTTTGTTTTCCATTATGGTTATGAAGATATTATTATATGCGTATGTGTGTTTATAATGTTATTGTCTGTTTTGGTTGAGGTTTTCTTTTTTTTTTTTTTTTTTTTTTCCCAATGTTTCGTCATTGATTTGTGTTTGGAATTTCGTGATGTCCATCACTAAAGTTTACTTTTACTATGATCTTTTTTTGTAAATATGTATATATATATATCTAGTTTGTTTTTTTGCTTTTTTTTTCTTTTTTTTTTCATATATTTTGGTTTATTTGTTTTTTACTTATTGTCAAATTTGAATTTAAATTTTATCTTTAATAAGTTAATGGAGGATTTATATATGCTTTGTTAGTATTTTATATATATAATCAGATAATCAATAATAATTTTTTGAATATATAACTTTTTTTTTTTTTTTTAATAGCTTAAAGTGCGATTTAGTTGAGTTATGGTTCAGAATATGATTAATAAATTTTTCATGTTGAAAATATGATTGTTGCTGGTCATTTTCAGATAAAAATATACATGGATCAACTCTACAGATATATATTATATAAATTAGATATTATAACACTTTTGTCACAATAAAATAAAATTGACATCAGTTTAAAATTCTTGGTTAATGTCCAAGATTATGTCCTGAATCAATACTATACCGGATAAAAATGGATTAATAAGATGTCCGAAGATTTCTTTATTGTTAAAGCTTTTTAGATATATATATATATATATATTTTTTTTTTTTTTTTTGGTTCTTTGGCGGCCCATATTTGTGTGGTCCATAGCAACACATCAATGCTAATAAACCTCAAAAACTTTAAAACACTCTACTGATAATCATAAAAAAGTACGGCTATAGTAATATATTTTAGATTTAAAAAAATATAAGTTACAAAATAATTTGTTTTAAGACATACAATATTGTTTATTTACTTGTCAATTTCAATACATATATATATATATTTATATTTATATTTTTCCAGCAAAACATCATCCCTTTTTTTTTTATTTTGTGAGGCATCGAAAGCAATAGTTCTAACTTTTACACTACTAAGATCCAATTTGTTATTAGGTTTCAGTTTTTAGTAAAGGTTGTTAAAACGACAAATATAAAAAGGATCCAAAGATTTTGCATACTTATAAATAGAGACCACTTTCAGCATACTAATATAAAAATAAGGTATTTATCTTTTTGTTCATTTTTGTTTTATTTAGTTCTTATCTTTTTTTTTTTTTTTTACACGTATAATATTAGGATTATTATAGAATTATAAAGTGGATCACAAAGAGTATCGTTAATTGCATTATTAGTTATCATCGTTGTAGTCCTTTCCACATATATAATAATTTATCAACTCAGCATAATGCATCAAGAAAACGTTTTCCGTTCGCCAATGAATAATACTAGTGGTAATGTCAATTCATCCTTTATTAACCCCATATTAGCTGATAATCCTTCATCGGAATACCAGCCACGCAATAACAATAAAAAGGGTAATAACAACAATGCTACCAATGATTATACTGATAATTATATTCATACAGGTTCATTTCCTCAACAGCACATCAAAAATAGAAATAATTCAGTAGAAGGCTATCCCAAGTTACAAAGATTATTTGATTTAAAGAGAGGACAAGTGGAAGAACACTCCGTTAAACCATATGGGTGTAGGGTAGATATTGATCAGATGTGTTCCGTTTTAAATAGGTGGATATTCAAGGATAAATTATCTTTTGATGTTGTGATGATTGGTTGTTTAACAGATAATCAATTTATTTATCCACTCTTAACCCAATTGCCAATTAATAAGTTGGTTTCTAGACCAGGATTCTTATTTTTATGGTCAAGCGCACAAAAAATTAATGAGTTGAGTAAATTATTGAATAACGAAGCTTGGGCCAAAAAATTCAGAAGGAGTGAAGAATTAGTATTTGTTCCTGTTGATAAAAATTCTCCGTTTTATCCTGGTTTGAACGAAGACGATGAGCCATTGTTTGAGAAAATGCAATGGCACTGTTGGATGTGTATTACAGGTACAGTTAGAAGAGCTACAGATGGTCATTTAATTCATTGTAATGTAGATACTGATTTGGCCCTTGAAAACGATACAACTATAAATAACGCTGTACCAGGACAACTATATAAAGTTGCTGAAAATTTTTCCACCGCTACAAGACGTCTACATATTATACCATCTAGAACAGGTTTAAACACACCTGTTAGACCAAGGCGTGGCTGGGTTATTATGAGTCCAGATATTTTGTTGGATAATTTTGATGCAAAATCTTATAAAGGGGCTGTTGATAAAGTTGGCCTAAACCTACCGCAAAATCCAGAAATTGAAATTTTGAGACCTAAAAGTCCTGTTCAGAAGAAAAATTAATGTTTTATATACACCTGTGTATTTTTTTTTTTTATATATTATTATTATATATGGCTATGTTTGATCATTTTTTTTCTTTTTCTTTACTATTCTCTCTTTTCTAAAAAAAAAAAAACTTTTGTATGCCACTGGCATCTGTATTTCTAGCAAAATATGCATGATTGTAAACGCACATATACCGATGTCCGTAAATTGTCTATCACGGAATGTGTACATATATTGATAACGAAAAAAAAAAAAACAATCATCACGTTTCTTTTTTTTTTCCTCTTTTTTTCTCTTTTCTTTTCTTTTCTTTTTTCTTTGTTCTTTGTTCTTGCTTTTATTTTTTTAAATAGTGTTCTATGAATTTAAAAAACTTGAAAGTTTGTACTTATACATTTTTAATATATAATTTAGATTATTCTCCCTTCTCTTCAAAAATATATAAAATTTTTTCCCCCCTCCCTTTTAAAGCACAATAAAAAAATACAATCGATAACTTCTTCATCATGGGTAAAAAAACACAAAAGAAAAATAGCAAGGGTCGTTTAGATAAGTATTATTACCTAGCAAAGGAGAAAGGGTATCGTGCACGTTCCTCTTTTAAAATCATCCAAATTAATGAAAAATATGGTCATTTTTTAGAAAAATCCAAAGTTGTAATTGATTTATGTGCTGCACCGGGTTCTTGGTGTCAAGTTGCTTCCAATCTATGCCCTTTAAACTCTTTAATTATTGGTGTTGATATTGTTCCAATTAAACCATTGCCTAACTGTATTACGTTTCAAAGTGATATCACTACTGAAGATTGTAGATCTAAGCTAAGAGGTTATATGAAAACATGGAAAGCTGATACCGTTTTACACGATGGTGCTCCAAATGTTGGTTTGGGTTGGGTTCAAGATGCTTTCACCCAATCACATTTAACATTACAAGCGTTGAAGTTAGCTGTTGAAAATTTGGTTGTTGGTGGTACTTTTGTTACTAAAATTTTTAGATCTAAAGATTACAACAAATTGATTTGGGTTTTCCAGCAATTATTTGAAAAAGTTGAGGCTACAAAACCACCAGCAAGTAGAAATGTTTCTGCAGAAATTTTTGTCGTTTGTCGTGGGTTTAAAGCTCCTAAGAAATTGGATCGTAGATTACTAGATCCAAAAGAAGTTTTTGAAGAATTGCCAGATGGGCCTGCAAACAATGAAGTAAAAGTTTTCAACCCAGAAAAAAAACAACGTAAAAGAGAAGGTTATGAGGAGGGAGACTATTTGTTGTATCATGAAAAGCCAATTATGAGTTTTGTGGAAACAGAAACCCCGATTGATATGTTAGGTGATATAAATAGGTTTACCATTGATGAAGATAATCACCAATGGAAAATCTTGAAAAAATTGCCCGAAACAAGTGTCGAATTACTAGAATGTATTAAGGATTTGAAAGTGTTGGGTAGAAAAGATTTCAAAATGATATTAAAGTGGAGAAAGCTTTCCAGGGAATTATTGGGCATAGAAAAGACGGAAGATGAAGATAAAGTGGAAGAAATTCCCTTGACAGAGGAGGAGCAGATTAATAAGGAATTAAAAGATTTACAGGAAAGACAGAGATTAAAGTTGAAAAGAGAAAAAAGAAAGAAAAATGAAACCAAACAAAAGGAACTTGTCAGAATGCAAATGAATATGTTAACACCAAACGATATTGGTATTGAAGCTTCCAATATTGGTCGAGAATCCCTATTTAACTTGAAAACAGCTGAAAAAACTGGTATTTTAGATAAATTAGCTAGAGGTAAAAAAAGAATGCTTTTTACTAGTGAAGAGCTAGCTGAGGATATATATCTAGATGACAATGAAAGGCCAGATCGATCAGAACATGGAGAGGTAGATAGCTTGGAAGCAGAATTGGACATGATGTATAATTATTATAAAGAAAGGAAAATAGAGAAAAGCGCTAATTTCAAAGCTAAACAATCACGTGAGGAAGCTGATGAATGGACTGGTTTTGAGGAAGAAAAGGTAGAAGCTGACGACGGAGAGGAAGTGCATGAATACGAAGATGAGGATGCTGACGATAGCGATGGAGATGAAGCTATAAACAAGTTATTATCCAAGATGAAGGGTAAAGAAGGTGATGGCAGATTAAGTTCAAAGGCAAGGATATTTTTCAATGATCCTATTTTTGAAGGTGTTGAAGCAGATATTAAATCTTTGAATGAAAACACATCCATTAAAAACGAGAACAACAAAAGAAAAAGGGTTGAAGAAAGTGATAATGAGTCTGAATCTGATGAAGAAGAGGAAGAAGAAAGCGATAGTGATTTTGAAATCGTGCCGAATGTTGATGACGAAAACTTAGATGATGATGATTCAGATTATGATTCTGAAGAAGAAAGAAAGACCACAGCTCGTGAAAAACACTCAAAGGATATTGAAATAGCTACAGTAGAAGCCATGACATTAGCACACCAAATAGCTTTGGGTAAAAAAAATAAGCATGATCTGATAGATGAAGGTTTTAATAGATATTCCTTTAGAGATAAAGATAACTTGCCAGAATGGTTTTTAGAAAATGAGAAGGAACATTCCAAGATTAATAAACCTATTACCAAAGAAGCAGTTATGGCAATCAAAGAAAAGATAAAAGCATTGAATGCTAGGCCAATTAAAAAAGTTGCAGAGGCAAAGGCTAGAAAGAAGATGCGTGCCACAGCTAGATTAGAAAAGCTAAAGAAGAGGGCAGGTTTAATTAATGACGACAGTGATAAGAGTGAAAAGGATAAAGCAGAAGAAATTGCTAAGTTGATGCGTAAAGTGAACAAGAAAGCTAAGCAAAAACCTAAGGTCACCTTGGTTGTTGCCACTGGTAAGAATAGAGGTTTAGCAGGTAGACCCAAGGGTGTCCGGGGTAAGTATAAAATGGTTGATGGTGTATTAAAAAATGAACAAAGGGCTTTAAAACGTATAAGTAAGAAGCATCATAAGAAAAAGCATTAATTTCGAGAAAGATGAAGTTATGATTCCTTTTTATTTGCTCCTTCTTATCATTAATTGTACACATATATATGTTTTTTTTGTTTTTCTTTTTTTTTTAAACCTTTTACCTTGTATATTACGTTTGTATATATATATATATATATATATATATAAAGAAAAAAAGCAGAATGAAAATATATATATTAATACATAAATATCAACACAGTAACTTGGTATATAATTATTGTTATAACGCCTATTTCTTTTCTTTTTGATGTTGTTTTTGTTGTGAAAGCAAGTCATTATGGAATATCTTATTTAACAAATATATGATTGACAAAGTCATCACGGTCCAGATGGAATATCTTATCGTATCATAAGAATTAATATTAATAGTAGGAATAGGCACAGTGGTGGTGAGATTCTTTTCTAGAGAAAAGGATAATAATTGGAAATTGGTGTTTGGAGTGAAAAAATCCTGCAATCCAAAATGTTTTTCATAAAAAGGATTCATTATGGGATTGGAGTTAGTATCTTGAGAGTTATCATTGTCACATGCTACGAATACATATGGATTGACATTGTATTCTTCAAAATATGGGGTAGTAATGTTATTGCTGTTATTAGCAGGGCTCATATATCTTGAATGTAAGGTTATTTCATTTGACTTATTAAATTCTAATTCAAATAAAACCTCACTACCCCACTTTTTAATTTTATAAACAGGTAGTTCTAAATCATCTTCTCCAAAGAGAAAAACAGGGTTCGATTGGAATTTGTCTACAAATAAAGTTTTAGGTAATTGCATAAACACAAATGGTTTGCAATCAGCCTTGTCTGTTATAGAGTTTAAATCAACTTGCAAAACAGGGTGTAATCCGACCGGTTGTTTGAAAGTGACTTGGATTTCCCTTTCATTAGTTGAAAATGCAGTTTGATAAAAAAAAGATCTTTTATTACATTTCAATCTGTGGTCATCTTCATTTTCATTTTCATTGTAGGGTGGGAACGAGCAATCTAGACCATTTAGACTTATCAGATTTTCAAAGTTGTATCCATTTTCTATTAAATCTGGGTAGAATAGTCCAACAACATTCTTCCAGCCCTCCTTATTTTTATTTCTCTTGTTAAAAGAATCCTGCGAAATGGAAAAAATTTGTGGTGTGTTGTTACCTATTTGTTGGAAAGGGTTATAATATTTGCTGATAATAATGCTGACCTTGTTTACAATTATATCATAAGAAATGTTTTGATTATTATTGAGGTCATATAAATAATCTTCAATAAACTGTTTTGGCAATAGATCAAAGATAACATCTAAATTATTGGAATGGTAAACTTGATGAAACTTACTGTCAATGAAAGAAGTCGAGTTATGATTATCTGAGGTGTAAACGTTTAAACCTGAGAACAAAAGAGGTTTTATTAACAGTTGCTGAGAGGTAAATGAAGAAATGGGGGAGGTATCGATGGTGATTCTAAATGGTTCCTTTTTGTTAAGTACTTGATTTATGTTAGTAGCATCAGACAAATACAACATACTTCTTAAGTCATTAAAATCATTACCTGTATTATCGTAAATTACGGTAGTATTTTGAACGTAAAGTGTATCATTATTGTGATTGGTGACCACAATATGAGTAGCATTGATGTCAGTAGTTTGGAATAAAGATGATTCGTCTTGATACAATAGCGTTATTCTGTTCATTTATTTTATGATTGATTTTGTTTTATTTTGTTTTGTTTTGTTTTGTTAGTTATGTTTGAAAAGAGTGGGAGAGAATGTGGGCGAAAGTAAGAAAAATGAAACATTTAATAACAATAATAATTTAAAAACAAAAGAAAAAAGAAAAAAAAAATTGAGATTCTTTTTTTTTTTTTTGTCGTTTTTGTTCTGTGTTTTTTTATTAGCGGTGAGCAAAAGTTATTATTAGAAAAAATATAACAATTTAACTTAATTTAATTTAATTTTCTTTTTTTTTTTTGGTTGTAATTTTAATCGAATTAACAAGACTCATATAATTAAAGAGAAGTATAAGCATATCTGACACAATCATAAAGGTTATAACTCGTTGCTACTTTTTTTCTTTCTTTTTTTTTCACTTTTTATCACACTCATATTGAAAGATTATTGATAGACAATTGAAAAAGAATTTTCTTCTTTTTTTTTTTTTTTTTTTTTTTTTTTAAACTCAATCAAACAATAAATAATAATAATATACATGTCAACAGTAACTGGTAGCGTTCCAATTGCTACCTCTTTGGCTAATAACAACCCTGCCAAAAGAAAGAAGCAACATCTTCATAAGAGATCTTTTGCAGTAAGTGGTGATTTTGATTTTTTAATAACAGAGTTGAATGCTCAGGGTACAGTAGATAAAAACGACGTTAAACTGCCTCTTCCTCATCCTAAAATTAAAGATTCATCCACTTATGGCTATAACTCTGATATAAATAGGACAGTTCCCAATGGAATTATAGACCTAAATGAAGCCTTATTAGCAACACCACCTTCAAAAAATAGGCACCCTTATGTAAATTATTCCTCGAAGCCTAGGTCATTTAATTTTCATAGAAGGTCAGAAAGTGCACCGGCAGGATTAGATTTATTGGATGGCTTTTTTGGAAGTTTTGATGCAACAAATGGAAATTACTATAACACTCATTCAGAAACATATAAAAGTAATAAAAATAGTTTTGCAGGTTTACATAAAGCTAATATTAATGGCAATAACACTAACAGTACTATTAAGGAAGAGGACACAGAAGAAGATACTTACGATAAAAGTGCAAATAACCAATCGTTATTAGCACCTATAAAACCTAAAACACTGGATGTTAAAAAGTTTTCCGATACTAATACCAGCTCACCCGCAAATACTACCAATATTTCATTAAAAAAGCAAAAAGAGAGATATTATAATAAAGTTAAAAATTTACCAACCATTTCTTCTTCATCTACTACAACATATAATCAGAATAAATCACAACTTTCTTTATCTTCTTCCAGTGATAACTCTGCCTCAATAAGTCCCAAGATTCTATCAACTACTAATAATACCCCAAATAGCAGTCATTCAAGTAATTCTTTTGCGACTAGTACCATCACCAATGCCACAACTAAATCTAATAGTAATAATAATAATAATAATATTCACAAGCTTTATTCTAAATATAATACTAATGCCAAAGCTTTAAGAAACAATAATAATGTGTTTAAGTATCAATCGCAAATGTACGATATTCCAGACAGCAATAATATCAAGGTCCCTCTTTTGAGATCTGCAAGATCTAGTGAAGATATTTCTACACGTAATAATAACAATATTAATAGTAGTGAAGAGGTAAAAGACAAGTTTTATGAGGGAGAAGTAGTATTATTATATGGTCAACCTGGGGATGTGGTAGATTTGAGTACCACAACAATCAATACACCCACCATAAAGAATTTTGAAAGCATAACGCCAGTTGTTTCTTCTTGCTCTACTGCTGCCAACAGTTGTATAAGCAATATAACCGACGATACTGACAATAATAAGATAGACATACCTGAGCATAAAAATAAGAGCGATAATAAAGGAAAAAATAACAACACTGAGATTAAAAGTAAAAGTAGTTTTTTTCTAAATAAACCACCAATGTTAAGAAGTAATGATAGCAGCTGTAATGCTAGTACTAATAGCATTAGTAATAGAAATAGTATAATAAGCTTAATATCAATTAATAATAAAAACAGAAAACAAAAGAAAAAGAAAAAGAAAAAGGTTAATTGTAACAATAATAATGATAATAGTAATAATGGACATAGCCATACTTCCTTTGCATTGATAGACAATGATAATAATAGAGCAACTCAGGATAATACTAATAAGAATAAGCCTAAAGGGAAAAGAAATAGACTAAGTACGATGTTATCAATATTATTTCACAATAATAAATAATTGTAATCGACCCATAAACCTCATAATGTTTTTCGCACACCGGCATCCATATATATATATGTATGTGTGTGTGTGTGTATAAATAATAAAGATAATACCTTATTTACTGTTTGTTGTTTTTTTTTATGTAAATTATGTAATCCTACTAGAATAATATAACAAGAACAATTAATAATGATAAATTGCATCATACACGCCAGTAACACAAATGACCTTTAAATGGATATAAATTGCTAAATCTTTATAGAAATTAAAAAAAAAGGGGGCATTCTAGCCATATAAACAAAAATAAATTTCCTCCGTTTTGAAATGAATAAATGATAAATAAATAGATAAATAGATAAATAAATAAATAAATAAAACACCTTTTTGGTTAGGAATATATAGATAAACTAAGTTTTATTGAACAAACCTTAATCAAAAAAAAAAAATTTTTTTTAGTCCCATTGTTTAATTAATTTATTAATTTAGGTTTAATTTCATTCAGAGGTGTTTCCAAAAATCTCGACATTGACAAAAAAAAAATTAAAATTATACTCTTTTTATATATATATGCAAATATAACTCCTTTTTCTTGGTCCCAGTCATTCTCTTTCTTTAATTGACTTCCAGGTTATCTAATTCTTGTTTTTCCTTGACAGAAGCTTCAGCTTCCAAAATGTATGGTAACAAGTATGGAACATCATCAGATGGCTTCAATTGTTGATCTTTTGGTAACAAATGATGAGTTAATTCCAATTGGTGAGCGTTAATAATTCTGTAAACCCTAGCATAACTTTCATCAGTTGGTAATCTTTTCAAAGCGGTTTGAACAATTGGATTTTCTTCACTAATCAAGTCGTTGTATCTTAAACCTAATTTTCTATAACCAGATAAATCAGAGAACTTGTGGGCGATCGGAACAACAATCTTGGACAAAGTTGGGCAATTCAAGATGTAATCACCCATTTTAACAATAGAGGCGTAAGAAGACATGATGTGTGTTTTGTTTTATTTGTTAATTTTTTTTTTTTTTTTTTTTTTTTTTTGCCTGTTAATGATTTTCCATTATAGATAAAAAGAATAGAAGATGATTAAAAAAAAAAAAAGAAAATTAAACAAGAAAGTCGAAGTAAATTGAAGTGAAACCGTAAGCTATTTTTTCTATTGATATTTCGAGATGAAAGTAACAAAAGAAGAAAGAAAAAAAAAAAAAAAAAAAAAAAAGTTTGTTCAATAGAAACACCGCAGATGTTCAAACCCGATATAAATTCACTCATTTTTTTCCCCATAAAAAAAAAGGACACTGTCTACAAATACTATCACTTTGCACGTCCAGAAGTAAAAGATTATGCACGATTTATACAAGATTTCAACTCTGCCAAAACCAAAAAAAAAAAAAAAATTAAATTAAAATAAAGCTCTTTTTATTGGCTATTGATCACGTGTAATATACACCAATACACAACACTACAAAAGTAATATATATAACTGTTATAAAAATAACCTAATAATCATATTCGGAAGGTTTAGCATCACCACGGTTTGGGAAACCACAGTCCAACAAAATATCATCAATTTTAATCACTTCTCCTTCAACCTCTGTTTTAACATCTTCCACAGCATCTGTATTTGTAGTTCCATCTTCAAAATACGATAAAATTTTATCATACAACTCTCTTTCTTTGACCAAAACCATATTTAAATACCCTGTAGAATTGAAACCAATGGTACCGTTATTGCTCTTTGATCTTGGTACCAAGCAAATCCATTCCAAAGTCATCATGAAATTATAAGATATTGGCAATCTTTTGTCTTCCTCTGAAGTGCAACTCCATTGTTGGAAAAAAGTTAATGTTCTTTGTAATAAAGAAGAATACACCATTGCCAACAAATCCTCATCCACATCATTTCCATCTGGATCAGGTAATGGAACTACAAAATGGGCGTATGGGATTGAATTATCCTTTAATGGTTCCTTTTTATGATTGGGGATAAAGTGTCCTGGGTCTTTTTTAACCAATTTGTCTTGCAAAGTTTTCAATTTACCAGGTAATTCGATAATTTGTAAATGTTTATGGTCTTGAGAAGATCCGGAATTAACACCACAGTTATAAAATGCAACGTGTCTTTTATCAGATTCATCGTCATTATCCAATTTTTTTAACAAGTTATAACTTGTTAATAAATCTTTTGGAGATAAAGGAGCTGTTTGTGATTCAAAGGATTTGGTAACCAATAATAAGTGGTTTGGGATAATTGGAAACTTATTTAATAATAATTTATAATCACCTTCCAAATCATCTATGACAGTTAATTCTGGTTCAGGCTTAGCAAATGGATTACTTTTTTCATTATCCGTAATATCTTTCCTTTCTGGTTTTTCTTTTAAAGAAGGAGCATATGTAACCCAATATTGGTTTTTTGTATTGCCATCGGTGTTTTTCAATAATTTAGATTCACTTTTGGTAAATACCAAATTGCCATCACTTAAGGCTTTATTGTATTTGGTTTGAACAATTTCATGCAAGTTATCTGGTATAGAAGATGTGGTAGCGACACTGTTAGACATTGCTATTTTGGTTAAGTGTATATATGTATTTTTTTTTTTTTTTTTTTTTTTGGACGATCTTGTTGATTAATTATTTTTCAAACTGAATGAAGTATAAATAAAATAAGGATGGAAGTTACATCGAGATAAATAAATTAATATATATTTTTTTCCTTTTTTTTTTTAACTGGAAAATAAAGAGAAAAAAAAAAAAAATGAAATAATCAAATACATCTCAAATGACATAATGAGCATAACATGTGACAATTCTATATAATTCTATGAAATTCTATATATAATTTATATAGAAGTAAATTTAACTTCTTGTGTTTTTTTTTTTTTTTTTTTTCTTTTTCCAAGGATTTAATATCATAAACATAATACAGCCCTAATATAGGGTTCGTTTTAATTTATTTACTTGAAGTATCGGACTGTCGTATTATACGATGTTTCGGATTACTGCAAGAATCGTATATAGAATAAAATTTGTAAATAAAACGGAATAACGATGTTTAATAACTGTGCGAAATTAAACTTTATAAACGATACATTTAATAATTTGCTTTAGTGATACAAAAAGAAAATATAAACTAAATCTTACAACATCTTACAAAATCAGTGCCTGGAAAACAAGGAATAAATTAAGTAAAAATATATTTAAAAAAAAAAAAATAAAAATGTTATTCTGTCACCAAAATTCAAATAGATTGAGGAGTAACTTCGGTTTGATGGGTCGTGAATCCAAAGAAAACCATGTAGTGAAAATGAATAAATAAATATAAAAGTCGCTTATTTTCTCAGATGTTTACTGCTATTTTTTTATTAATCATCGTTTTTTTTTTTCTTTTGTTTTTTTTTTTTATTTTTTTTCCCTCTTCATCATATAAAAGGATACATACATAAAAAATACTACTGAATTAAACCAAAATAAAATAAAAGTGAAAAAAAAAAAAAAAAAAAAGATAAAAAGATAAATATATATATATATATATATATATATATCAATGCCGTCCTTTGATAATATTCCAGATACTACAATACCATTTGACAACGTAACTCAATTCAATGTTCTATCCAATATTATATCTTCTCCAATTAAAAATAAAAATGAAACAATTAATCCTACAAGAATTGCAATAGATATAGGTGGAACTTTGGCCAAAATAGTATACCTAAACCATAAAACACAAGTTTTAGAATTTAAATCCATAGAAACTAGTAAATTTAACAGCAATGAAGACATCCAATCTATCATAATAAACTCTATATTTATAAAGCATATCATAAGTGACAAAAACAATTGTACCACTAGTACAACAGATGATCAGCTGGAACTTATAGCCACTGGTGGTGGCGCTTATAAATTCTACGATATATTAAAAAAGAATTTCAATGGTAATGTTACACAAATAGACGAAATGCAATCTCTAATTAAAGGTTTGAATTTTTTTCTAACTTGCCACAATTTAGGCGTGGTTGAAGAAGTTTTCACATACACAGATCTGGATGGTCTACAGTTTTCAAATAAATATAGTACTCCTCCTCCCCCATCGCTACCAGATGATACTGCTAACAGTACCCCCAGTAATGATACTCGCAATGAATATCCTTACATGCTAGTTAATATAGGTTCAGGTGTATCCATAATAAAAGTAATGGGGCCTAATGACAATGATTTTGTCAGGGTTGGCGGTTCAAGTTTAGGTGGAGGTACCTTGTGGGGTTTATTGTCTTTGATTACCGGTGCGAAAACCTATGACGAAATGTTACAATGGGCCAGTAATGGGGATAACACTAAAGTGGATATGTTGGTAGGTGACATTTACGGTACCGATTATAATAAAATTGGATTAAAAAGCTCGAGTATTGCATCTTCATTTGGTAAAGTTTTTAAACATTCGGATACTGATTTAAATAGTGGTAAAACTGCAGATTTTAATAACAATGATATTTGCAAAAGTTTGTTGTATACTGTATCGAATAACATTGGTCAAATTGCCTATCTACAAGCTAAAATACATAACGTTAAAAGGATATATTTTGGTGGATCGTACATCAGAGGACACTTAATGACAATGAACACTTTAAGCTATGCCATTAATTTCTGGTCACAAGGTGAAAAGCGTGCATTTTTTTTAAAACACGAGGGATATCTTGGTGCAATGGGAGCTTATTTAAGTTAACAAAAAAAAAAAAAAAAAAAAAAAAAGATAAATATAAAAATAAAAATAAAAATAAAAATAAAAATAAAAAAATCCTCCTTTACTGCTATCTATATTTATATACATCCTATATAAACATAACGAAATGAACATATTATAAATCTTTAATCATATCTTCTAGGTCTAAATATAAGTCGTCACTGTTGGTAACGCTTTCATCAATGTTTGAAGAATAAGTATCGCGACATTTATCTAACTCGTTTAACAATAGCCAGCATTCTTCTATCACATTTGTAACATTCAAACAGGTGTCTAATACACAACCATTTCTTTTATCTAAATCTGTGATAATGGTAGTAAGCTTATCATTCCGCAAGTTATCAATTTTAATTAATTTTTCTTGGATTCCATATTTATTTAAAACTTGGATTTTCTTTTCCAATTCTATAATATTGGGTATTGCTAGTACCATGTTATTATCTTGTTCATTATAATAGCTCTCTGGTGATAACAAAGAGGTTATAAATATTTCTAAAAGCTCTTGTTTCATATATTCTTGTTTTAAATCATTAACAATTTTAACATATTCTTCAATAATATTAGGAACGCAACTAGGTTCTATTTTTATTAATTTTTTTTCATGATTGTTTATTGTTGCTGTCAGTATTGAGTTGAACTCTTTGAATGCTTCAGATCTATGTGCTTCTTGTTTAGATAATACAGATTCTGTGATTTTCGTTATTTCATTTTCTAGGCGTTTCAAATCTTCCTGTGCCTTGTTGTTGTTTGTGTATGGTATAGACATTGTATATTACTTAATCCCGTTTGTTTTTTTTTGAGTTTTCAGATGTAATTTGTTTGTGTTGTTATTTCTTCCCGGCTTTATTGCCCATCTCAAACAGATACAGATGGATTTGTACAGCCATCAAAAATAAAAATAAAAAAATGTAAGGTACGGATGGCTTTTTTTAACAAAAAGGAAAAAAAAGAAAAAAACGTGATCATGGCACGTGAGCATGGCACGTGAGCAGAATAAGATTTGCCTCGTTTCTTTTTTTTCTTTTTTTTCATATAATTTTATTCCTTCGAAGAAAAAATATCAACCAAAATATACTTATTACAAAAGGCAGAAAAAGAATTTTTTTTTTTTTTTAAATTACTTTTCTTTCTCCATTCAACTGTTTTTAAACGTAACTTTCATCCAAGTTGTTTCTATGTAATTTACTAATGTCTTGTATTCTTTTCCTTTTTTTGTTCTGTCTAATACTCATGCATCAAAACTTTAAATCACAACTGAAAACCTCATACAGCAACGAAAATCATTTTCTTTCCTTTTTGTAGCTCTATGTATAAGTTTATACTTACAGCTATCTCATATGGAAATCAATAAAAATAAACCAAGAAAAATCAGATATTGCATACAATTAAGTTGAAATGGAGATTTTTGTTCTGTTTTTTTGTTATATGTTTGTATGTCTTTATTATGTTTTATAATAAGTATTTCCAACAAGTATAACAAAAAAGAAAAAAAATATAGATTTCATTTCAATGTGTCAGTATGCAAAGAACAAAAAAAACTAATTTTTTTTTCTGTTTTTAGTTGCTTTTTTGTTATGTTTATGTTAATTTTTTTTTTTCCATCGTTAATGTATATGTATATGTTTTATATATATATACATTGATAATGGACTAAAATAGATATAGCAAACAAATGAAGTAACTAAGAATAAAGTGACTTCGATCGCTTATATGTACATGCATATAATCATATCTTTTTATAGATTTCACTTTTATTTTATAATGCATAATACTAACTTTTTTTCTTTTTTTTTTCTTTTTTTTTTTTTGTTTTTGTTTTTGTTTTTAAATTTTTCATTTTAATGATTTATTTAGAAAGGAAAAAAAAAAAAAAAAAAAAAAAAAAAAGGAAAGAAAAAAGGGAAAAAATTGTGTGTTATATTTATTTAGTTTACATTTTTTTTTTTTATTATCGTCTTTTTTAAAGTATCCATTTTACTATCTGTTTGTGATTGTATTACTAGAAGATTCTTTCTTTTTCTTCCTGAAATCACCACCACCCTTTTTCCATAGCCATAGAGCACGTATCGCATAATTCTTGACACTTAGATTTTTACTACTACTAGCTTCTTGTAGATTACTAATAATATGGCACATTATTATTAAATCCCAAAATTGAGAATATATTTCAGTGACAGTTCCCTCAACAGTGCCTCCCAATTTTTCAAATGTTTCAACATCGACTTCCGGGACTAACTCATAATAACTTTGCTTACCCAACTTATACAAAATACGACCCAATGTTTGGATAGCATAACACCTTTGGCTAGGCATAGTTGATCTACTCAAAATTCCCAACTCCTCAACAGTGTATCCTTTTAACTCAGCTTTTTTAGAATGGTGGTGCAATCCATCAAATGTGCTTTTGACTTCTATTTGTGGTGGTATTAAATTTCCATTAAAATCGAATCTTATATCGCCAACATTATCTATTACTGTTGTTGTGGACTTTGTTTCTAACGGTTTCATCCACTCTAACTTGTCTATCTCTGTGGGTAAGTCTGGAAAATATAACTCTTTTAATTTATCTTGGAAATCTGGATCATTTAATTCTAATTTTTTCATAGTTTTTTCTAATTCATCAGTGTTTGGTTTAATAAAATGTACATCTTTTAATAATTCTTCATTCGTCATGTGGTCCATTTGTTGGATGAATTGATATTCTTGGGGAGCAATAGCATCTTGTTCGTCATTTACAAATTGATTCGCAGTGTTGTCCTGTAGCGTGTCCTCGTTAGGATTAGTGTCCAAGGAAACTATTCCCAAAGCTTTATCCACTGCAGCATCATCCAATTTAGGTAAATCAGGAAATTCTCTCGTACCACCAATCCAATGTTTATCACCAATACTATCTATTTCTGTAAAAATGGGAATATTTTTAGTGCTGGCGTCGGTAGCATTATTTACACCTTTTGTATTTTTTTTTCTATCATCTATTCTATTAATCAACTTCTCTAAAACTTTAGGGTTCAAAGAGTCTAATAATTCTTTTCTTTCTTTAGCTAATTGTTCAGGTGACATTTGCATCATCAGTTTGACATTTTCCAAATGAATCTTTTCTGCCTCAGTTAAGTTATTGGTCATACTCTCCTTGTTTTGTTTCTTTCTTTTATTTTGCAACCTTTCTTTCCAAGAAGACATTTTATTGGGTTTAAATAACTCTGGAAACCCGTTATTATTGCTGGAGTAAACAGTACTATCATCATTTGTGTCACTTGTTGACTTTCTTTCTACAACATCACCCAATAAATCCATGTTAATATGTTCACCAGATATAGTATGTGTCTAAATAGTCACAATTCAGGTTTTCACAGTTGTAAAAAACACAAATGGTATAAAGAATTACAATCTCTAGTGATTAAAGCACAAACAGCAGTTAATATATAATTATTCATTTATAATCAAAAAAAGAAAAAAAAGAAAAAAAAAAAAAAAAATTCAGGGATGTTTTTTCTCCGAAGTGTCAAAGATAACTACTTCGGATAATAATAACAAGTTTAAAAAATATCAATAATTTACATTTTGCAAAATATTAGAAAAATAAAAAATTAGAATTTATCAATAGACCTCCTATAAAAACCTAGATAGTAGATATAAATATTAAGTGAGTATGTTACATATATATTTATACTATTGAACCATACTGGCCCCCGTTGGTGTGGCCATCAATAGATGAGTGATAGCCACTCTCCTCGTATGGATGTTTACTGATCACATACAAAGCATGAATTAACCCTGGGAAAAACCCTAATATAAATAATAAAATATTAATCAAAAAATCTTTAGTAAAAAAACCTCTTTTTATCCAAACAGCCACAGGTGGTAAAAATATTGCAATAAAAACTAAAAACCAATCGCGAGCATGCATGTTTTTCTTTTGTGTTTTTTTGTGTAGTTGATATCTTGTTCCTTATGTAAAAATAGGCAATAAGTTGGTTATTTTTTTTTTTAATCAATATAAGGAGCTTATATATATATATATTTATTTAATGAATTATTACCACCTGTATTTATATCTACATGACATCTCTTCATATGAATAATATAATGATATCAAGAATATTGCCTATTCAGAGCAATAAAAAGAAAGAAAGAAAAAAAAAAGGGGAAATTAGTGAAATACATAATAAACATTTTATAGATAAGCCGAGAGCATTAATAAATAATATTATTGTCAATCAGAGCCCCTTCGATAAGGGGGAGGAACGCCACAGAGTTACCACTAGCACCGCGTTGTTGTCCGATTGTCGTAGAAACATTTGTAGAAATGAAAAGCAAGATCAAAAAAAAAAATTATATTTATATATTTGAAACAGTTATTTTTGACCTTCGCGCCACTTATTCTGGAAATGATGCTAGCTGGACTCAGAAACGAACGCAATCAATGATTACGACTGAGAGAGTACATAGAACTACTACATAGAGCAAAAGAATTCTATCTACGCAAATACTCCATAGAAAATTGGGTGAGCGGCCAAAGATATGAACGGACTACTCCAGACATAGGCTAAAGTAGGTAGCAAATACAAAAAGAGTATAAAATTAGATTACTACATTAATTCTGTTTATTGGTATAAGCAATAAGAAGACCACATGATTTGAAATAATGAACTAATAACCAGGTAAGCTAATTATGTAGTATTTTCTATAGTAAAAGAAAAAAAAAAAAAAAAAAAAAACATTTTATGAAAGCCTTTGTTATTATTTATTATTATCTTGAAATCATTAACCTTTCATGAACCCACTTAGGCGGTATCAGACTTAGCAACAAAGTAAATTTTACCTTTTCTTAATTGTTAAATCTGTTGATCTATTGGTTACAAACTTTTTTAGTAGTTTTTATAAAAGGTGTTAAAGTCAAAAAAAAAAAATTCGTGTTTCTTGTAATAAGTAAAAGATTTAACTCAATAGTCCTTTGTTTATTTTTAAATTTATAATTTTGATCTCTATACAATGACAATTGCGATCATAAAAAGGTATTTTTTATTATTCAAAAAAAAACATGAAATTATGATAAATTGCATTTTAAGCCAATCCAGTTTTTCGGACATTAACATCTATGGAAGTACAAGCTTGTTTGGCAAGGAAGAAAGTATTTTTTTTTTTTTTTTTTTGAATCCCCTTTTAACCCCTCTACCCCGATAAATCAAAATAATAACCTAAGAATCAAACGGTATTCTTTGGCATATTGCACTTGAAAGTAAGAAATAAACAAACAAATAGAAAGGAATGCAGACTTGAATTACTAAACAAAAAAAAAAAAAAGTCATAATAAAACAACCAAGAAAGAGTGACAAATATAGGAAGAACTTTAATTATGATTTAGATTGCTACTTCAGTGCAAATCGTTTCCTAATATAGAAATATAATTAATTGATTTTAAAAATTATGCCCAGCAAAATTTCTATTTATTTTTTATTTATTTATTTATTTATTTATTTATTTGTTTAATCATTTTTTTTTTTTTTTTTATTTTATTTTAAATTAATAAATAATATGACAATGCAGTATTAAATCGTAAATAGTAAATAGTAAATAGTAAATAATAAATAACAAATAACAAATGACCGATAGTCAAAATTATATATTACTTTAAACATTGAGGGGTTTTTTTTTTTCGTGTTATTTATCGTTGGTCCAAATAATAACGACAAGACATTAACGTGCAAGGGGAAAATGTGGCAAAGGAAAAGAAGAAGAAGAAGAGGAAAAAAAAAAAAACATATTCTAATTATGAGAAAACAGCGTACACAATAATATTGACTGTGAATTATATGAGTTTTTACTTATCAAAAAGTCTAGAATCTTTAACTATATGTATTATTATGCAGTAATGAATAAGACAGAACAAAAAAAGGAATTTATTTATTTTAAAATTTTAATTACAATATAACCAATATTTGGAGTTCTTTTTTTATCTCCTTACTTTTTTATAAATATCGTTTCTTTTTTTTTTTTTTTTTTTTACTAAGAATTATCTTGTAGCATAAGCCTACTTACCACGAATCTACCCGTTCTTAGTAAAATGAGTAACAAAAACTTTTTTTTCCTTATCCCGTAGAATTAAACTATTCATAGGTCTCAACGATAACAATTTACATTGAGTATTCCCCCTCCGTCTGCCTAGAAAAAGAAAAGAAATAACAACAAAAAAATAATAAAAAAAGGATTATTATTATCTTTTTTTTTTTTTTTTTTTTTCCGTAGTTATTATTTTCTTTTTTTCTTTTTTTTTTTTCCTTTGATATATAAAAAGAGGATGTTTTGTTTTATTTCAGAAACTTTTTCTTTTTTCTTTTTTTTCGTCCTTTAAAAAGAGGTTCTTTTTGATTGATGTTTTAATTCTTAATTTTCTTTTTAAATTCATTTCTAGTATTTTATCTTACTTACTGATAAAGACAGAAAGAAGTATACCAAAACACATATAACACAATATAAAAATGCAATTCAAGACTATCGTTGCCGCCTTTGCTACTGTTGCCGCTGTCCAAGCCGCTAACACTTCCAATGCTTCCAATGCTTCCAATGCTTCCAACTCTTCCAACGATACTACCTCCTCTGTCTCCACCGCTGGTGCTGCTAACGCCAACGCCATGGGTGCTGCTGGTTTGTTCGGTGCTGCCGTCGCTGCCGGTGTTGCTTTCTTATTTTAAGGAGTTTCATTAGGTGTTTGAATCGTGAGTTGCAAGTATTAATAGATGTTTTTTTTTTTTTTTTAGATTTTAAAGTTTTTAAATTTGTTTTAAGTTTAGTTAGCTTATTTTTTAGTTTTATTTTATTTTTTAATTTAAAATTAATTTTTTTTTCGATGTTTGACTACTATATACACTATACTATTACTATAAAAAGATTATAATAATTAATATTAAGAGTTATTTTTTATTTATTTTAACTGGTTTCAAAGCGGCGAGCTTGTAGTGTGGATTATTTTTTTTTGGAAATCAGATTTTTAGAATTAAAAGTAAGCGTGTGATAGGGAACACGTTTTCTTTATCATGTGTAAAATTTGACTCTGATTATCTTGTGATTTTTTTTTTTTTCGGGGGTTATCTGCGGGTATACTGAATAGAAATTCTTTTCATTCATAGTCAGTTTTCGTTGCATCTGGATGCCCGTACACATCTTGTAGCCGAAGTAAGCCCATCAAGTGCCGGCTAAAGTTTCTTTTTTCTATGCTGGAAGGAAAAAGGGGAAAAATAAAAAAAAAAGGACAGAAGAGGACACCTTAATATAACACCCGTACATCTACAATCAATCGAAGATCTATATGCCTTTTTAGATTAACAACTCTAAACAAAAAAAAAAAAAAAATTCATCACTATGAAGTGCGGGTTAGTATTTCATATATATATACTTTACAATAATTGCATAGAAATCACTGTAGAATAATATATATATATATATATTTTTTTGTTTCGTTTTTGTTTTTGTTTTTGTTTTTGTTTTTGTTTCTGATTAAAGGAAACAGAGAAAAAAAAATTAAAAAAAATAAAACTAAATCACTATTATTTACCTTTTATTGTATAGTTTACTCTTCTTTTTTTTTTTTTTTTTACTGAACAGTCGAATAGGCAAATAGGACCTATTTCTTAGCATAGTCTGAAACTGTAAAAAAACAAAAGCAAAAAGGAAAAAGAAAAAAAAAACCAGGAAGGAAATATTTAGCAAACGTCTAGTCAAAAATGGGCTCTCAGCTTAGTATTTTCACAAACGACAGCGATACGGGTTCTACTTCAACATCATCATTTATTTATAACACAGAATATATTGCTAAAATAACAAATAATAAAGTTAAGTTACCTGCAAATTTAAGATCTATATTCTATGACAACAGATGGATCCCTCTAATAATGATATCAGATGAAGGACCAGGTGGGAAAAAGAATGATAGAGAAGAGAGAGATCAAGGTCGCACTGGTAGTAATACAGGCAACACTAGTAAAAAAACTGATACAGAATATATATTATATTTGAACCAAGGTTATACCAATGGGAATTTCCCATTAGAATACAAGTTTGTCAATATGGAACAAAATGACAAGCTATTAGATTTGAGGATAAAAAAATTTAAACCAACACAGAATAATACCAACAACAACGAATTGCTAAAATATTCTATAAGTTTTGATAATATAACAAGTACAGGTTGTTATAGACTTGTCTTGAGATTAAACAAAAATGTTGTTTTATTGGATATTCCTATATATATCGAGTGCATTAACACCTCTACCCCAGCTCCTACTATTATTAACCCTGTTTTGAAATTTGAATCGCTACTTCAAGATGGCCCTATTTTTAGGACTCAAATTAAAAATACAGAAAATTTTATAACGACCGGCATTCTAAAATCAAATTACAAATCCATATTGGAAAAATCAACCAAAATTATAGAAAACTTAAATTCAACTATATCAGAATTTCAAAACTTATCTACTTTGTTTTATGACTTGGCTACTAAAATTCTCCCTGAAATGTGTGGCGGTAAACTGACTTTTTTAATTCCAATTTACGAATCTATTAGCAAATATATACACTCCATAATGTTACCAGATTTATCAACAATACAACAAAATACCCAAAAAGCGATCAATATTCCCTTAAGCCGGTATTTACAAACAAAAATTTTGGATCACAAGAAACTACAAAGTAAAAGAAAGAATTATCAAGATTCCATTAAAGATTATTATTCATATATTGGCAAAACATTGAGTAGTAGCGATAATAAAAAATCTTTTTTGAAAAAATTACAATTTGAAAATAGCAGACTAGACTATTTTCAAACGTTGTCAAATTTGTTATTAGGCAGCGAAGCAAGAGAACTAGGTTATCAATTAAATTCCTTTGTGCCGAATAGTAATTTAAATGCGTTTAAATTTGATCAGGATTTTACAGAGTATAATAAACTGGTTCTAGCCTACAAAAGAAAATTAACTACTGCCACAACTTTTGCAGATTTTGATAAAATATTGGTTCCTAATAGTTCACGTATTACATATGATAATATAGGTACCTGTGCTAATACTGATGCTTATAACGATTCCTATAATGATAATGATAATAATGTTTATAACGAATCCTTAAAAATGAGATCTACTAGTGCCATTACTAATACCTTTACTGCTAATTCTAATGGCATCTCCTCCACTTTAACAAATAATTCAACTTCCTCTTCCTCATCCGTATCTCATAATACCTATAATGTAAATAATAGTACTGATAATGATAATCATATTGCTAATAATAATAATAATAATAACAACAACAATAATAATATTAATTATAATAGTGATAACAATAATAATAATAATAATAATACTAATAATACTAATACTACTACTACTACTACTACTACTACTACTAATAATAATAATAATAATAATAATAATAATGTTAATGCTAATACTACTACTACTACTAATAATAATAACCCTAATAATAATAATAATGAAGGAAAAAAAATTCATAAAGAAGGGCTATTATGGGTTTACACTGGCCTATTAAATAAAAAACAACAACAACAACATCCACAGCAACAATCCTTCCATGATAATCATGCTACTGGCAATACTGCTAATAAAGATTCCAGTTTTATAAATACCTCTGGCGGTGTGGACACAAATGAACATGCATCTGCCAGCAATAATATATCATCTCCAATAGTAGCGTCAGTTAATCCTTCTTTAACTGGTTGGCATAAACAATGGGTTGTTTTATCTGACAATAAGTTGAGCGAGTTTTCAGATTGGAAATCAAAAGGTGAAATATTAACCAGAGCAGCGTTGGATGTTTCATTTAGTTGCATTAAAAAATTAGATAAAAAGGCAAATGGGTTTGAAATTATTACACCTAAGGGCGAATCTAGGCTGTATCAAGCTGAAAATAATAATGATATGGAAAATTGGATAAAAGCTTTGAATGTAGCTATTGGTTTGGAACATGAAAAGAGTAAAGAAAAACAAAGTTTTGACGCCATCAATCAAAGTAATAATGTATTAAATGACAGTGCTGGTGGTAAAATTAAAAATGGTATTGTTGCTGCTACCCATGCGAATAGCAATACTACCACTAATACTAATAACAATCTCCCACCTCATCAAAACGAACTAAAATTAAAAAATGATACAGTGGATCTTAGTCCATTAGAACTTGTTTATTCTATAAATGACTCGAATAGGACTTGTTGTGATTGTGGTTCACAAGATCAAGTAGATTGGATATCAATTAATTTACTAAACGTTCTTTGTATTAATTGTTCGGGAGTGCACAGATCTTTGGGTACTCACATATCAAAAATAAGATCATTGAAATTGGATACCTTTAACTCGAAAGAAATGTGGGAATTGTTTAATTATGTTTCAAACAAAAATTGTAACAGTATATATGAGGCAACTTTAGATCCCAAGTTAAAAGCCAAGTGGTTTAAAGATCCAAGTAATGTTACCCAGCTGGATAGAAATAATTTCATTAGAAGTAAATATGTTGACAAGAAATTTGTCTATTTTAAAGAGCCGCGTATCAATTCTGCCAGCACAAATGATGATAGAAAAAAACTTCAAAATTCTTTAGTTAAGAGCATTCATGTCAATAGTATCTATATGATTCAGCAATTAGTTGGTGAAGGTGTTGATTTAAACTTTGACAGCCTATCTATATTAGTCTATTCGTTGAAACATTTCATTTATAAAAATGAGCAACCCGTTTTTTACATCACCGAGTTTTTAATATTAAATGGGCTAAAAGTGGAAAAAATACCTAGCACTATCCAATTAACTACAGCACAGCGTAACTATTGGATTAATCAATTGGAAAATATGGGTGTGCTAATGAATGATAATCGTGATAATAATAACTCATTTAGTTTAAATTCTAATGACAGCGTTAACAGAAGCCACACGTTTGCCAATCATAGCCAAAAATCAAAAACTCATAATTTATCAAATATTAATAACTCAAGTCATAATAATCCCAATACTAACAATAATATACCAAGAAGACGAACTTTGGCCTATAATTCTACGAATAAAACTAATAAAGATCATGCTTATGCTGGTAACACCTCATTGTCACCAATAGGTTCGCCTACTTCATCTGGTGGGTTAGCTTTCCCTAAGAATTTAAAGTTCCCCAAACTTGGAAGCAATAATAAATAATGGTTAATTATTATTAATCAAGAAATATACATATAAAATATTGCTTTATAAAAATAAGTATATAAATGTTGTTCAAACAATAAAAAAGCATGTAATTTTAAATTCAGCTTTCCTTATTATAAAATCTTTTGTTTATTCAAACATGGTACTCATATATACTATATTATCAGGTAGAATCTTATATTTTCACTTTAATTTGCTAATAATATTTATAGGTATATTTGTCTTATAAAATTTCAATAATTTAGAATGCATATACTATTTTGTTATTTTTTTTTTGGCATAACTCGCGTATGTTTTATATTCCACAAAAAAAAAAAAAGAAAAAAATTCAAACTTCATTTGCTGTCATTACAAGAATAATTTTTTTTTTTTCAAAACTTGCACTGACACAATGCTCAAAAAAAAAAAAAAAAAAAAAAAAAAGGAAAACAAAGAAAATCTATATTAAAAACTAGCCAGTGATAAAACTAAGTAAAATAAAAAGGGAAACAAAAAGTGTTTGTAATATTTTGTTACTTTACAAGTTGTTTCATTTGTTCATCATTAAAAAATATATATAATAAAATTTAATATAAATAACAATAACAATACTAGTGATAATAATAACAACAACAATAGTAATAAAACAGGCTACACATTCGTTATCTTTATTATTACTGAACTAATATATAAATCAGAACAGTATCAACATTATAGGCACTTTAGAGGTTTCAACTTAAAAAAAAAAAAAAAAATTAGTCATTAGAATTTTTTTTTTTTTTTTTTTTTCTTTTTTTTTAAATTTATCTTCTCTATTATGTCCGCAATCGGGATGATAAAAAGTTGCACTAACCAACTAAAATCTATCGGTGAGAATAATAATCCACAAAACCATATAAGTGAAACTAAAGATGCCGTTATCATGGGTAAAGTACCAGTACCTGCCCAGTTAACAACAAGTCCTAATTATATGCACAATCCCGTAGATTTTTCCATATTCAAAAACAAAACCATTTCAACTACAAAAAATAGAAATCAACCACTCCCTTCGGAGATAATCAACGAAATTATTCAAAACTTGATTGAAAATAATACAGACCTGTGTAATATTTATAGAATTAAAGAATGTGTCGGTAAAGGTAATTTTGGTGATGTTTATAGAGCTTCTTTAAGAACAGAAAATTGTACCGCAACTCTTAACTTTAATAATGGAAAAACTTTTAATAAGGCAGCTTTAACAGCAAAAACTCACAATTATGAACCTGAAAGTTATGCGACACAAAATAGTTTAAACAATACTAAGGAGTACACTTTTGAATCAGTAAACGAGACGGCACAGAAAAACATAACTGTTATTCCAAAAAATGTTGATGTTGCAATTAAAATAGTTGATTTGGAAGAAAGCGAAGATGAAATCGAACTATTAGCTCAGGAGATTTATTTTCTAGGTAGCTTAAAAAATAAGCATATTGTGTCATATTTTCAAACTTTATTAAATGATGTCAAAATGTGGATAGTAATGGAATATTGCGGGGGTGGTTCCTGTGCAGATTTGCTAAAATATCTACCTTCAAACTTAACAGAGGAAAAAGTTTCCTGTATTATTAAACAGACCCTATTAGGGTTGGAATATCTACATGCACAGAAAAAAATACACAGAGACATTAAAGCTGCCAATATTTTATTGGCTGAAGACGGAACAGTCAAATTAGGGGATTTCGGTGTAAGTGGTGAACTAATGAATACCATTAAAAGGAGAACTTTTGTTGGCACCCCTTTTTGGATGGCTCCAGAGATAATTACATGTAATAATAGATTTATAGATCAATTGGAGGAAAATGGTAATGGTGAAAGTGGTAAAGACAGTACCACTGATGCTGATGATAAAAATAATCTTGGTTACAATGAGAAAGCTGATATATGGTCATTGGGTATAACGGTAATTGAATTATTAAGCAAACACCCTCCATTTTCAGAGGAAGATCCATTAAAAATATTAACTTTAATTCCAGACCGCGAACCACCTGTCCTACAGGACTCTGCTAGCATGAAATTTTCTCTGTATGCCAAGGAATTTGTTTCATTATGTTTACGGAAAGATCCAAGAAAAAGACCCTCTGCTTCTCAATTATTAAAACATAAGTTTATCACAAAATTAAATAAAAAAAATAATGTCAGTCTAGTAGAAGAAATTGAATACGTTAAAAAAATCAAACAAAACCAGGCCCACAGAAAAGAGCCCAAATTTAATTTAAACGATAAAGTTTACAAAACAGGTAAAAAAAAGGGACTCGTTACTTGGAAGTTTGACGTTGATTCATTGAAAAGAGATCGTGTTTTTGCTGGTGTTAGTAACATCAATAGTCCCAATGATAAAAATAATGACACTGCAAAAATGCGCAGTGATTCCATATCACCATATCGTGGTGAAGAAGAAAATAAAACTCCTCGAACACATGAAGAATCACCAGCAAGCTTTAACGCTAAAAAGTATAATTTACAAAAAAAGGGTGTTTCTTCAACGATTCCAGTTCAAATGGATCAAGAACAGCAACCACAAAAGAAAAAACAAGAAGTAAATTATTATAAGGATATTATCGAATGCAGCTTCAAAAGATTAAATGAAAGAGCACGTTACCAACAAACAAAGAAAGTCGTTGAAAATTTAAATTCTTGTTTCAAGTCTGCGGAACATGAACAACCTGGGCTAAGTGAAGCTTTGATTGAAGAAATTATGTTATGTATGGAAAATATATAATAAAAATATGTAGATGAAATAAGTGCATGTAAATCAACAAATCCCAAGTATTTTATCCTCTTATTGGCGCTTTCATTTTTTTTTTTTTTTTTTTTTTTTTTTTTTTTTAATCTTCTAGACCTGACATCATTTTTGTGTCATCATTTTATTATTTTGTTTTTGTCACAAGTTTTATTATAATTTTCATATATATATATATGTGTGTGTGTGTGTACAAATGTTGTAACTTATTAATATCTTATTAACAATATCTTTTAATATTTAAAGTTTTAAAACCAAAAGAACAAAAAAAAAATTAATTATAACATAAAGAAGCAAACAAGTAATAGAAAGCAACATTCATAAAAGGAAAAGAACAAATAAAAAAAAAAAAACAATCTTGGCAAAAAAGAAAAACTAAACTAACTCTAACTCTAAATTTCAGATATGAAAAGTTTAAAATTATTTACACTAAACTTATTGGCATGCATATTTGTTAATGAAGCCTCTATTTTATCAGATATATCTAATACTAACACTTCAGTGAAGACCAATTCCAACGTTAAGTGTAATACAGGTCAAAAAGTATACAATATCGATGAACGAGGTTTATCATTTAAAGCAACTGCAGATGATATTAAAGACTTGATGGACAAAATTTCCATTTCCAACAATAAAGAAAAAAAAAACAGTTTTAGTAACACTAGCAACAATGCCGTATCCAATGAAAAAAAACTTAGTGGTAAAAATTACACTAAAGAAGGAACGGAGATCGCAAAAAAGAAACAAACCAATAACTACAAGGAAGAAGAAGAAGTAAAAAAAAAAAAGAAGAGCCTAAAAATAAGACGCAAGATTATGAAAAACCAAGTGTCATTCCGGAGGCATGTACTAAGGATTATTACAATGTTGAAAATTTACAAAATTTAAATGATTTACAGTCACAGTGCAGTATCTTGAAAGGTTCATTAATCATAGATGACTTCCCTGATCATATTGTGGATTTAGGGGCCATTAAAAATATTGAAGGCGATTTTATTGTTCGTAACTCTCCAAATGTGGTACGTATAGATGCACCACAATTGAATAATATAGGACACAAGTTTGAAATAAATGAATTAACATCTTTAACTTCAATCTATATGGACGCTTTGGAACATGTTGACGTTTTGGAATGGAAAGTTGTACCCATCTTAAGTACTGTAAGTTTTGACACTGGGTTAAAAAAAATAAAAGAAATCATTATCTCTGACACATCATTGGTTGATTTTGATATATTCAAAAATATTGAAGACTTGGCGGTTCTAAACATTAATAACAACAGATATATGGAAAGTATTGATTCAAATGCGAAAACTATTAGTCGGCAATTGAGTATTTCCGCAAACGCTAGAGATTTGGTTGTATCCTTCCCGCAAATAGAATGGGCCAACAATATTACAATAAGAGATGTTGTTAGTGCCGATTTGCCTACTTTGGAGTTTGTAAACAATTCTGCAGAATTTATCGATAATTTTTTTACCGAGTTGAAATTGCCCAACGTAAAGTCTATTGGGGGAACATTGGGAATAATCGAAAATTATCATTTAAAAAATGTTGATTTGGAAGAAGTATCTGATATTTTTGGAGGGTTGATGATCACCAATAATAGTGAAATTGAAACAATTAATTTTCTACCAAACTTACAACATATTGGTGGTGCTATCCAATTTGATGGTAAATTTAAAGACACAAACTTTCCAAAATTGAAGTTAGTTAAGGGTAGCGTATTCATTAATACAAACTCTAACAACATGAATTGTAACAAATGGACAGCACCAGAAAACGGCTTATCTATCATAAGGGGTGGTAAAATTATTTGTATTTCTGGTAGAAAACAAAGTACAGTAAGGTTGAGCGAAGATGGTCAAATTCTAAACAAAGATGAAAGTGACGTTGCTGAAGAAACACAAATTAAAGAAAATAGTGGGAATATGGGTATTTTAAACAATAAAATTAGTATTTCATGGGTTATAGGATTTGCCATTATTGCAGTATTGTTAACAATTCCATATTAAGTTACCATAGATGGGGGGGGGGGACGAGGGGGGGGAAACGGATATATAAAAGGTCAACTGTAATCCTTTCAACTAAATATTTTTATAGATTTACATAGCTCAATAGAAAATAAAATAAAATAAAATAAAATAAAAAAAAAACTTGATATTAAAAACATGATCGTAGGACAAATACATTAAAAATGGAAAAAAAAGAAAACAAATTAGCGCCGCCTGGTTTCGATCCAGGGACATCAGGGTTATGAGCCCTGCGCGCTTCCACTGCGCCACGGCGCTCTAATTGTTGAGTTTTGTGCAGATGCTACTCACTACTATGTATAAATTATTACATGGTTGATTTTACTTATTTATTCTAAATAATAATAATAATTATTGTTATTAAAGTATTTTTTAGTATATTATTGATTATATTTACAATGTTATTTTCCAAATGCGTGGAAAAACGCTTCTTTTCTCTTTCTGGACCGACGAAACCCACCGGATTTAATTCTAAGTTGATTTTTCTCTGTTGGATTTCTTATAACCATAAATTCAAACATATTCAATAATCAATCTTCTTTTGTAAACATGTACAAAATTAAAGATATAAACCATATAACAATAAGAAATATTAAATTCTTTTTTTTTTCTTTTTGGTTTAGATTTCCCATCTAACTTATTTGCAATCTACATTTTATTTTTTGAGGTTAAGAAACATAAAATAAATTAAATTAAATAAAAGAAGGTCATAGCTCTTACATCTTTCCTGGAAATTTCGCTCATCTCTTTTTTTCTTTTTTTTTTCTTCCCTTTTCTCTTTTCTTTTCTTTTCCTTTCTTTTCCTTCTCTTCTTTTTTCCAATTTTTTATCTTCCCCTCCCCCTTTCCCCTTCCTCAGACAATTAAAAAAATATGTCAGATACCAGTAATCAAAACCAATTAACAAAAGAAATAAAAGATAATATAGCAAGTCCAACTACTTCGAAAAACAATGGGAACTCTAACGAATTAAATAACCAACAAAAATCAAATAGGAATCCATCCTTTGCTTCCAAACAAAGAAAAAAACGAAAAACTTCCAGTTGTTCATCATGCAGAGCAATTAAAACCAGGTGTGATTTTCAACCGTTGGTGGGAAAATGCCATCGTTGTAATGTCCTAAAAATGGAATGCTCTTTGACACAGGAAAGAGAAAAGGAGATTTTAGATGCAATTCGTATTTCATCCAACAACAAAGAAAGAATACAGGGCGTTACAAACTTAGTATCAAATCCTGTGGTTACTGTAATTGATAACAAAATAAATAACTTGGAGAATGATATTAATCGTATAAATCAAAAATTAGATTTTATGATTTCCTTTTTACATTCCAATACATCTACCTCAAAAAACCCATTAGGTGTTCAAAGCGTTAGCCAAGATGTTATCTTTAAAAACTCACATTCTTCTGCTACTAGCAGTCCTGACAACAGTCCTGATAATATTAATGGGAACTCTGTCAGTATTATGGAATCTAATTCTAAAACACATCATGTTAATTTGTCTACTTCCCCATTAAATTTGCTCAACCAACTAGATGAAAAATTGTTTAGTACAAAAGCCAGCAATGAAGAGGACTATAAAGCCAAACAACAAAGACCATTTGTTGTCGCTAGAAACGACTTTATGCAATTTTTTAACCAACATGAAAAACTTTGTTTAGATCTTTCAAGAGATTTTTTAGTGAAAGCTCACTTTTGGATCATACCGGGCGGTATTAAAAAGATTGATGGGAATTACGTGGAAAAACATGCCTTTATAACAAGTGTTTTTGCAATTGTTGCCATGGGTTTTGATGAAAACAACAAGTGCGAAAAAGAACAAGAAATTTTGTATCCTATTGTGGAAAGATTACTAACCAATACTTTGACCATGTTCGATAAATTAATAGACCATGATATTGAAGCTATTTTATACTGCTGTATGTTTACAATATCTAGAAAATCTAAAAGGTATAGACAATTAAAATTCAATAGCTTAGTTCTATCTAATTTTGCCATTGATAGCTTACTCACTATTATTGACTTTTATAGGATCAAGGATAATGTTGTGAACAAGTTAGAATATAACTCCTTAGATTTATATCACTTAAGGATTTTAAACTCACTAACCGCATGTAAGCTAGAGTATTCTGCAAGTATGGGCAAATTTAGTGTTCAAAGTCAACAACTAAAGGAGTTTAATAATTTAACAGCAAAGTTTCCACAGGCGACTTTTGGCGATGATATTAAAATAAGTGAAATTAATTTGGGTGATATTGTTAATGGAATTTTTTTCAAGTTTGGTTCGTTCCTTAACAGATTGATGGAAGAATATGATGTGACAGCAAACTCCAATACAAACGAGATGATGAATAAAAATGACAAAAATAATATAGATGGGCATAACAGTGAACACGATGACACGATATGCATTTTCCCTGAATTGGAGGATTGGCTAAGGGACTGGCACGAGTTATCTTCTAAAGATGGTGGCGGTGTGTTGCTATTTTCGTTTGACTTTTACCATATAATGATTTGTAGGACTATATTGACAGATTATTGTGACAAAGAAACTTTTGAAAAGAACCATCGATTCTTTGTTCATATTTTAAACACGATGAGTAAATATTGTTTTTCACTTTTGAATGGCTTTTTAAAATTACCACCATCATTAATTAAAGGCGCTCCAAGCATAACGTTACATCAAACTGTTTATTCATGCTTAACTTTGTGTGACTTCTTACACTGCTTTAATAGCTCTGACGACCGACAAAAAGTTTTAAATATGTGTACCAAGATATATTGGCATTTGAATACTATTGGGGAAAAATTGAACGAAGCGACTGAAAATGTTGGTATCATTATTAAGTCTTTACTAGATACCAGCAAAGTCAAAATAAATAACAAAATTAGCGTGGATATGGACCCATTGTTTGTGAGGATCAAACAAGCATCAAATTCTTTACCAGCTTTGATTAAACAGCAAGCTAGTGCTTTATCAAAAAAGACTAATGCATCCAGTACCAATACTAATTTTTCTCCTTCCTCTGTTGGCACTACGCATACTACCTCAAACAATAATACCCCTGGTGAAGGATCAGCCGTTGGCGGTTCAAGAACACCAACTGTTCCCTTTAATATGCCAGATGTTACAAAATTTGAATCATTTGAAGATTTTTTCCAAGATTTTTTTTATAATTTACAGCCTACGTCGCAACACATTTTCTCTTGAAAATGAATTATGAAATAATTAAATACTCGTTATTATTGTGTAAATAATTTTGGATTTTTATTTATATAGTCGAAAATTCTATTGGAAACAAGCGATTGTGTACTCTTTATTTCACCATCTAGTACCAAAGCTCTTATGTTGGATGAGGAAATATTTGACAATTTTTCGTCCGAGTTGTGATGCAGTGTTATTTTATTTTTCCACTCCAAAGGTACATTCTTGTTATTCTCTAACCATCTCACTTGTTCATTATCCTTGTCAAGTGATGAGGATCTTGTCAAGCAAAACAATTCATTACTTTTCATAAAATTACCCAAGGCTTCTTCAACTGACAAAGGACTATAATACTTGATATCAAATAATCTAACTAGTGTATCAAAACCCAAAAGATAAACAATTTTAAAACCTTTCTCATTATTATTAATAGATATTGATGGCTGTTCAAAATTTTTAAATATGTCTTTAGATTTGTCAATAAATTTTCCACATTTAGACAAAGATACAAAACAAGTACAGTTGAGTTGTTCTTCAACGTCTTGGGCCATTAATAACATCATTTCTAATCTTTTATCAAAACTTGCAGGCTTTGGCGATTTATCTACATTTTGCACAGATAATTGTAACAGAACACCTATGGCACCGTCTGAATTTGTGTGATTTTTTCTAAAGTGAGATAGAGCTTGCTTAATTAGATTGAAATGGCCTTCATGAGGTGGATTGTATGATGAATCTAAAACTAATAATAGTTTCTGGTGGAATAGGGCCCTTGAGCCTGTCACCGAAAAAAAAGTAGCGGATGAATGATGTATAAATCTACTGATTACCTGGAAACAATCGATTGTCATTTCTTGCTATTCTTTTTTATGTTGATTAGTAAAAACCCTAGCCTGTATAGATATCAAGAAGGCTTTTGTTTTAATTTGGCTATGAATCAAAATATTTTAAAAGAGGAAAAGAAAAAAAAATAAATCTCGGAAAATCCCTCCTTTAAGGACACGCAAAGAATAAAAAAAAAAAAAATAATATATATATATATATATATATATATATATGGATTTAGATGGATTATATATAAAGAAATTTTTTTGTTTTCCTTTTTTTGTAAACAAATGAGAAGTTACAAACTATACATGATCTGTTTTACTTTATTATTTATCTTTTCTTGGATGTACTAAAATAATAAACCCATCCAAGTTCACAATTCATCTTGTCTTTGAATATCAACCAACTTGGTTTCAAAAATCAAATCAGCATTTGGAGGAATAACGCCACCTGCTCCACGGGCACCATAGCCCATATCACTTGGAATGTACAAAGTACGTTCTTCACCAATACACATTCCGTTAACACCCTTGTCCCAACCAGAGATAACGTAACCACGACCCAACACAAAGTCAATTGGTTTATTTCTTTGAAAAGAAGAATCAAATACTTTATCATCACTCAATAATCTACCAGTGTAATGAACAGACACTAAATCTCCGCTTGTAGCTTTAATTTTACATTCTGATTCCGGAATCTCTTTGGTAATTTCAATTTTCAAATCTGTTAATTCACCAGCAATTACAGAGCCAATCAACCAAAACAAAATAGTAAATATTAATTTCATTTTAAATATCGTTTATCTTGTACTTTTCTTTTTTCTTTTTTGAGAATCCAATTTGACAAAAGGCTAAATTTGCAATATTTATAATGTGTCTAAAAGTAAAGATAATAAAAAAAAAAAAAAAAAAAAAAAAAACAGACAGAGTTTTTCAACAAATCAATTTAAAAAGGACAAATATATAACATTTTTCATATTATGCGATGTACAGTATTCTGCCGTTCTCCCTTAAAAAATATATATATAACTAAATCCGAAATGCATTAAGTCCGTAAAAAATTGGATTAATAGAAATAACAAGGCCTTCGGTTTTAATTTGTATTACCTTTTCGGTCTTTTTTTACACTCGGCTACCGGACGCTTCCACGCCTCGCTTTCCCCCTTTTTTTTTTTTTTTTTTCTCGATTAAATAAAAATAACCATAACGAAACCAATTAGCTATTGAATCAAGGGAAAACAGTTTGATCTGGACCACTTTATTTTGTTAATCAAAAAGCAAGTTAAAAAAAAAAAAAAAAAAAAAAAAAACAATTTAATTTACTCTAAATAGTTGTGTGTATGTGTCAATACAAAATTATATATAAACAATATAAAAAAGCATAGTGATCATTCTTTAACCAACCATTTCAATTTCAAATTTTTATTTTCAACAAAGGGTTTTAAGAAATATAATGTAACCAATAACCCTATAATTGTATAAATTATTTGGGCTCTTTCAAAATTTTGTGGTAAAACATCGAATTGAGATGAAGGTGCTACTTTAGTGCAAAATATATCATGTCCAAAACTACAAACAAACGATGTGGATTCTAAATTAGTTGGAAATGAAACCAAATGTGGGGTTTTAACTGGAATTATTTCCCTAAAATGTGTAATAACAAAATTATCATTTATAGGAATAGTGCCTACATACGGACTAGCCATAAATTCTTTCTTGTCATCGTCTGTCATGTCCTTTTCATCTTTCCTTCTGGCGCTTACTAAATATTTAGGTAAATAGGTTATTTGGCCATTTTCCAATTGTAATATGATAGCCTTTGTAGTAATACCAAATTTAGTTTTAGTCAACGCAATATTGTCAATGACATCAGGGAAAAAATAGGATTTTGAAATAACTGCCGGAGGGGCACGAGAATCAAAGACATCTTTTTCTACTTCTTTACTCATTCTCTCATTTGGAGTTAATGATTCATACAATTCAATGACATTTAAAGTTTGTTCGGGAATTGGTTCATTGGCAAAATAAGAATAAACTACCCAATATTCACCAAACGCGACACTTACTGGCTTTTCAGTCGCAACATTGTTTTTGTGAATAGTCGAATAGACAAGTTCACCAGTAACACTATCGATAATCTGAATAGTTAATGAATTCAATTTCGTGTTTACAATCCCAACGACAAACAAATGTGGATATAAATACTTGTACAAAACAGTTCTATTGCCCAAGGTGACACCGATATTGACAATAGGCTCCTCAATATCCTTACCACTGATTGCAGAAATATGTTCACAAACAGGGTCGACACTGTACTTCCAAATTTCAGTTAGTTTATCGCCATCGTGTTTGAAAGCAGTGATAGAATATAAATCATGATCAATGATATACTCAGATTCATAATTCTCAACATCTGTTGCACTTTTGTTATGCAAAACTACATTATTGGTACCCTGAGCAGACTTTACAAAAATGTCATCGCCATTGGATAACAACGCAACTTTACTGTTTTTAATGGTCTTTTCGATACTAGTAAAACTTTCTGGTCTCTCATAAGTATTGGAAATATCAAAACTCATTATTTCGCCACCAGGAGAAAAAACAAGCAGCTCATGTTCATTTTTCCTAGTTAACAACTTAGAAATTGGAACCCCTGTTTTGTAATTCCAGTAAATAGTACCATTGTTTAAATCTAAGCATGTGATGACCCCCTTTTCATTACCGACTAAAAGCAATTTGTTAAAGCCAAAGTTCTCATTTCTCTTTTGAATACCCTCAACACTTTTATCTTCTGTAAATAAATCCAACACAATATTGCTGAGCGAAAGTCTCCTTTTAATCAAAGCATTTTTTAACTTGGCAAAATTTGTCTGAAGTCTATAAATGTAGGCATCCCAAAGGTTTTTCTTTGAATCTTCGATTTCTAAAGACTCTTTATCATCTTCAATATTTTTGTCATGTGGGCTAATAACGGTGTATGCAGTGACATCTGACACTGATTCGTCTCTATACCAAGAATTAACCAACGTGTTGTTAACATACATGAAATAAGCATATATGTCATCATTTTGGTTGTAAATCAAGTATTCTAATGTAGAAACATGGTCTGTTTCTAAATACAAAACACTGACATTATCATCGGGTAAAACAGCTTTCAAAACTACATTTTTACCATCTTGCGAATCTAAAATTTTTATGGAGTGATCCGCATTATCCAATTTGACTAGCGAATTAAAACCATAATTTTTACAAGCGTTAGTAAAATTCAAATCTTTGAAAAGCTCACTTTCTGCCTCTAAAGTTAACTCTTGAGCAAACCCAAACTTGGCATCAATTGCTTTAAATGTCCCCTTTCCATTTTTATTTTTCAAATAAACGGTGTTGCTGTTGTTGTTGATAGCAAAACCGTCATAGGTGTCGGTAAGGACTTGTCTATATTCTATATCACCCGTCTCAACATTAATCCAACTTAGCAAAGATTTATCGTTATTATTTTTTAATTCGGATAATACAATAAATGAATCACCAGATCTGTCTATGCATTTTAAATCCCCAATATTTTGAATTTCCCAATCTATCTTATAAGCCTCATCTTTATAAACTGCAGTGGTTACAGACCACCAGAACATGGCCATTATAAAAAAACCATAATAGCTTATTAATTGAGTCATGTTAGTTGTGTTTTAGATATAACCTGGTATTCTATTTTTAGCTATAACGATTTGCTAGTTTTAAATACGAAATTTTTTTTTTAAATGATAATGGTTTTGTAAGTTTGACCAAAAATATTTTTTTTTTTTTTTTTTTTTTTTTTTTTTCCTAGAATTTTATATTTAAGTTATTTAGTCCGAGATATATGTTCAGCATGCCGCTCTCGGATAATAAAGTAGTTCATAACAATGCCGATCAAGATAAATAGGAGAATAAACTCATTATTGTGCATACATGTAAAATATGTCAATAATTAAATACACACACACACACACATATATATATATATATTGTGTAATCTATTTACATTACCTAGTTATTTGATAATAACAATTATTACTCCTCTTGATGTGAATTGTGAGAGGATTTCTGTTTGTCTACTTCTTCCAGTAAACTGGTTTTGTCTGGACTACTCGTTTGACCGTTATTACCAATATTAGTAGTAGCTGGGGAAGAAGAATCTTTTTCTTCAGCCAAATCATTGTAATCATTAAAATTACGTGAATTAGGTATTATTTTAATGCCTAACTCTGTTTCTATAGCTAATTTTTCCCAAGGATCATTTAAAGTCCATGTATTTGATAATTCAATGTTTGTATAATTTTTGGCCATTGATGGTATTATTTTAACAGTGTCATTTATTTGGAAAAATGTCAAAAAAGAACTACTATCGGTAGTACTATTCTCGTCTCCATTTTGGAGAGTACCTAACGTATTTGCCGGCACATTATTTAATAGTTTTAAAGTAGAGTTTCTTGCTTTTAGGTTAACATTATGTAACTTTTCCAACTCTTTAGATAAGTTCGAACCATGTGATTTATGATCACCGGTTATCGATGCTGTTATTAGTTCATTGACCCCCCTTAATTTATGTAAGCTATCATTATACTCCTGGAAATGCTCTATTCTATCCAGATATTCTTCAAAGCTTAGGGGTTTATAGTCCATTGGACCATACCATTTGTTCAAAAAGGATGATTGTTTCATGGTAGCTCTAGCAATAGCAACGCTTGAAAGCACACCTGAATCTGAAGTGACATCTTTTAATTTACCCGTTTTGGAATCTTTAACTTTAACTGAAATTTTAGTGGGGTCAATGCCTTCTCTATAATATTTTTGAATATCGTTGAAAAAGGCCTTTTCTCTGACAGCTTTTGCTTGTTCATACCACGGGTCATAATCAAAGAAGGTCAATCTTAAAAACTCTAATAATGACTGCCCCAAAAGCCCACAGCCACTAACGAAATAAAACACACGGGTGAAATTTGTATATTTTGAATCAGTGTTACTATTGTTTTCGTTGTTTTGATTCTTGTTTTTCTTGAAGGTAAAAGTAAACCAATGTTTATCATTATTATTTCTACTATTATTAATAGTAGTACGATTGATGTTTCGAGTCCCGGCACCAAATCTTGATAAATTTGAGATAGTAGCAGAGGAGATATTATTGGTGGTAGTAGTAGTGTTAATAGGATTAACGGCATTAGGAGAAGTAGGTTGTAAAACATATATTGGATCTCCAACTTTACCACCAAATCTGTTTAGACTTGGTATATCCGCAATATTTCTTTTCACAGTGGTATTACTGGTCATGTAGGGAAATGTTATTTTAATAAATTTTCTTAAAAATTTATAGCCAATAAAAGTTTGAATGGTTAATAAAGTCCACAACCCCCAGCGACAATCGCTCCCTGGAACAAGGGGTCCCCACATTCTAAGCCCTATAGAAGGTCGATTATAAAAATGAATGGTTTCTGTATCATCAGCGTCATTGGGGGATTTGGCATTTTTAATATTATCATCAGTTGATGATGGTGGTGATGATGACTTATCTGGTGGCGAATATAATCCCATAATATGTTGTTGCTGATAAATGAATTGATCAATAAGACAGTCAATAGATTTAGTAAGGAAAGTATATATTATATATATATATATATATATCTTTTTTGTGTGTTATTTTTATATTGAACTGCTTTATAATAAATTAAGTATTCTTTTTCTAGTATTATGTATAACCGAGAAAGGGGAAAAAATTTTTTTTAATAATAACCAGATAAACCCTTTTAAAAAAAAAAAAAAAATATATATATATAATATATATATAAACCTAATCTTATCATAGTGTACGATCAAACAAAATATCATTTATCAATAGCTACAATTATTTCTAGCTTTCACAATCACATTGAGCTAAAAAACAAAAAAAAAAATCTTACTTACATATATATGTATACACATTTGATGTAGAATTATGTCATCATTAATAATGATAGTAAAGCCAATAACTATTTAAGCAGGATTACAATTCATCAAGTTCAACTTCCTCAACTTCTTCATCAGCAGTAGTTTCTTTTTCTTCCTCTTCTTCTTTTTCAGCTTGGATCTTTTTTGTTAAAATTTCATCACCATCTACACCGTTAGCCCCATTTTCTTTAATGAATTCAATAAAACTTTCAATGTTTCTGGAACCGGAATAAATGACAGGTTCAGCATCTTTAGCGGCTGGATACAAGACAATAGTTGGGAAAGAAGCAATTTCAATATCAAAGATATCATTTTCAGTAGAGTCAACTTCACCAATGACAACCTTAGAAGAAGCATCTTCATCAAAGGCATATATGTTAGCTAATTCCTCATAAATAGGAGCCAATCTTTTACAATGACCACACCATGGGGCATAGTATTTAACCAAAACATCTTTGGTTGAATCATGAACAATAGCATCGTGACTCTTACCAACAATCTTGGTAACGTTAGTTTCTTGAACTTCAGGGATTTCTTCGGATTTAATGATTGGTTCCAATTTGCCATTTTCGAAATCAGTAACAAACTTTTGGATTTCCTTTTCCTCCAATTGAATATTAACTTTACCTTCTTTTTTTAAGTTGGCAAATTCTTCATCGCTTAATTGTTCTAAGCCATACTTGTAATTGGTATTAATATCATGAATAACAAATAATGGGAATTGTTCCTTCATATTCAAGTTAGTAGCATGTCTACCGTATTTAGAAGCATCCAAAGCGGCAAAATTAATTTTACCTCTGTATTCTTTACCCAAAGTGGTAAATAATTCAGAATAAGACTCACGTTCTTCTGGAGTGGTATAAAAGAAATAAGCTAATGGAATACCAGAGTCCATATAACTTTCAAAAGTAGAACCGTCAACTTCACCAAAGTATGGTTTAGATTCAATAGAGATCCATTCAACAATGTGATCTAGGGTAGTATTTTTACCCGTGAAAACAATTGGATCAGAATTGTTTGAACCGGGGTGGTATAAAGATAAAACACCCTTTTCGGTATTGTTAGATGGTGATTGTTGTAAAAAGGTAAAATAATCTCTGTATAGGTTTGCAGCTTTATGGAAGGTTTCGTTCAAGTTTTCAACACCGGTGTCGACGATAACAACTTCAGTAGCTTCACTAATCAAATCTTTCAAATCTTGTTCATCTTCAACAACTTGAACACTTGGTAAAGCTTGTTTCTTCATGTAGTTGATAATGCTATCCTTGTTTCTAGCACCTTCATAGTCACTGGGTGGCAAATCAACACCTCTAAAGATTTTCAAACTTGGATAGCCTTTAATGCCATGTTCCATACATAGATCTGATTCAACGGTGCAATCAATTTGAGCCAATGGAATATCGTATTTTTTTAATTCAGAAGCAGCGCTGACATATTCTGGAGCCAAGTTCTTACAGTGACCACACCATGGAGCAAAAAATTCAGCCAAAACTAGAGAATTTTCCTTAATGAAATCTGGAAAAGTTTCAGTAGTTAATCTAATAACATCAGAATCTTCTGGAGCAGTGGCTTCTTGTTGTGCGTTTGCAGTAATGGCACTGCCTGCTAAGAACATTATAAATGAATTGATGACGGTTTTGTTATTGAACAACATTGTTTTGGAGTTGGTGTTTGTTTTGGTTTTATGATATTTATTGTCCAATTATTTTTTTAAATAAAATTTTTTGTATTTTATTTTTTTTTTTTTTCTTTCCTTTATATATAAATATATATATTTATTTATTTAAGTTGTTATAAGGGTTATATATATATATATATATATAATTGAATTAGTAAGTTACAAACAAAGCCAGCCACCTCGCCTTGATTTGGTTAATAGCAGAAAAAAATTTTTTTTTTTTTTTGGTTTACGTGTTCACACACACACACAAAAAAAAAACATTTTGAAATAGAATGTAAATTATTATTGTTTTGTTGTTAATAAAAAACTTAAACCACATGCCTTATGCCAAATTGTACGTAAATAAAATCGAAGAGAGAGGGTAAGCAAACTTATTTTTATTTGTGTAAATTAGTCAGCTAGTTTAGTACTACTTTAAACCCGTACCTCTTTGTTTTTCTTTTGTTAATGTGTTAAAGGCCCCGGACAGAATATAAAAAATTGTAAAGTCTAGTCCGAAGTAAGCAAACCGAAACGTCATCGGTTTACAGTAGGCACAGCAGGGGGTAAAAAAGAAAAACGCCTATTTATATTATATTATATTATATTATATTATATTTTAAGGGCGGCTATTTTTATCTATATTTATATAAAAAGGGGAAGTGGGATAGTATTATTACTAATAGCAATGGCAACAATGTTATGTAATTGATAATAGTAATCTTCTTCCTCTTCTTTTTTTTTTTTTTTTTTTTTTTTTAATTTATATATACATACATATATATATATAAATAAGGAGCGGGGCCGGTGTTTAGAGGGAATCATATTCTTATTATAAAAGATCGCTATATTAAAGATAAGCTTCAAATAATATTCTTATTTTTACCATAACAATTACAATCAATCAATCAAAAGAAAAGAAAAAAAAAGAAAAGAAATATATATAACTAAATGAACTTAATTTCTAGTAATACTGACCTGGATAAAGAACAGATTGTCAAATTATTAATCTCAACTTTGGATGAGTTCGGTTATAGCCAAAGTAGTTCCAAATTAAGGCAGGAAGCAGGCCTATCATATATAGAGCCTATTTTAGCTTATACTAATGACTTTTTTACCATATTGAAAAATAATGACTTTGAAAAGATAAATTTATTACTGTTGAGTAAATTACCTTTTAATGGGGATGCGGAGTTTATTAGGAATAATGTTGACAGTCTAGATTTTAAAGATTACGAACCACCTGATACCAGTAAAATTACCAACGCCAACACTAAATTCCACACCTGGTTATCTATATTATTATATGACTTATCATATATTCAATCGCATGGGAATGTTGCCAGTAATAACGCAACTTTTTTCAGTGTCACTACTACTAAGATATTAGATCTCTACATCATAGTACAAACGCATTTTTATTTTTGCTTATTACTTGATAATGATGGAAGGGATCTATCCTTAATATTATTGAGAAAATCTTTATTTAAATATTTAGAATTAGTCGAAAGCAATAGCAGGTATAATAATACGTCATTATTAACAAAAAAGTTTAATTTACTCGAAGTGTTGCCCCTTTCGATTACTATGGATTCCTACAATATAAACACGAGCCTCAAAAAAAATACCCACAATAGTAACGATTTTTCAATATTTGCTGATAAAAATTTTATTATCCAGCTAATTAAAAATTCCTTTATATCTTACGATGTTTTGCCACCAAATGGTAGGTTGTTATATTTATTAGAGAAAGGTTTAGAAAGTTCTTCCAATAGTTCCAATAATAGCGGTGATTGTTCATCTATTATAGGCGTTCCATTTTATAACTCGACGCTTAATATGATACCCTTTATTCCCAGATTCAAACTTTTGTTAGAGATACCCGTTTTGAACAATAACGACAGCTTCGTTATTAAGTTTTCCAATAATGGCAAAATGTTGGCTTTGGGAGTTAATACTGATGAAAATGGTGATTATAGGAAAGTTGCCATATATGACGTGGATAATATTCTTAACAATGCTACATTGCGGTGTTATCTATCCGTAGAACAATCTTTACTATTCAAAGCAAACAACAATAATAATAGTAATAGTTCCACAAAAAAGTTTAATATTGTTAATTTACAATTTTCTTCAAATGATGATAAATTGGTCACCTGTTCCATATCCGGTGATGTCAACGTTTATGATTTAGCAATTATTCATGATAGTATAGGCGATGACAACAAAAATCAATTTACTAATAATGCTTTTGAAAATATTGATTACAATTGCGAAGAAACTACGGCAATACTTTACCCTATCTTAACCTTTGCAGTAAATGATCCATGTGGAATTTCAAGAACAACCAAGCTCTCAGAAAAAAATGATAATTATAACCATCTACACAAATATACAAGAAAATCATTGTATATAAAATCATTAATTATAACACATATTTCCAAAAGAAGTTTTAGTTGTGATTGGATTGGCAAAAAAGAACAGAGGTACATTGTTTTAGGCTCTCCTGATAGAGGTATTACGATTATTGATACCCTAACCAAAACTACATGTTCATGTCAGATAGGTTCCACCAAAAATAAGAGTTTCCCCTTTGTTGTGGATGATTTGAAAGTTTTCAAAGATAAATACCTACTTGTTTGCTCAAGAGATGGCAAGGTAAATTCTGTGGTTGATGTTTTCCAAATTATAAAAGAACCAAGAATAACAACAAATTCTGTTACCACTTCCACTGCTAGTACTAATACCAAAGCACGTTTCTTATTGCTGCACGTACACAGCATAGACATTTTAGGCAAAGTCACCTCTTTGGAATTACCAAAAATTAGTACTAATACTTTTAAAACTAACAGTAATATTGACACTTTGATGTTATTAACTCTTGATGGCAATGAATTACAATTGTGGGATTGGAAAGAAAGTATACTAAGGCAGAAATATTATGGCTCTATCCATGAAAAAGTCATTATAAAAGGTTGTTTCATAGGAACAAAAAATCAGTACATTAGTTGTGGTTCTCAAGATGGCAAAATTTATATTTGGAATACCAATATGGGGAATTTGGTTGCAGTGTTGAATTCAGAAGACACATCACTATTATTAAATCAACATGTTTGTAACATGGTTACTGTAAATCCAATAAATCCCAACATTTTTGCATCTTGTGGTGATACTGGGTATGTAAGCATATGGGAAGTGATGTAATGATCCATTCGAACATTAAATTCTCGTTTAAATTGTTACATATATATATATATATATATATTGTTATATACTATTATATATCATAACGAATAATACATATAAAACAACAACAATAAAAACGAGGAAGAAGGGGAAGGTGAAGTGAAGTGAAGTGAAATGAAATGAAATGAAATAGAAAATTTTTGTTGTTACAAATAACATGTCTAATGCTCAATTTCTTGTGTTAATTCCATAGCTTCTCTTCTTCCTCTATGAACGTCTAGTAATTGAAAGATAGGGATAGCTATAATTAACAAAAAAAATAATAAATAAAATGAGTATCTGATATTATGGGTTTTGTCAGTAATTAATCCAACCAAGGTGGGCCCCACAATACTAGATCCTTTATCTGTTATACTGAATAGACTAAAAAATGTAGATTCCTTCCCAGGAGGTATCATCAAACTGAAAATGGATCTTGATGTGGCATTTAATGCACCTAGAGAAACACCATACCAAACAGCTAATAGATACATTTCTCTTTCAGATTGAAGACCAAATTTATTAAAGTAAAATCCCAAAATACCATATAATGGGATAAAGGAGGCCCATATAATAATATAAACCATAGCAGTGTTTGGAGGTCTCTGTAAATATGCGCTGATAAACTGGGGTATGGAAAACGCACCCACAATGGCAAAAACTAAAGTCAAAATACTTACAATAACAATACTCATCATATCCATGTTCAAGTTTGTTTTAGCAAATAATGTGGCAGTGGAATTAATTGTGGTTATTGAATCAGAAATAATAAACCATCCAATAAGAAAAATAACAACATCCTTTAGGAGACTGGCATGTTTAAAGGCTTCAAATAACGATTCCCAACTAAACTCTAGATGTTGACACAAAACTCTAAAAGTTAATTTTTTACCTCTATTAGATTCCTCAGCACGGTAATCCTGTAGCAAATATTTCATTGGAATCTGGAAGAGTAACCACCACACACCAACAATTAGAATGGCATATTGTATAGTCTCTGTGGATTTTTCATTTAAAATGTCCTTTCTCTGCTTCGAGCCAATGACAATCATACATATTATTTGGACAACCAAAGCACTCAAATATCCAATACTAGATCCTCTACCACTAACAATTGTTGTCAATTGGTCCCTGGTAAACTTTTGGTCTAAGGAATCGCTTGTTATTGTACCTGGTAAATTTTTGAAATGCTCACTAACAATAATAGGTAACAAGGAATTTCCAACAACATTAACTACCCCGTAACAACAGTTTGTTAGAATACTTAGAAAAGCTAACATATAAAACTGTGTATTGTCCAAGAAACTTACGAAAATAGTGGAAATTGCACCTAGTATTCCAAATACTAATAGCATTTTAGTTTTGAAAACCACGGTTTTATCGAAAACATCAACTAGCCCCGAAATAGATATTACTAGAACGGTCTGGAATAACACACTTGATGAAAAAGTGTATAACGCAAAACTTGATGTATCGATATATATAGAATTATTAAACAAACCCAAGACACATTTCTTATCCGTAGATGAAGTGTTGCAATGTTTCGAGTGATCGTTTAATAAAACACCATTTCTTCTGGCAAATGATTCCAATAAAATCGGTACATAGGTGGAAACGACAGATACGATAAAGGGTTCGCTAGAAAATAGATAAAAATACCAACCTAAAAAATTTCTATTCGTTATAGGGTTTGTAACCAATTGTAAATCATCATGTATTTCTTCGTAAATACGTTTAAACCTGGACAAAAATGACCAAGTTGGTCTGGTAATTGTAAAATTCATTCCTCTTCTGTTTTCACTGTTGTCGTTATTATTAATATTAGAGGATTGTATATTGGGTAAGGTTGATAATGATGATAACAAAGGAGATGAGGCATCTGTTTGTGTACTAAATAAATTAGCCATATTGTTGTTGTTGTTGTTGTTGTTGTTGTTGTTATTATTATTATTGTTATTATTATTATTCAAATACCCGGAAGATGATGAAGAGGCAAAATGATTACCAAATTTATCTTTTCCATTAGTAGCTTTATCATTGGTGGTATTTGAATCTATAAGATTTTTATTGACACTATAATTACTTAAGGGTGATGAATTCAACCCATTCCTTGGGACCTGGTTGCCTCCTAAAGTAGAATCCTTATAATTATTAGGCAATGATTGATAATTTGACATTCCTACCTACACAGTCTGTTCTTTATGTGTGTTTTAATAATGTCTTTATCTCTATTGGTTAGTTTTTATAAACCTAGTGCTAATTTATTATATAGTTTGAGATTGGGTTATTTGTATGGATGGCAATTGGTGAATGAGGTTTTAAAAGAAGAGGGAAAAGAAAAAAAAGTAAAATTAAAAAAATAAAAAAAAAAAACAATAATGATAAAACCTCCCTAAATTTTTAAAATGTGAGGTTTATATTTATTTATTTTTTTAGGGCTTTGAAAATTGTTATTTTGAACAAACAATAACAAAAATTATTATTATTATATCATAGCCCTAAATCAGGTTAGTAACATTTTCATTACTTGACGATCGATCATTTCCTTTTCTTTTTTAACCAATTAAACTTATTCACTAAAAACCTTTTTTTTTTTTTTGTATCCCTCAATCAACTACTTATACATGCAATAAAGTAACAGAATATAAAGGAAGAGAGAAAGGAAAGCCTACATCCATATAAATAAATCATGAATAATGATATTCCACCACTTATAAACAAATCATGGTCTACATTTGTCAACTGTTGGTTAAAGAAAAAACCCCTTCAAAAAAAAATCAATTTCCCCCAACTACAGAAAACAATGATTATCGATAAATATGTATTACCTAAGCTATCTTCAAATAATATCAGTGTAACAAATGAATTGGTTGGAAATGAAATTAATCAATGGCATATACATAACCCTAACATCACTACTGAAGATAATGTTTCTTCAACCACACCTCTGGTCATGCTACATGGCTATTTGACTAGTAGCATGTGTTATTACAAAAATATACCTGAATTGAGTAAAAGATTTAGAGATATTTATTTACTGGATTTACCGGGTCATGGGGGGACTCCATTATTACCACATATATCCGATATTCGCTTAAATTATGAAAGACCGCTGCCGCTAAAATACCATTTTATACCAACCAAGGATTCTAATGGTAAAAAACTTGAGTTTGAAATAGATTTCCCAATGGAATACCCCAAATACAGGCATTTGGTAGATACTATTTGTAACACTGTATATGCGGATACTATTGAACAATGGAAATTCGACTCCAAGATAAAGGGTAAAATTAATTTAGTGGCCCATTCCTTTGGTGGTTATGTGTCTTTCAAATACTGGTTTAAATATCCTAAAAGTGTAAATAAAATTGTGTTAGCTTCCCCACTAGGAATGGAGCGTAACATATTTAGTATCAACAATTTATTGCACGGGAAGACCAAATATCCATTAAATTATCGAGACCCGTCATCTAAGTATTATTTAAATCCTAATGTCAAAGTTCCCAGGTGGTTGTTCAATAACCAGTATAAAATTTTCGAATATTTGGGACCCTTGGGAGCTAAAATTTTATGGGCCTTCATAAACAAGAGATATTCAAGGCAGGAAGTAGAATTTAGAAATTATCTTTTTGATCAAATGTATTACATGGATTGCAAGAAACAGGAATTAAATCTAAGCGTCCTCAAAGAGCTTTTTACGCCATTTTTAACTGCTATTGATCCGATATTAGATTATAAAATTCCCCATCATAAATTACTGGTTTTATTCGGTGACCATGACTGGATGAACAGAAGTGAGAGTGGAAGGTTTGTAGAAAACTCGTGTATAATACCAAGAGCTGGCCACAATTTGTTTCTGGACAATCCGGAAAAGTTCAATGAAAAAGTAATAGAATTTTTAAATAATTAGAAAAGTTTATAATAGATAACATTATATAAAAAACCTGACATTAGGCAACTAGAGCACATAAAGCTGCACCTACACCGGAACCATCTTTTGCAATAAAAATATGAACTTTACGTTCACCATCTGGACCAATGGGACTTAGACTTAAGGCGTGTCTTAGCATTGATCTATACCCTGGGTAAAATTCAACAACACTACCGTCGCAGCCAATTTCCACCTCGCCATGATATCTCCTATTCAAACATTTAGTTTTGATCAATATAGCAGCAAGGGGAACAGCAGCCAAGTAGGCAGATCTCCTAGAAATGGCCCTAACAATCTTCTGTATACACACTCTTTCTTGCAAATTAGTTGGTAGTCTTAAGCTTTGTAATAAATTCAATTCTGTTTCTCTTAAATCCGTGGAATCATCGATTTCAATGTGACTCAAGACTTCAGTTGATAATTCAAATGGGGTAGACAATCTATGTGGTAAAACTTTGAACTGCTGGAAAAGTAGTTCCTGTTGATGCAAATCAACAAGAATAATTCTTAATATTTCACCTAAAAACATCCCACTGATTCTTTTCTCAAACAAATGGAAACCGGGATTGGGACTAATTTTTTGATCCAAGATAATATCATATTTGGTAGTGGGCAATACCTTCAATTCGTTGTCAAAAGACCCCCATTCAGTGTTAATACACATATAACGTTTACCTTGCTTATTAATCAAGTCATCCCTTAACTCAGCAGGTAACTTTTTAATATTAGCAATCTCCTCCATATAGCAACCGTTGGTCCCGGTGCCAAAAATACAGCCAATAACAGGCTCACTGATTTCACCAACGGTTAAACTATCACTATTGACAGAACGATAACAATGGCTTAAAAACGTCCCTACTGTGTCGTTACAAAGAGCAACAATTTTTACATTGGCCAATTCTAGTTTATTTAATTGATCCTGTAATAACTGAACAACATCTTTACCAACAGCATCATTTATTTTAAAGCCTTTAGTCCATCTGATTAAAGTACCTGCACTTAAAGAAGTTTGATCAACGGGATAACTAAAAGTAAACCCCATTTTAAAAATTTCCTTTGCACCATCAGGATGATATTTATTCATGAAGACCTTAATTCTCCTGGCTAAAAACCCAAATAATTCTTCGCTCGTAACAGTGTCATCTTCTAAATACTCAAGGGGAATTTTGGTCTTTAATTGTTTTAATTCAAAAGTATGATCCCCGTTTAAAGTTACAGAACACACTCTAAAGTTGGTGCCACCTAAGTCGCAGGCCATTAGAACACCTTTTTCGGTACCATTGGGTTTATCTAAAACGAATGTTGGAATCATGGGTAGACCCTTGGAACTGGTACTAGTTTGGTGGTCTAAACCGGACTCCATAGATTCGATGAAATATGAGGTTAATTTACATATTTCGTCACTTTCTATAGTTAATTCTTTAACTATCTCTTCGGTTTTTTTTTGTAATTCTTCTTGTTTAATCCTATGTAAGCTTTCAAATGACATGTTGTTTAATTTTTTTTTTAATTTTTTTTTTTTTTTTTTTCAGTTTTGTATTGTTTTGTGATTTGTTTATAATAATAATAAAAGTTGAAAGTTATATATCTATATATATATATAAGTTCGTGTTAAGAATTCAAGGATAATTATAAATTTATCCCTTCCCCCTTGTTTTTAAGTTAAATTGATAAACAAAATTATTTTTTCTTGATTATATTCCATCAGTCGTACGTATTGTTATTGCTATTGAATTAGTTTTTCCTTCTTTTCATTTTATTTTGATTTAATTTATCTTCCACTTTGTTCCTCCTCGTTATTTTTTTTAAGCAAAATTATTGATGGAAATTCCATTGTTGTATAACACGGAAACATGGGATTTGTGCTATTATTATTACCAATTTATACAATGTGGGGAGGCAGAGGTGATAATACGCACAAAGTATTTTTTTTTTTTTTACCCTTTTTTTTTTACCCTTTTTTTTCTTTCACGTTTTTCTCCCCTGTTCCCGCTACCCCCTTTTTCCCTTTTAAGACACGTTGCTTGAAAAGCGGAGAGTAAACAAAAAAACGTGATAATATTACCCGGGTACAAAAGATAGAAATTATAATAAATTCTGGGAGTCTTTCTACCTTTTCTTTTTTTATTTTCATATTTTCATATTTTCATATTTCCATTTCATGCTCAGGTCCCAAAAAAACATACTAGTTTCCATTTTCGCAGGGCTTTTCTTTTCTTATCACAAAACAAACAAAAACTATAACCAACTTTTTACTATAAACAAACAGCTGTAAAAAAAAAAAAAAAAAGAAAAAAACTAACAATAGTTTAATTCTTTCTTTTTTTTTTTATCTTCCCTTCCCCTTGCTTTCTACTCATGTTTAATATTGCTAAAAAATTAGTTAAATCTTTTGAACAAAGTGTTAATGAAACACTATCTTCTGCTGTATCCAATGGTCAAGATTCATATTTTCACAGTATTCCCCAACAGTTGTTACTAGGTAATTACAGTAATGATGGTGAAATACAATACTCTTCATTACATGGATTAAGGGTTTTGTATTGTGATGAAATACAAGTACAATTACAATCTTTTTTTGACTACATTGTAGGACTCAACGATGTCCCATTGCCTTTAACCTTTAATACTCATGGCTTCCCATTTCCGGATTATAATGCTATATTTGAAATCATAAATAGTCAGCTAAAAAATGGTTACAATGTCAAATTTAATGTGTGGAGCGGCAAAGGCGGTGTCTACAGAGATGTGTACATGAATCTACAACCTCAAACTCAGGAAGATCACTTACAGGAAATTTCACTGAATAATGAGTCGTACCAAGAAAAACAGCATCAATATGTTAAACTGTTTGATACTTTAGGGTTCAAAGTTCAATGGCAACCATTGATTGCTTCTACTTATACATACCATATATTGACCATCTATAACCAATCAGGCGCAGCCTTTCAAGCTGGTCTAATTCCACAAGAGGATTATATTATTGGTTGTCAAGACGGGTTGTTAGCTACTGGTGGAGAAAATTTATTATATGATATTTTGCAAAGTAAAAAAACCCAGGATCTAGTTTTATACGTTTATAATAGCGCTAATGATTGTGTTAGACCAGTTACTGTCCATTTAGATGATGAAGGAAGATTAGGTTGTAATGTAGGTTATGGATATTTGCATAGAATACCTACTCCTTTCAATAATTCCACTGAACCTATCAAGGCTACTGCTGTGGATACTCCTAAAACAATTAGTACGGAGTTTACTAATGAAAACTCGGACCAAGTTTTCCAACCTTTTATGGTTAATCACCTCAAGCCTTCTTCTTCTTCTTCTTCTTCTCCTTCTCCTTTTACTACTGCTACTACAAATATCAGAACTAGAAAATATCATCACAGTAACGTCAATAGCAATAACAATGATACAAATTTGTTAACTGATTTAGTAGAACGTGACGTGGATAATACAAGTAATAATGGTAGTAGCATTAGTATTACTCCACCACCCATTATTAACAAAAAATAATCCAATCATAATTACTAAATAACTTTTTTAATTGATAGCAGATAATACAGTTATGTAATCGTTTTTGTAATAATAGTAATTGCCAAATTATTTCTACCAAAGGCGCACTATCTTGTGTGTCTCATATAAAAACAAAAAAAAAAAACAAAAAAAAGGCAAAAAATTTGGTTGCTAAGAGATTCGAACTCTTGCATCTTACGATATCCGAGTATTCACATCAACAATGCGAAAGTAATTGATTACTTGAATCGGACGCCTTAGACCGCTCGGCCAAACAACCGTAACTGATATCTTGTTATGAAGTAGAATTGTGTTTATCACAATCCGTACAGAATATAGAATGATCGGTTAATAAAAGATCGGTTAATAAAAGATCGGTTAATAAAGGATCGGTTAATAAAGGACCAACCAATAATAATATAACATTGTCGTGTCAACATCGAAACAAGAACAGAAACAGAAACGTGAAAATAAATCGTATATAAAGAGAGGATTTATTCAAGAGAAATCAATTGTGAAATTAGTTATAATATATAAGTTATTAGTTAAAAGTATATAAAAGATCAAGCAACAAACTATTACATCTGCCTTGATATAAATAGTAAAGTATCAAATCTGTTTACTAACCCTGCCCCTCTCAGTATATCCTCTCTGCGACATAACATATCTGGTCTTTTCAAGCATGACTCGTCATGAATAATAATAATTATGGGTTTAGATTTGATGATTATTTTTATTTTCAATATTCCCATTGTTAGTTCTGGTTGAACTTGATAGGTAATGTCTTAATAAATGTGATAACCAATTGTGATATATGTTCAACAGTATTTCATATTACGATATGTTACGATATTTAATAGTTATGAGTTGTATCTTGGTTCGACATTTCATTTCCTTTTGCTCGTTCTCATCCATATTTAAGCAACAAATTTTAAAAAAAGAACTAGACTATATAAACTATAGCAAATGATTTATTTTAATATTTCTTTTAATATTTCCATTTATATGTTCTATATAATTTTTTTTTTTTTTTTTTTTTTTTTTTTTCACCAATCATCACTGCGACATTTTTATCTCATCGTATGATGTCCTGATGATTCCACTTGAAGGTTCCTAATAAAATACCATAAATACTTTATAAAAAAAAATCTCTTTCATCAGTACAGTTAATCTCGTAACAAAAGTCATAAACTCTTTTCAATAGCTTTCACTATGTGCCACACACACACGTCTATATCAATAATATATACTTGTGATGACATGTATGATATACAACATTTAGACCACTTTATTCATTTTTTTTTTATTTTTTTTTTTATTTTACTATGTACTTCATGTAACACATGGAAGTGTAAAAAGGGTTATTTATACATAGAAATATGTTATTTTTACTGATTTTATTTTTGCTATATTTTACTGCTCTATAACATATGCTAAAAAACTAGCAAATTTCATATGACTGTTTAACTTTTCAACTTTATTGTCCCCCCACATAATCAATTTTTACACTAGATTGACATGTTGGGTCAAAATATCTAATAAAATTACGTTATAAGATAATAGGTGCATTGTAAATTATTGTACCGCTACACATTACCGATGATCCACTGTTCCATATTATCATTTAAATAGTTATTTAAGCTGACAAATCAGCATCTAAACAATGTAAAGGGAAATAGCAGAGAAAAAAAAAAAGTATATATATTTCTACCCAAAAATAAACATTAGATGATTTGGTATTTTTTTTTTTTGTTCTTCTTCTTTTCCAGTAATAGCCAATGGCATAGGGGAAATAATAAAATTGGGTTAGAAATACTCAAAAACAAAAAAAAAAAAAAAAAAAAAAAAAAAAAAAAATTATTGATTGTAATTATTATAAAATTTTAATTATATTAGGAACTGTACGTGCTTTGTTATCATTGTTAATTTTTGGCTGTGTTTTCTCTTCTTCCTTGAAATAGAGAATATCCTTTTCTTTTGGTTTTGTTTTTTATTTATTTATTTTTTTTTTTTATTTTATTTTTTTATTTTATTTTGTTTTATTTTTTTTTTTGTTTATTTTTTGCTCTTATTTTTTATTCCTCTTCATTAAAAATAATAATAATAATAATAATAATAATAATAATAATAATAATAATAATAATAATAATAATAATAATAAATTAATATCAACACTAAGCTACTTAAGCAGCGATTTCTGCTAAATCATTTTTAGGTGTTTCTTCAATTATCTCTTGGGCTTGCTCCTGTTCTTCATTTGCTTTGGTTTGTGGTTCAAAAGTTGGTGGTTCAATCTGAAATTCACTTAAATCCAAATTGGATAAGGTTTTTTCAATTTCTACAACAACAGGATTAACTGAATCAACTCTTTCAGCATCATCTTTAATACACCATTTTTCCCAGTCTTTAGAACGTATAAAATATTTACTTAATATATCTTGATCGGCTTGGTTTTCTATATTTGTCTGTCTACCGGTAGCAATTTCAACTGGAGAATTTTCTGAATTACGAACAATTTCGCATAATGCGCCTAGTATAATTTTAACATCTCCACCAAAGGACATATTGACCACTCTGTAGAATTTAGCAATCAAAGATATTGGAACATAGCCATTATCCTTGGCAAAATGACACCTTAAATAAAAGTCTTTACTCAAGTTTTCTACACTAAAATAATATTCAATTTGTCTAGCAACATTATTGACGGCAACATATGGATGAGGCAATGTAAAGAGTTGATGATTGTAAAATGCGTTGCCGTTATAATTTTGTTGCTGATAGTTGTGATTATCACTATAGTGGCGATGGTAGTGGGCATGATGATTATTGTTGTGGTATTGACGTATACTGCCACCAGTGTATTGATTCTTATATCTGTAACCGTTGGTAGCGGTAGTATTATTGTTTACCGTTCCATTGATGTTGTTGCCGTTGTTATTATTCCTCTGATAATATTTTGCACGTACGTTACCATTATTGCCGTTATGAAAACGGTGTCCACCAAAATTGCTAGTATTGGTTGGAATATATTGGCTGTTTTTGAATGGAGCAGTAGCATTGATTTGAGGTACAACATACATTGGTTGCTGCTGTGGCTTAACAAAATGTTTATTAGATTGAAAATTACCATTCTGAACATTCAAAGATTCATTGTTGTTATTATAATAGCTTCTTTTGCCATTATGGTAGTGATGATTATAGTGCTGTTGTGGTGCATTATTGCTACCGTTCTTTTTAAAATTTTTTTTATTAATAGTGTTATTGGAGTCACCTTCTGGTTGAAGTTTTGATTGCTCTGAAATATCTTCTTCAACTGAGGGGGCGTTTTTGTCATCAGCGTCTTCTTGCTTAGAAGCAGCTGTATTTGTAGGTTTTTTTTGTTCTTTGGTTTCACTAGATGATTTCTTATTGGATTCATCTTTTTTTCTGTTACTTGAAAGATTGCCACCATTATCTGCAAGGACATTTTCTTTGTTAGATTCAGCGCTGTTAGTAGTAGCATCAGAAGTCTTCTTTTTCGATGATCTTCTTCTATTGTTGTTACTACCATTGGGTTTCTTGGAGGCATTTTTTTTGTTATTACTTGTATTACCGCCGTTAGATTTCTTACGATTGGAACCTGTTGAAGTTGAACCTACAGTTATAGATACATCAATGGGAACCCATTTTTCCTTGCCACCAGTAGATTTTACAGGGGGAAGGGTACTACCATTAACAACAGTGGCATTAGGGGTAATATTGGCAACGACACCACCATCATTAGTAGTAGTAGTAGTAATAGAAACCCCACTTTCCTTTAAAATGGTTTTGGCTTCTTCAGCAGAAGGCCATTTATGAGAATCAGTAGCACTAGTGGCAACAGTTGTTTTTGGAACCTTCTTCCAAGGAGAAGTAGTTGGAACTGGGGCTGGAACTAAAGTTTTTTTAGCAGTTTGTTCTTCTTGCCCCAGAGGTTTGCTATCATTGACAACAACATTTGATGGGATTTCTAAAATGGGTTTGGAATCAGACATTATGCTTTTTTTTGTAGTTATCAAAGTAGAATACTTTATTCCTTAAAAGTTGAGATGGATTCTTCGATGTAAGCTTTTGATTTTGTTTTTTTAATAGCGAAAATGTGATTGTATATAGATATGAAATTAAGAATATATAATTCGATATAGTGGGGAAATAGAAATAGAAGAGACAGATGAAATGAGGGAAAGAAAAAAAAAAAAATTTTTTTTCCACTATTTTGTTCTTTCTGTTATAAAGTGGGAAAAAGGAAAAGTGAAAAAAAATAAAAAAAAAAAAAAGAAAAAAAAGAAAAGAAAAGAAAAGACAAGAAAAAAACATTTTGTTTTCCATAGAAAATGCGTAGAATATATATACATATTTTTTTTGTAATTGAACAAAAAAAAAACCCACACCCCCCAGCGCTTTTTTTCCAAGTTCATTGTACAAACAAAAGCATTATGTACGAAATGCGTAGATCAAAAAAAAAAAAAAAAAAAAGAGTTAATTTTTACCAATTAGAAAACGGCAAATTTTATAAGCGCAAATTTTATAAACGTAAATTTTTTTTTTTGTGTTTGCTGGCCGTGTGAAATATTTACAAGTGAATATCGGACTGTAGTTATCAACATCCTCGTTGTTTCGCATTCTCATTGGTTCGGATATTGCTTTGTCCTTCTTTCTCTTTCTCTTTCTCCCTATCATACTATTACCACCCCATAATTCGTGTCAGAAACACCCGCATGTCATTTTTATTTTTTATTTTTTATTTTTTTTTTATTTTTTTTTTTTTTTTATTTTTTTTTTTCTTTTCATTTTCAAGAATAAATACTAAAAAAATTTTTTTTTTTTCTTTCCTTTTTCTTTTTGTATTTTACAGCTGTTTCTCTTTTTCTTTTTTTTTTTTTCTTCCTTTTATTATGTTACAAGACCGGAATGAACTACTAGGGAAGCTAGTATACGAAGAGATATATTTCACTAATTTGATGTTTAACAAGGAAAGAAAAAGAAAATATAAACAAAATAGCAGCAATAATCAACCGAGTGATAATAATAATAATAATAGTAACAAATTACACAAAATTATGAATATTAATAAAGAAATTGATAAGAATAAAACTAATACAGGGATGAATAGAATGAACCATACTACTGCTACTGCAACAGCTTCCAAAACTCTTTATAAGACAACATTTCAGAAGAAAATAGTTAATAATTATAACAAAAACAAAAGCACTCCTATAAATACCAAAAATCTGGTTAAAAATACTCTGTACCATAATAATAACAACAATAATAGTAATAATAATAGTAATAATAATAGCAATAATAATAGCAATAATATTTATAATAATATTTATAATTCAAATTCAAGTACACGTACTTATGATAATGGTGCAAAATTACTAAAAAACATTTATTTGCAACAAAACATATTGTATAATAAATCAACCAGGTTACAAGAACGATCTAAATCGAAATATGAATTCGACCAAAAACGTTTTAACTATTTTAAGGATTATATTCAACGTTTAGGAACCAAGTTTGATATAATTAACAAAAAGTCTACTATTGATCTAACTTTAGCCGTTGAACAATTTAATGAGAAATATATCAGGGAAAATGGCTGCATTCCAATTAACCCAGACAAACCTAAAATACAAGTCAAAAAAACTATTTCTTCAGGCGCAGAAAAGGATAACAGTAAAAATAAAACGGCAACAACCAAAAAAGACCAACCTCATATTGTGGATCCACAACTTTTAATAGATTTTAAACTAAAAATGGAAACATATAAAAAGTTGCATGCAAAAAGATTGAAGTACGATAGATTGTTAAATGAAATAACACAAAACCATATCCCAAAAGTATATTCCACTTCTAAAAGCTCAAATTTCCAATACTTAACCAATTGTATTGGTGCGATACATTTAAACAATACAATATGCTTTAGTTTAGATGTAGAAGCCTATGAATTTAAAAATAATACATTGACAGAAATAGGGATATCTATTTATGATCCAAGGATACAAAGTACTTATGGACAAAGTGTAATTTTGGAAAACTATCATATTATAATCAAGGAATCTTTGCATTTAAGGAATCATAAATATGTTTCTTGTTTTAAAGACTGTTATACTGTAGGTGAGAGTTGTGTTTTATCTCTACAAAATGCCGTTGATTTAATACAAAGTTTAATAAACTATTACTTAAAACCGGTTACTGATGAGGATAAAACTTGGAATAGGGCCCTGGTTGGTCACAATGTTAAGGGTGATTTGAAATGGTTGAAAAACTTAAAGATTGAATTCCCAGATAATTTGGATTATCAGTTAACCTCACTAGTCTTTTCCAATGACGAAAACAAAATTATAACTAGCGATAAAACTTTAGTTCTAGATACTGAGACCTTATATTCTCATTTTTATGGTAAAAGTCATTGCAGTTTGGGCAAAATTTTGAGGCTCTTAAATTTGCCACATGCCTATTTACATAATGCTGGTAATGATGCATATTACACTTTAAATTTATTACTGCATTTAACCGATATAGATTTCAGAAAATATAAAAATTTAGATGATATTGAATATGTTCAAAGATCAATTGTTGCACTATATAAGAGGCTAAATCAGGAGGAAAAAATTATACCAATGGTTTACGAGACTCTATTAGATGAAAAGAGACATGACAATAATAGTAACAATGGTAGTTTTGGTGCCAGTAACAACAGTACTAATAATAATGGGTTTTCAACAACAAAAAATATTTCTCAAACAGAATTTGGTGGTATAAAGTTTTATAACTCTTTTGCAGAAGTATTTGAAAGCAAGTTAGCTTTAAATTTTAATACAAAAGATGGAAAATAAAAATTCAAATATTTATTAAAAAAGAAAAAGAAAACAATTGTATATGTTGAGAGAGGAAAAAATATGGATACCCATATCGTATAGTGTTGGTCAATCTCTTATTTATTACTGTAATTTTTTTTTTTTTTTTTTTTGTTATTTTCCCACTCTTTTTGGTAGGTATTTGAATATATTTCGTAAATTTAGGATAAGGGTTATTATTAATCCGTTTACTTACTGGACTTTATTTATAACATATTTCATTTTTTTCACATTTAATGTAATGTATTAATACTAATTAAAAAAAAAAAAAACATATATATATATATATATATATATGTCTGTGCTCTATGTGTAAAAGAAATTTAAACACATTCAGTCTAAAAAAAAAAATAAAAAATTGATTTTGCCCAGGATCGAACTGGGGACGTTCTGCGTGTTAAGCAGATGCCATAACCAACTAGACCACAAAACCAGATTTTTTAATCTATCGTAAGCGTAACTCAGGATTAGTCGTAATAATTACGGGTTCGGATTATGGTAATTAATTCCTTGCTCTATTTAAATCCTTACATACAATAATAATAAATATTATTTAAAACCATGAATCAATCAATTAAATAATTGTATGTTATTTACTGTGTTCATCGTTTGAAGTTTCTGTTCATGATCTCAACTACCTACTGTTTGTATCATTAAATAACTTTACTTTTACTTTATTAATTTTAATAATTTGTGAAGTGAGCATTCCTTATTGAAATTCTATTATTGTACAACAAAAAGTAAACAAAAAAAAAAAAAGGGTGCCGTATAGTGTAAAAATCTATAAATCATAGTTTAAAAGAAAATTTTTTTGTTAAGAATCTTGTAATTAATTAAAACCTATATTAAATTACTATGCATTTTTTTTATGCTTTATGTTGGACGCTCTTGTTGCCTTTTCGATCATTTTATCCTGAACAACAAAAAAAAAAAAAAAAAATAAAGGATTTATATTTTTCGTAAATATTTTAATATAATTTCTCCTGGATTGAGATAATTTTCTGAAAAGTACGAAAAAAATACAAGCTGGTTATTTATCAATATATATGTCTTGTATTTTATTTTTACGGTCTGTACTATTATATGATAAAAAAATAATAATACATTTTTTACGGAACGCAGCATTTGGAATATATTTTATGTAATATTTTTAATTCACTCTACTTTGATCTTGTTAAGAAGTAACAATAGATTCACCATGATCTACAATGTTTACATTTTTCGTGTTTTAATCCATATATTTTTTTTTTGGGGATTTTTTTTGGGTTTATTTGGGTTGTTTTTTGGGTTATTTTTTTGGATAATTTTTAAGAGAAAAAAATAACAATAACATTCTTTCAATATTTGTATTTAAAATTGTTTATGTGTTTGCAGTCGTATCTACATTTGTATTCGTATCTGCATTTGCGTTTATAATACTAATGCATTTAAAAAAAAAAAAAAAAGGTTTTCTCCTTTTCATAATCATAAAAGAACCAGCCAATTTTATACACACTTTTTTAATATCTTGAGATAAAACTAAATTAATTTAAATTAAAAAAAAAAAAAAAAGGAAAATCAGAAGAAGGGGCCTCCGTGGTATTAAAATATTTTTATCTGTATTGCAGAAAAAAACTTCCTCATATTCGTGTTGTCTTGTGGCTTGATACAACAAAACTTGTATAAATAAATAAATAAATAAATAAATATATATATATATATGTATATTATTATCCTATATGCCTTAGTATCGTTAGTTATAGAAGTTTGCCTTACTGTTTCTCCATTAATAAATATATACATGTATTTTGACATATTTATCTTTACCTCATTATAAGCTTAAAGTTACACGCATAAAATTGACTAAAAAATACCTTTACATATATACAACCATGCGTAGGAATATTTTAAAAAAATCTTTATTTTTTCTAGCAGCTTCTTTGATGGAAATAGTTTCATGCTCTCCAACAATTATTGATATCGATGTTCCCTTTGTTAATTACATAGATACTTTCTATTATTTCGATGGTGATAATGACGGGCAGGTTACCGTCAAACCACGTGACAACGGGTTGTCTGTAATCGTCCAAAATTCTGATAACATCTGTGATGTTTTGAAAACTGGCAGCATTGTGTATACGATGGATGGCAAAGAAGAAACCACAACCTTAGTTACTTGGGATAGCGAATTTTGTGATGTTATTACTTATAATGGCCAAAAGTTGAACTGGAATAACGTATTAGTTTATGCATGTGATGATTCCTCCGCTAGTTCTTCGTCCACAGTTATTGAATCTTCATCTACCGCCATTAGCTCTGCCTCTGCAGTTGAATCATCTGCCGTTATTGGGTCTTCATCTACAACCATTAGCTCTGCCTCTGCAGTTGAATCATCTGCCGTTATTGGGTCTTCATCTACAACCATTAGCTCTACATCTGCAGTTGAACCATCTTCCGTTATTGGATCTTTATCTACAACCATTAGCTCTGCCTCTGCAGTTGAATCATCTGCCGTTATTGGATCTTCATCTACAACCATTAGCTCTGCCTCTGCAGTTGAATCATCTGCCGTTATTGGGTCTTCATCTACAATCATTAGCTCTGCCTCTGCAGTTGAATCATCTGCCGTTATTGGGTCTTCATCTACAACCATTAGCTCTACATCTGCAGTTGAACCATCTTCCGTTATTGGATCTTTATCTACAACCATTAGCTCTGCCTCTGCAGTTGAATCATCTGCTGTTATTGGATCTTTATCTAAAACCATTAGCTCTGCTTCCATGGTTGAACCATCTGCCGTTATTGGATCTTTATCTACAACCATTAGCTCTGCCTCTGCAGTTGAATCATCTGCCGTTATTGGATCTTTATCTACAACCATTAGCTCTGCCTCTGCAGTTAGAACGTCTATTATTATAGAACCTTCATCTACAACTATTAGCTCTGCCTCTGAAGTTAGAACGTCTATTGTTATAGAACCTTCATCTGCTTCTATTGGATATGCCTCTGCAGCTGGGTCATCCAATGGGGACTTTGTTTCCTCTTTAAGTTCCATTTATGCTTCTTCTACTTTATTGAGCTTTTCATCCATTCCTGTGGATGCTGAATCGTACAGTATTATTGATACAGCCTCTCATACTCCTAATAACTTTTTATCTTCCTCAAGCGTGGTTTACAGCTCTTCTGTTTTGCCAAGTTTATCTGTGCCTACGGATGTTTTCAAATCATCTAGTGATATTGCAGCTTCTATTACCACGACTGGATCGAGTAGTTCTACAATTATCTCTTCGGAGTCTTTAAGCTCTAATTATGACAATTTCAATACAGGATCTTCCTTTGTTTCTGTATCTACAGCTCTATCTCCTGATCCTATTATTACCTCTTACTCTTTACCATCAACATCGATTATTATTTCTACTTCATCTTCCTCCTCGTATATTGATGACAGTATTACTTCTACAGTCATTTCTAGCACTACCATTCCAGCTACCGCTTCGCTTTCCTCTTTGCCTCATAGCAATTCCGCAATTGACTTTAAAACGGGTTCAGATATTGCTTATACTTCCGGTAATACCGCAGGAGTTTCGGTTCCCTCCTCACATGCTACCCCCATTTCATTTTTTTCTGTTAGTAACACAAATGGGAATACCATTACCGGTGTTATTTCAGGTTCTGAAACCATAAGTACTCCAGATGTCTCGCATACAATTTCTATGAGTACCAGTAGAGTACAAACGTTTGTTCTTCAAACCTATATTACTACCATAGACAATACCATCACCTCATATACCACCTATTGTCCATTAACCACTGGATCCACGCATTCCTCATTATATAGCAATAGTAATGCTGCTACCGTTAGGGAAAGTATAGCAGTTGTTGGACCTGCACCAATAGCCACTTCTTATGTTACTAGATATGTTACAGAAAACACTAATTCTGGTGAATTGGTTATTGCCCGCCCAATAACCGTTAAATCGGTTGGTACTAACAGTTTATCAACTAGCACGTATGTCACCTATACAACTGTTACTATTACTACCGAAAAACAGCAAATCACCTCTGAAACTATTGATTTGGGTTTAACTACTGTTTGGGAAACTATCACCTCTTGTGCAGGTGTTAGCAGATGTGTTGTTACTAGTTCTCCACTTGTTTCCAGTATTACTTCACCTTTATCTGCTACTACCACCAATACCGTCACTTCTTGGGAAACTTTATACGGAAACAATATTGTAACCTCTGTTCCATACAATGTTATTCATACTGCTTTTGTTCCAGTTGTTTCTACCAGTACGACGGTTTCTGGTATTGTAACCCCTACAACCATTAGAACTACACCGTTCGCCACTGTTGCTACTGCCATTCAGGGTTCAGCTACTACTATAATTACTTCTATTATTCAACAACAATCTAGCAACAACAACAACAACAACAACTATATTTTAAGCACTCAAGGGGTGAGTAGCGTTGCCGGTACCAATAGGAGTGGTACTAATAGTAGTAACACTTATGGTAATGTTGTTACCACGGGTGGCATTTCTATATACGAAGGTAAAGCCAACAATATTATTTTTAGTAAGGTTATAAGTTTATTAGTTGTTGGAATTTTAAACACTTTTTTAATTATTTAGGAACCTAGTAACATAAAGGTTTACTATGAGGAATAAATAACAATGAATAATAGTTATTAACACATTATTTATTATAAATAAATAAATAAATAAATAAATAAATAAATAAATAAATAAATAAGTTATACATATAAATTTATGAATAAAATTTAGGCCAAAGCTTTTTCTAATAAAGCATCTAATTTACCAGAAGAATCCAAACTTTGTAAATCGGAGTTACCACCGATATGTTCGCCCAAAATATAGATATTTGGAACAGTTCTTTGATGGCTGATTTCTTCTAAAGCATCTTGAATTTCAGAGCCATTATCCAAATTGTTTAACTGTAAGATCTTGATCTTGTCCTCTGGAATTTTCTTGTCTTCTAATAAAGTTTTCAAAGTAGCTTGGCAATATGGACAGTAAGTTTTAGAAGCAACAAAAATTTTGTTGTTAGAAATTAATTGTTTTACTAATTTGATAGTTTGAGCGGAGACCATTTTGTTTTCAGTTTTTTTGTTTTTGTATACCAAGTTCCTTACAATGAATATGATTAATAGGGTGACTAATAAATAGTTGAGATCTAGCATTTACTGAATATCAACTTTTTTTTTTTTGTAAACTTTTTTCCTTTAATTTTGAGTTTAAAGGAAATTGTAATAAACAAAACCAAGAGAAAAAAAAAATATATATATATATAAATATGTACATGTATATTTAAAAGAAGGGGTGAAAAGAAAAGACGGTGTGCTCAATGCAACAAAAAAAAAAAAAAAAAAAACAAGGTTGATGTCCGTTGTCCGTTGTCTTTGATATCCCGAGAAAAAATAAATGGGTTAAAAATAAAACAAAATAAAATGCAACAAGTAAAATTAATTGTTTATCATTATTGATAACAAGCAGCCTGGATTAATGTTCCATTAAAGCTTAATCTATGCTGTTTGTTTTTATTCTTTTTGCTCTTCTTCTTCTTCTTAAAGGATATACCAAAATTATATAACCTTCCTTTCTCTCCCTTACTAGATAATATTACGGCAAGTTAATCTTTCAGGAAATAGATAATAACAACAATTATCCTGCACAAAACAAACAAACAAAAAGTTAAAAGAATAAATAAACATTAACATAAATATATATATATATATATTAGAAAAATGGGGTTTTTTAAGGATCATCAACATACTGCAATCACGGAAATTGTTCAAAAATGTGTAGCTGATAGCAATTCTGAATACGATTTGGAAGAGTACTTACCTCATTTAATATCACTGATTAAAGATGAAGCAGACACCAAATATGTTTATGTTAACAATCAATTGGAATGTGGTAGAAGTATCAGAAAATTTTTGAAATATGGTAATCAGAAAAAGCAGTACATGGCTTTGAAATTGTTGAATTTAATCGTTATGCAGGATTTAAGATTTATGGAGATGTTCAATGAGTCGAAATTGATTGATAGGTTAACTTGCATTGCTTTGGGTACTGGTGTTGATTCATCTAACGCTGCATATGATTTGAATATAGTTAAACTAACTAGAAAATGTATCATGAACTGGTGTAATAATCGAAGTTTTGAGGATAAATGTTACAAAGGGTTTTTTACTATATTGAATAAATTAAAGAATAAAAATACCAATGGAACTCGTGCTAGTCGTAATGGTCTTCAATTTTTAAATGATTCTGCTGACTCCTCTTTCTATCCGAATACTATTAATAGTAACAACCCTGATGATAGATACGGCATTCCTATTATAGACATGTCTAAAGAGGCCCCAAGAATAAGATTATTGATTAGCGATGCCATCAATTCGTCTGTTGCGTTGAAAAACAGTTTGCAAATGTTACCACAGGGCAGATCTTCCACCGAAGATGAGCAAGCAACAAAATTTTTTGTTGAGGCTAGAAATATTAGAAGAAAAGTGTTGAGATATTTACAACTAGTCACTAGTGGTGAGTTTTTGGGGTCGTTATTAAATGCCAATGATCAAATAGTAGAAGCCTTAACTAAATATGATGAGCTAGCGGTTGATGAAGATGACTCTAGTAATTACTATGGAGACAGTGATAGTGAATACGAAACTCAAAAGGCACCACCACCACCACAACAACAACAACAACAACAACAACAACAACAACAACAACAGTTTACAACCCGTGCAGATTTTGACGATCCATTCGGTGATGATAATAGAATTTAAAAAAAAATCTATCTAAATATTATGGTATATTATTTCTTTGTATTTCCTAAAGTCTACGTATATATATATATAATGTATCAATAAACAAAAAACTGTCAAACTATTTGTGTTTGAACTTTAAAGAAGCACTGTTTACACAATGCCTGATGTCTTTAGGCAAACCTAATTGTTTGTCCCATCCTTCACCTTTAAAAACATGTCCTAAATGGCCATCACAATTTTTACAACATATTTCTACTCTTTCCATACCTTGAGAAGAATCTAAATTGTACTTTAGACTGTTGGGTATTTCTTCATAAAAACTCGGCCAGCCACAACCAGACTCAAATTTAGTGTCACTTTTATATAGGGGAGAATTACAATTTGCACAGTGATAAATACCTTCTTCTTTATTATATAAATATGCACCCGTATGTGGTCTTTCTGTATATTTATCTCTCAACACCAATAGTTGTTCTTGAGTTAAACTGGGATTCCATTTACTATTTTTGTTGTTGTTGGACATTATACGCCTTTTTGGTGTTTGAGGAAAGATAGTAGCAAATACAATATTCCGGTAGGGGCGACGAGTAATAAGTTTACAATGATTTTTTAACATATTTTTATTCTGTTATTTATATTTATAGGATAAGAAGATGTTTGAATTTTTTCCTATTTATAAATAAGATAAAGAAAAAAAGAAAGAAAGAAAGAAAGAAATAAAAATATCAATTATTAATTTTGTAAGGGAAGACAGAAAAAGGGGAGCGTATAGACCGAGATGTAGAAAAGAGAAGTGCGCATAGACCGAGATATACAAAAAGTGACAACGGATTAAAAAATAAAAAAATTAAAAAAAAATAAAAAAAAAAAAAAGAATGGCAAATACGTGTATAATATTTATTTGTTTCACATCTTCTCAAGTTGTTCATAAGGTAATATTGATAGAAATATATACTAATACCACTACTCACTAAAATATAACACGTAACTATCATCATAAATGTCTGCTGATAAAGTTGCTAGCAAAATAGCCATAAAATACCCTACAACAATGAGTTGTACAGAATGTTTTGATCAACTGACTGAATGTTTTAGCATAGGTGGTCAATTCAGAAATTATTATAGATATGGTAAATTTGATTTGTGTGAAAAACAAGGCGATAAGTTAAAATTTTGCTTAGCTAATAGTACTGACCCAGTTAAAGTACAGGAATGGTATAAGAAAGAATTAGAGTATAACAAGAAGTACAGAGGTACAAGCGATGACGTGTGGGAAGAAAGGTAATTATATGTATATATATATATGCCCATGTGTTAATACCTGTTCATAGTTAATCAATGATTTATAATTAAATCTTGAAAAATGAATCTTAACAGTTGTATATAATTTGACTTATATTTGTAATATTTTTGACTATTTTTAAAGTCAATCAGTTATTATTATTTCCCCGCCTCGTTTTTTTTTATTTTTTTTTTTCCTGGTTTTCTTTTCAGAGAGACAGAGAAAAAAAGAGAAAGAGAGATAGAGAAAAGAAAAAAAAAAAAATTTTAAATGTTTGTAACAATAAACCAGGATTAAACCATTTATAATCAAATAAATAAATCAACACCCCAAGTTTAATGTCAAGTGACAATAACAAAATAACTACTCCTTCCAATATTGACGATTATTTAAACACTAAGGATGTCTACACGTGGTCTATTGATGATGTTGTTAAGTGGTATGAATTAGTGTACAAAACTACTACTAGCAATATTCATACTAATATTTATCCAGAATCTGTTATAGTTAACTTGAGAGAAAATAAAATTGATGGCCCCGTTTTAGTCAAGTTATCTTTAGATGATTGCAAAGAATTGACAAATAACGACTTGAAAGACGCTGTGCAAATGAAACTACAAATTAATAGAGCCATACAGGGAATCATATCAAGAGATAAACAAAATAAGAAACTTGCTACAGAAAATAGTACCATTTACAATGAAGAAGATTTGATGCTGGTTAATTTGCAAGCTGTTTATAGGGTATTGAGTGATAAATTGCAAGATTTTCAAAGTCAATATAATAAATTACGAGTAGATGTTTTGGAATTAATTAAGTCATCGTCTTCAAATAATGAACAGAGCATTAATGACACTGCTAATAACCCTAATACCAATAATAATTCGTCCCCTACGGGTATACAACATCAAGAGTCTTTTACTGCTAAAAATAATACCAACATCATTATGGCCAAACCACCACAATTAATCAGAGGATCTACTGGAAATAGTGATGTTAAAATAACACCAATCAATCCAGTGATTACAAAAACATCAGCCGGTGATAATAAGCATAATAATAGTATTGAACCTTTGAAACAATTGAGGGCATCAAAGGAAGATTCCTGTGAAAAAGTACTACGACATGCAATGAAAAAACATAATTTGGACGACCAAGATTGGAGGGACTATGTACTAATTATATGTTACGGAGACAAAGAACGCATTTTACATGCTGATGAAAAACCGGTTACGATATTTAAAAGTTTAAAACAGCAGGGATTACACCCTGCCATAATGTTAAGACAGAAAGATGACGAATATTTTGTAACGTCTAATGGTGGAACTACCGGGATATCGGGATCTAATCCAGATATAACACCTGGGGGAAGATTATAAAGTAATAAATTTGTATTACAGCTGCTATTATTTCTAAGTATATATATATATATATATTAACGATAGGGATTAAATCTTCTTTGTGTTTTCATTTCCTTTATTTTTTCTTGATCTTGCTTAAATTTTTTCAACAACTCATTAATTTCTTGCTTTTTACGTTCCCTAACTTGGAATCTATAAAAATCTAGTTTAACTTTGTCTTTTTTGTTATTACTTGTTGTATTTTTTTTAACAATTTTATTACCTGCCATTGTTTCATATTTAGTCAATGGATTTTTATTCATTATACGTCTTCTAATGCTATTTAAATTTTTAGTATTTTTTCCCACAACCAAGGTAAAACCATCCTCATCCACAATACTACTAGCCTGATCCAACTTTTCCATAGCCTCTTGTTCTTTCATTTCAAAATATTTCATATTTTCATTAATGTCTTTTTTCAAATATTCCACATCCAAAGGTTTATAAAAGTTAATAAAATCTTTTATGCTTGGGGAAGGTATCCCGTCCCATTTCTGTAATGTGTGCATTTTCGTATTTTTTTTCTTTAGGTTACTATCGTTACTATATTTCTTTAATGAAGTAAATGCGTTGTCCAAATTTTCTTGGTCAATGAATTTAAGCAAACAAGTATTATGCGGTAAAAATCTGGTCAAGTTTTTATCAGGACCATTATCTAAATCACTTGTTAGAAAATTCAAATCTATTTCCTTAACTTTGAACTCATCATCATATAATAAAGTTTCCATTATGGCCTGTGTATTGTATAGTTGAAATATTTTATTGAAATTTTTTTTGACAATTTCTAAATGTGATAGTAACGGTAAATTTATAACAAACAAACAAGCAGATTCCTCTTCCTTGGAGCTAGATTGTGTATGCTCTTTGATGTATATATAGTGTGTCGTATTTTTATTATTTTTATTATTATTATTATTATTATTATTCGGTAAAATAAATGGTATAACTAAAAACCCATTTTTCATTAATTTAACAGTCATTTTCAATAGATATATATTTTTTTTTTTATTGGTTTAATCTTATTATTTTGATATCCACGTAGCTGTTGTTTTTCAATTCAGCTTTGAAGCTATTGTACTATGTTAAAGTTTATATATCCTTTTATTGAATTTTGCCTCGACGTTTGGTAAATATTGCAATAATTGAAATGGTGAAAAAAAAAGAAAAAAAAAAAAAGAAAAAAGAAAAAAGAGAACGAAAGGAAGAATAAGAGAGCGAAAAAAAAATTTACCATTTTTATAATCTTAGAAAATAACGAAGAAAAATTTCGGCCGTGTCTCCGACCAAAAAAGGAAAAAAAAAAAGAAAGAAAAAAAAAAAAAAAAAAAAAAAGAAATGTTCATTCGGAGATTTCCGGAACATCGGATTGAATTAAGTTTCCGGACAATATGACAATATTATACTAAGAGAAAAAAAAAAAAAAAAAAAAGAGAATAAAGAATAATATTAATTAGATAATATACATATGTAAACAATAATAATAATAATGAACAATACCTACAATGTATGTTTACCCTTTTGCGTTTCTTTCATTAATTCGTATAATTGAGACACTTGTTCCGGAGACATTTTATCTAAAGTTGTTGAACTCAATGTACCTTCAACCCACTCACCATTAGTGATGATATGTAGATAATCTTGCCAACTAGTCAAAAAACCAACTATATGTAATGGATTAGAAGATTCTTTATGTAACTTGAATTCATTTTTAACATATTTATCACCCAAATCTCTTTGTAATTTTGGTAAGTTCTTATGTTCTCTTAATATTTTTCTGTATAATTGCAATGGTGGTATTAATGGTTTGATATTCCTCATTCTTGCCAAAGGTTTATGGGCTCTTAGTAAAGTTAGAGAAGTTTGTTTCATTTTTTGCTGGTTTTTTTTCCTTTTTTTAATTTTTTAATTTTTTTAATGAATATATTACCACTTCCAATTTAATCTCTTTATATATAAATATGACAAAAACGATCTAATAATATTCAGTGAATTATTTTAGGTGTGACTAATTCAAACGGTAATATAAATATTAAATCACACCAAAAAAAAAAAAAAGAAAAGTGTTGTGCGTATTTTAATCATATATTTTTTCCCTTTCTTTCCCCCTTCTTTTCTCACGCACAAAGCAAGAAAAGAAAGAATATAAAAACTAGCGCTACTCCCCCGCACAGAAGGAATGGCCGGCACCAAGTCATTCAAAATATCCACTTAGTATTATTATTATTATTATTATTTGTCACGTCATAATAACTAATACTAATGATAATATACAGGTGTTTAGCCTGCCCCTCAAAGCAATATTACTTTATCGGCAAATCAACAAAATTACCATTTTATTAATCGCTGTATACATAAATAAATATATATATATATATATATATATATACCATACATATGGTCATGTGACTTATACAAAATGTTTTGGTAGTAAACCCAATTTACTCATTCTAATTTTAACAGCGTTTCTATGTCCATCTAAGCCTTCTACTTTAGCAACACACATAACTGCTTTACCAATATTGTCCAAACCCTTTGGTGTAACATATTGTGCAGTAATAAACTTCTGAAAGGTAGACGTGTTAACACCACTATATTGTCTGGCATAACCATAAGTTGGTAAAGTATGGTTAGTACCACTGCTATAATCACCACAACTTTCAGGGGTATAGGCCCCAACAAAAACAGACCCGGCATTATCCACCAATTTAACATAATCTTCTGCATTTTCAATCTGTAAAATTAAATGTTCTGGTGCATACTTATTAGACATTTCAAATGCGCTTTCATAATCATTACATAACACAATAGTACTATGCTCAATACACTTTCTTACAATTTCCACACGTGGCAAGTTGTTGGCTTGTTGGTCAACAGCCTTTTGCAATCTAGTAACGTAATCATCACTTAAATTAACACCAACTAAAATAACTTGTGAATCAACCCCGTGCTCTGCTTGTGACAATAAATCACTGGCAACAAAATCAACATCTGAAGTGTTATCAGCAATTACCAACACTTCACTTGGACCAGCTGGCATATCAATAGAACATAGAGCACTAGTGTCATTGTTAACTAACATTTTAGCAGCTGTAACAAATTGATTACCAGGACCCAAGATTTTGTCAACTTTAGGAACACTTTCAGTACCATAGGCCATGGCAGCAACAGCTTGCGCACCACCAGCCATGACAATCTTTGAACATCCAACTTTAGAGGCAACATAAACAACTTCAGCACTAAGTTTCCCATTCTTGCCAGGTGGGGAAGCAAAGACAATTTCTTTACAATTGGCCACTTTAGCCGGGACACCCAACATTAGCGCAGTTGAGGGCAAAATTGCTGTACCACCAGGAATATAACAACCAACCTTTTCAATAGGTCTGGGGAACCTAGAACAAATAACACCAGGTTGCGTTTCAACATTCATAACTTCCAACTGCAATTGCGCCTTGTGGAACTTTTCAACATTAGCAATGCTTAAATCTAAGGCGCCTTTGATTTCGTCGCTTAGTGAATTAGAATATTCTTCTGGGAATGGTGCTTCCAATATCGGCGTTGTTAGTTCAACTTTATCAAACTTGCTGGTGTATTCCAAGATAGCTTTATCACCATTGGTCTTTACGTTTTCTACAATTGGCTTTACTAATGACATAATACTCTCTGTGTCTTGAATCGGTCTGACAAAAGCCTTTTCTACTGCTTCTTTATCACTACATTTAACAACGTTTAAGTGAATAGGTCCACCTACGGTACTAGTACTAGTACTAGTATTGGATTTGCTACCATTACTGGCGCTAGCACTGCCACTAGATACTAAGAATTCAGGTTTAGCATCTCCCTTTCTTTTAATAGTTTTCAAGTTTTTCAATTGTAAATTCTTTTCAACATCTTTTAAGGAAACCCCGTTTTTGATCAATTTAACAAAGGCAAAATATATTAAATCGGCACATTCCCATGAAATTTCATCTTTATCTTTGGCATCAACTAATTCTTGGGCTTCTTCCCTAATTTTGGCGTGCAATAATTCTTCATCATTGAATAATCTGCGAGTATACGAATTGGGAGCAGCGTTTACTAACCTATCCTTTAAAACAGACTCCAACTCATAAAACCCGTATCCAAAAGAACCAAAACAACTTTTTTGAGATGGAACATGGCAGAATTCTCCGCTTTGCTTAACAACAAACTTCAAAGCATCACCATCACAATCAAAATCAAACCTAAGCAATTCTTGCACATGCCCGCTGGTCGCACCCTTATACCACACCTCATTTCTAGATCTGGAGTAGTAGATACCTTGACCTAAAGAAATAGCCTTTTCAATCGACTCCTTGCTAGAATAAACTAAACCTAGACATCTTTCGTACTCATCAACAACAACTGTGGTATATAAACCATCTGCTCTATCAGTTTTCAAATATTTCAACAATTCGGCACTTAAATCTGTAGCTCCAGGATTGATGATTTTGATATCCTTACTACTACTAATCAAACGACTGGCTGGAATGTCAGTGGAAGTTGAAACATCAAAATCAACCAATTGGTAAACACCATTGTTTAACAATTCAATAGCCGTATTACTATCTGAAACATTGATTGCGTAGATAGTATTAATAGTGCAATATTTGGAAATAAAACTTTTAAATTGTTCAACGCTGATTTTAGAATTGTCCAATACTGCGTTACCTGTATATTTATATTTATTAATATATTTTTCAATGTCTTCAATTGAAGAGTATAATGGAGCAAATGGTAGACCCATGGTTTGTAAGTGTTTTTTTTTTTTATGATAATTCTGTGTGTGTATAGTTTATATTTATTATTAACATTACAAAAAATAAAGAGAATGAAAGTTAGAATACTGATTACCATTAAAGAAAAATAACGAAAAGATGCATAGTGTATCATATATATATATATATGTGTATTTTTAATCAATTAATCGAAAAATAAAATAAATTAAAAAAAAAAAAAAAAAAAAAAAAAATGACCGCCTGCAACGAAAAAGCTCGAGAGAATTTTTTTTTTTTTTTTTTTTTTTTTTTTATTTAAAAAATTTCAAAATGACTAATTTTTTTTTCTTCTTTTATTTTGAGTTAATGAAAGAAAAAAAAAAAAAAAAAAAAAAAGAGAAAAAGAGAGAAAAAGGAGAATACACTTTTTCACTACTGGAAATTACAAACCTCTAAGAAATAAACAACCTTCTTTGTAGTTCTTTCTTTTTCTTTGCTATCTTTTAGATCAATATATACTCATACATCTAAAACATATACACTTCTTTTGACTAATCTGCTGTGTAATTTCTATAAACATACATCACTAGTGACTAAGTGTCTTGTAAAGCAGTAGATAATCGAATAAAGATAAAATAAAAACTTGAGTAAATGCATCCATTTATTAGATATAAATCTTTTAAAATAGATTTAATGCGACAAGACATGTAGTTCATTTGTGCAACATACATATAAAAAGGACAAAAGAAGGCTAAATGACTTTTTTTTTTCCAAAAAAAAAAAAAAAAAAATAGTATACTTTACAAAAGTATAACCATTATTCGAAGGGACAATCTATACTTTCATGACCAGTTCTTTCACATAAAGCGCACCACATAGGTCTATCGCTTACAGAAGCGGTGGGAAGATCTTTCTTGTTGTTATTTGTTGAAGTTATTGGTGTTTTGGGGAAGGGTGATTGTATTATTGCGGTGGAAGCAGTATTGTATTGTTTTTCGTGTTTGTTCATATTTTGAATGTTTTCAACTGTATCTATGTATTTAGTATTCGATACCTCTGTTGTGTCGACATTTGTACTGTTAGAATTATGTTTGTTACCACTGTTCAAACTATTTAACTTTTTGGTTAAATCTTCAATCTCTGCTTTATACTTTTGTTCGTTTTCCAATAGTTCTTTATTCAAATTGGTATATTCTGTATTCAAGGAATTAATGTGCATTTGTAAAGAATCTCTTTCCTTTTCCCATTTTTTTTTATAAAGTTCCTGCTCTTGTTTATATTTCATGAAATCCTCGTCTCCATCTTTATCTTGTATCTGTATTTGACTTTCTTGAATCGATTTAATCTGTACATGCAAACTATCTACTAGACTCATTAATTGTTCATGCTCATTTTCTAGCATATCCTTTTGTTCTTTACTATTACTTCTCTCCGAAGCTAAAGTTTCCTTTAATAATTTATTTTCGGTTTCCAATTCGGTTAATCTTTTCTCATATTGATCTATGCAAGGTTGAATCTCCTCTAATATGACACTTTGATCATTTAACAAAGTTTGATATTTTAGAATTTCATTTTGATAATATTTTTCATCAAAGGAAGGGACAGTAGGATTATTGTTATTATTACCAATGTTATTAATATTGCTGGTTTTAATTACACTACTCGACCTGCTACTGCTTGTGGTAGTTGGATTAGCGCCATTGCTATTTCTGTTTGGTGTGGAGAATCCCCTATTTACACTGTTATTATTAAGACTATAATGCTGGTTCTGTTGATCCAGTAAGGGCTGGATTTTAATAAATTGTACAAATAAGCCACTTTTAACGTATTCTACATCAAAATACTTTTTCCCATTGAAACTTCCATCGTTCTTACCTAAATTGGGTCCCAATAGATCAAAACCACAAAAAATTCCTTGTTTATTTTCTACTTGGCCTATATATTTCAATTTCCCCCTTCCTATATTTGGAATGTTTATAATTGAATTAATGTATGATTTATACACTTCCATAATTTTACTTTATGTTGTTGGAAAGAAGCAGAAAGGATGTTATAAACTTTTGTATTTTGTTAACAGTAGCTATGCTATGTAGTGTGATATTATAACTATTTTATTTTATTTTTTTTTAACAAATAAATAAATAAATAAATAAACAACACGAAAAACTAAAGAAAAAATTAAAAAAAGAAATATTAAAATAATCAATCCTTTTATTACATTTTCGGACATTCGGACAAAGGATATGAAGGTAAATGTAATTGAACTACAAAAATTCACATTTGTAGTACTGCCAAACATTGCCCTTTTTAAGCTTAAGGTAATTAATTCGTTATAAAAATATATATATATATATATTATACCACTCATAAAGAGCAAGAAAATAAAATAAAGTAAAATAAAATAAAAAAGTTTTCATTTTTTTTTCATAGAGATAGACTTGAGATAAATTAAACAGAAATGAAAAATTACAACTCATCACTACTACTTTTTAGCGGTAGAACATTTTTTCTAAACAAATACCATTCATCATTAATACCATCAACCAACATATTACCAGCTGGATAATATTCACAAATCAAATAAGTCCAGTCTTCACCATAGTAGTCATCTGCGCAAACATTAACAGCACATCCTAACTTAGTACTGCCGGCCCAAACTAATTGAGTAAAATGACCCAACTCTTCATTATCAGGGCCACCGTATAGAGATGGGTTAGAATAATTATAGTATTGACCTTCATTATACCATAATGTAACTAAGCCAAGGTAATCGTCACCAGAACCAGCTGCTAAATTTTCCCCGGCCCCATTTCTAAACGAATTTGGAGAATGTTCCAAATTATGACTACAAGGATCGTTGGCAGCATCATTGGTATTCAAATATTCAATCCAAGAATAAGCCAAAGCACTCAAATCATCATCCCATTCCATTTCTGGGGTATCTTCATGTAAGGAACGATAATAATTAGTTAAATCTAGAATTGCCTGAGCTGTAGTAGCATCTAGAGTTTGTGACGAACTAGCGGTCGAAGACGAACTAGATGAGGAAAACAACGACGAAGAAGTTGCGGAGGTGGTGCTTGCTCCCTTAGTAGACGAACTAGTGGTAGAAGATAAACTAGATATTGAGGAGCTAGATGGGATTGAAGTGGAACTAATAGTAGATAAACTTGAGCTAGTGATAGTACTAGATGAACTAGTGATAGTACTAGAGGGGCTAGTGATAGTACCAGAGGAGCTAGTGATAGTACCAGAGGAGCTAGTGATAGTACTAGAGGAACTAGATGAGCTTGAACTAGAAGAACTAGAAGAACTAGATGGAATTGAACTAGAAGAACTAGATGGAATTGAACTAGAAGAACTAGATGGAATTGAACTAGAAGAACTAGATGGAATTGAACTAGAAGAACTACTTGAGCTTGAACTAGAGGAACTAGATGGGGTTGAACTAGAAAAACTAGAGGAACTAGATAGAATTGAACTAGAGGAACTAGATTGAATTGAACTAGAGGAACTAGATGGGGTTGAACTAGAAGAACTAGAGGAACTAGATAGAATTGTACTAGAGGAACTAGATGGGGTTGAACTAGAGGAACTAGAGGAACTAGATAGAATTGTACTAGAGGAACTAGATGGAATTGAACTAGAAGAACTAGAGGAACTAGATAGAATTGTACTAGAGGAACTAGATGGAATTGAACTAGAAGAACTAGAGGAACTAGATAGAATTGTACTAGAGGAACTAGATGGGGTTGAACTAGAAGAACTAGATGGAATTGAACTAGAGGAACTAGATGGGGTTGAACTAGAACTAAAAGAGTTTAAATGACCAGAAGAACTTGAAGAACTAGCAATCTGTGAGTTTAAGATGGAGGAGCTGGGACTGAAACTACTAAAAACGGATAAGCTCGTAGCAGAAGAGCTTAATATTGGAGCATCACTAAACGTACTAGTGGTAAAAGTAGCAGACGATGTCGTGGATGGTGTACTATCTGTTATAAATCTTTTCGTAGATATTACGCTATTAATTGTGCTGGTTAATCTCGTTGGATTCGTATTAATCAAAGAAGAAGAAAGGATACTTGAAATAATATCATTAGATGGCTGACTGCTACTCTTAGGTAAATTAAATGAGGTGGCTGGTATATAACTTGAACTTTGAACTGCGTATGAAGAATTACTATATTTGACTATATTTTTTGAGCTATAAACGCTGCTACTAATGGGCAAGGAGACACCAGTACTTGACTGTATGTCCGAGCTATAAATGTTAGAACTAGAAGAGTCAAAAGTACTAGTGGGCAGCACAGTTGAAGAAGTACTGGGATTAATATAAAACCTTTCATAAACAGCCTCTACGGTAGAACATTCTCGAGCCTGAACTGACGTTAATTGTTGTGGAGCCAAAAAAACAAAAACCAACACTATTAAACTTATAGGCACCATATCTTTTTTTTTTTTTTTTTTTTTTCTTTTGTATGTATAAATTGCTGTTGTCACTTATTCTTTTTAATTGAATGCCTTCCTAGGAACATCTCAATATACCAGCAAATGAAAAAAAAATTTTTTTTCCTTACTCCTGAGAAATTTGAACATGAACAGTTCTTCATTTAAATGTCTTCGTCAACAAAAAAAAAAAAAAAAAAAATTAATAAAATAAAATAAAATAAAATAAAATAAAATGAAAAAATAAAATGATAAATTTGAGGATACTGAAGGGGATAAATTAATTTAAAATTGACATTCGTAAAATACTGGTAATAGCAATAGAATTGGTACTATAAATGCTATTAATAATAATAACCAAAATAACAATAAAAGTTGTAATAATTGTTACAACACCGCAAAGGAAATACAATCTATGTTAAAGAAACAATAGTAAACAAAATAATACATAGATAAATAGATTTACTACATCAAATAAATAATTAGATTAGTTAATTAAATTAAATATATTTTATCAATAAAAAAAAAAAAATAAACAAACAAATATATTACATCTGAATGTAAAATAAACAAAGATCTCCTATATATCAACAAAATTACGAAGATCCTATGTATATAGAACTATTTATTAGTTTTTTTTGTGGAATCAAGGAACTACAGAATATTATTAGGCTTTTTAACCAATTTAAAAAAAAAAAAAATTCCTCCTCATGCTATGTATTATTCCGCTAGTTATATATTTAAAAGTATATAATATTTTTTTTTTTTAATTCTTTTTCTTTCAAAATTAAAAAAAAAAAAAGAAATTTGAAAGGTCCAAAAAAAAAAAAAACATTAAAATTCTCTAATAATTACAACCCGAATATTTGGTACGTACGTCTTTACTAACAATCGATTGCAATTAAGTTATCTAGCATAGCATTCTATGTGATTCTCTGCAATGCCAACTATGAAATAAATCGTATATGCTACATACATACTACTGAGCAAATCAAATTCTTGTGTACTAATGCGGTTCACATTGTGCTTGCATTAATATTCGGAAGGATTATTATATATTACTGCATTATTCCACGGGTAAAAAAAGGAATATTAGATAACCCTTTTTGACCGTATAATATCCTGTTTACTTTAAACATAAGGAACAACATATATTACACAATTTACTTTTACTTTATGTGTTATGCTTTTCTCTTTAGGAAATTTGGTTAAAAATGAATTATCTTAAAGTGCTATACGCATACCATTTTAGTTTATGTGACCAAAGTATATTAACAAACCCCTACTTATAAGAGTATTATAAAGGCATAGGAAAAAAAAAAAAACTTTTTTTTTTTATTTATAACAACAAGAGCATACTTTGTTGTACATAATTCGTACAGAAACTGCCTCGTATTATTAAACGAGGGTAATAACCTCCTCATTTATCTATAAAAGTTACATATAACCAAAGAGATCATAAATTTCCTAAAAAAAAAAAAAAAAAAAAAACCAAGTCAAAAACATCGAGGGTGAGTGCAACTAACAATAGAACCTTTCTTTAGAGGAACATCTTGTTATTATTGTTCAAAAAAACAGAAGTCATGAAAAAAGGTAAATATTTTTTTGTTTATATTATTTTACTTGTATACCTTTTAAAGTGGTAAGTTATATTTTCTCGTATCTGAACAAGAGGTTAAATCACTTGGGTTTGCATTATAATACACAAAGTATTTTGTAATTTTTTTTTGACCTTTTTTCCAAAAAAAAAAAATACAAAATTACAAAATTACAAAATTACAAAATTATAAAAAATTGCGAATTTTATTTATGCTGGGCCTTTTTTATAATACACACATATGTGTATTATAATTTTCGTGTATAATTTTTTCCCCTTTACAGTAGTTTGTCGTAGTCTTGCCTTCCGCCAAAGATCATAACACATATACGCTCACAAAAAATATGCTTAGATCTACTATTTAGTAGTGCAAAAGCATAAATGTTAATTAATTGTGAGGCTAGAGATCATAAAAATAGAGCCTTGAGGTATATTTATTCAAAGGAAACATTAAAATAACTAATAAACGATTTCTGTGTTTTATTTTCATTAATTGTGTTACCACCTTTACTCATACTATTCACAGGGACTCAACAAAAAAAAAAAAAAAAATTCATAGGTTTTACATATTCATAAATATATGTATCTATGTTTTTTTTATTTTCCTTAGGAACATGATCATTCATAACATTTAATCACCGAAATACAAATATACAGATATATTCAACAACAGCAACAAAAAGGAAAAAAAAAAAAAAAAAAAAAAAAACTGTAATAATAACTTTATTAATACTCCTAGCCTTATACCCAAATTTCGGGATTAACGAATGACAAATTCGGGATTGATATTATCCCTTTCTTGAGTAATTTCTTCCATATTAATACCGAAATACGCCCTTCGTTTCCAAGCACACCCGAACTCGGTATCAACACTACCTTTTTTTTTTGTTTTTAATTTGTTAGGGCATATGGCCCACCGTATGAAATGCATACAAATAATATCAAGAACACGATTACAATAATAAATAACAGCTATATAATATTACATATATAACACCAGACGCATTCCATGATAAGAACATACAGAGATTGTCAACCACAGAAAATGTGTAACCATCAGGAATAAGAAGAATAAACATATGATCAACTCCCCCCCCCTTACGAAAGACAAACTACCACGTAAATTCTTGTAATAGTGAGTAAAGAATCTAATATATGAATCTCAGTAAAATAAAGAAATGGGTCCGACTCTGGGTAACCAATTGGACAACGAACTGTTTCAACGTAATTTATTTATTATCCTTTTCATAATTCATTACTACCAATATTCACAGTAATTATAAAATTAGTAATGCAATTAGTAATAGCTTACTAATACTCCTATGATTATAAAAGATATAAAACCTCATTCTGTTTGCACCTTAAAAACTTCCGAATATATAAAATGCTTGCAATATATTTTTTTTTTTTCAATTTTTTTTTTTTCATTTTTTTCGATTAGATTTACTCCTAACATGGTCATTTATCTCTAATCTCATAGGTCAAACCGCTGCATCCCAACATCTCGCGAAGATATCAAGTTTTAAAATATAAATCACAGAGCTACATACAAAAAAAAAAAAATATATATATATACATACATATATTTATATAGATAATAATGGTCCCTCCAACTGTCTCAACCATCTTAAGCTCTATTGCTGCTCGCCGTACTATTTATAACTTGAAACCTGTATTACCAACAGGCATCAATTTGAAAGATGTGCAAAAAATTATTCAAGCTATCATCAAAGATACACCAACTGCATTCAACTCTCAACCAAATCGTGCTTTGATCTTGACTGGGGAAGCCCATAGGAAAATATGGGAACAAGTTACTGATTCAATCGAGGCGGAATCTGGTAAAAAAAGACCAGCTTCAGTTAAGAATGAAGCCTTTGGTTCTGTTATCTTTTTAACCGATGATCAAACCACCGAAAACTTACAAGCTAAATTTCCAGCTTGGGCTGCATTTTTCCCAACTTTTGCTTCTCACGCCAGCGGTGCTGCTCAAATTTCCTCTTGGACTACTTTAGAGGCTGCCGGTCTTGGATGCCATTTGCAACATTACAATGGGTATATTAAAGCTGCTTTGGGTTCAAAAATCCCAAGTAATTGGACTGTTCAAGCTCAATTAATTTTTGGTGTTCCAAAAGAACAACCTGGTGAAAAAACTTACATAGAAAATGAAGTCAAGGTTATTTCTGTGTTATAATTTAAAGATTTTTTTTTTTAAAAAAAAAAAAGGACAAAAAGAAAAAAAGAAAAATAGAAAAAAAAAAAAAAAAACATTATATAACTGTATAAGATATTATTTATTATTATAGTTTATTACTCTCCCAAATTTTTTATTTTTCTTTCTTTCTTTTTTTTTTTTTTTTTTCAAAGTTTTTTTAAACATAGTATAGGTACAATTCCTCTATACTCATTCAAATAATTATCCCCATCTATATCAACATCCTGTGTGCTGTTATAGCCGTGACGGCCTATCTTTTCAACCAAACACCAACCATCTGTATGTGTTGCCAAAACTTTTAAACATTCGCCCACGGAAATCCTTAGTTCGTCAGACAATTTAGGTTCATAATTTCTAGTAACAACATAGGTCTGCTGCAATTCCAAAGCAGTACTTTTCCTAAAAGTGGCCCTGTTAAGCTTATCTGCCTTATTTATTCTAGAGGGTAATATCGGTAATGGCTTTGTATTCTCAATCTCAATCAAATGCTTATTAACATCCTTTAATTTTTTTTTCCTTTTTTTATTTATTGGTATAGACAACCTAAAAATATTGCTCTTATTATCATCAGCTATACCATCTTTTTTAATAATATCATTAATGGGTTCCAGTTGTGAAGATACTGTATTTTCTATTATATGTTGAGGCTTTATATCGTTACTGGATAGGGAAGTAGAATAACGCAAAGTAGGTCCTGTACCCGATTTCATATCTGTTTTATACGGATTCCAAGTTTCATATAAATTACAATTTAAACTTTTATCCTTACTAACGTCTGAATAATTCCGCTCATCCCTATGGTTACTAGACAATATGGGCGATTTTTCGTCTACTATTAAATCTTTTTGTCCAGTCTTTTCCCTGTCTAACCTTCTAGTTAAAATGTTTAACTGCTTTAATCCAATAGTAGCACTTGCTGCGGTTTTCAAGGGGGTGGATATCTTGAGCGTTTGTCGTTGCAAATTATTGCTAGTAGCGTTACCGTGGTCTTGTAAATAAGTAGACTTGGTTAAAAACCATTTCGACAAGGGCGATTCATAGTTCCATATACTGTTTTTAAACTTATTACTCCGAGCTTTTGGCGGGGGTGATGATGATAGACAATTTGTCGAGGAATTATTAAAATAACCACTATACAGGTGGTTCGGATGCATATCACTGCTTATTTTTTCCAGATTGGGCGGTTTTTTGTATAAATATGCCTCAATTTCCTTATCACTATTAATACTGTTGCTATAATTATTATTGGAAAAGTACCTTGACAGTAACCGCGTATCTGGGTTATATGCAATATCCTTTGGTGTTAAAACGTGTGGGGCGATATTGTGAATCGGTAATTTATTAATGAACTTATAGTTAATTTCACCATCTTCTAGTTCTCGATTAAGGATATTGCTGCTGTTATTACCGCCACTATATTTCTCCAAATATTTTCCAGAAGTAGTATAATGCCACTTATCGCTGCCACTATTAAAACTATTCTTATTTCCCCTTTTGTTACGAGTATAGAAAAACAACGCGCCCAAAACACCTAATAAAAACAAACCCAAGGGTAAACCAATAGATAATCCAATGATTTTCGCATTCCATTTATCATCACCATTTTGATCGGCCAAATTGTTCAACAAAGTGCCATCAGTATTTGAAATCAGCCCAGTATTATTTGTGACAGTAGTATTACTTGTAAGACTAGAACTGGTTGACTGCGTACTAGATAATGTTATACTAATAGTCTCGTAAATAGTTCCGGAAATAGTTGAAGTTGTTGCACGTTTTTGTTGTACAATTAAAGTAGTAACGGTACTAGGCTCAGTGGTATAATGATATAAATCAGGTTGGTTTCTTTTAGAATATAAATCCATGTGTTGATCAGTGTAAAGAGTATGCTGTTTAATATCTAAAACTGTATTTCGAAGATGATTTGATTGATAGTTTTTTGGTATTCCAGTATTCACTGAATTCATTTTTTTTTTCTTTCTTTCTTTAATATATATTATAATCAATTGTTGAAAATAGTATTTACTCTTTTTAAAATAGTGCTTGATGAAAAAATATTTGAAGTAAAATAAATAGTGGAAAGAGGTAAAATGGAGAAGAAAAAAATAAAAAATATTGGCTATATTTGTAATAAATACGTGCTATAGAAACCAAAAATATAAAAGTTTTCTTTAGATTCGAAATGTGAAAAATATTAGTTTAAAATAAATAACCATCTATTCTTATCTGTTTCCGATATATATATATATATATATATATATATAATGTGTAATTTATTTGGGCATTCTCATCTATTTATATACCTCATTCTTTTTGTGATGTAAGTTGTTAATCATATACACTTTTCTACCTCATATTTCTCTTTAATAAAAAAAAAAAAAAGAATATGTATACATATGCCTAAAATTTGAAAAGTATAAAGTTTGTTTCAAATTAATTTTATATTTGCTTGGTTTATGATTTGCAACAAAATAGTTTCAAAAGTTGGGAATATACATATATCTTTTTTTGATCAAAAAGGAAAACAAAAAAAAAAAAAAAAAAAAAAAAAAACTAAACTTTCCGAAAGTTATAAATTGCACATCTCGGACTGCCCTTTTATATATATTTTCTTTTTTTTTCTCTGTGCGTTTAAAATCATTGACATTTTAAATGATAATCATTCGATAAAAGAAAGCCTTTTTAATTCGATTATTGAAAGAAAAAGAAAAAAGAATACAAACATTATTACATAACAATTAAAGAGAGAAAGAAAGAAAGAAAGAAAGAAAGAAAGAAAGAAAGAAAAAACAACCTTTTTATTGTCCCTATTTCATTTTTTTTTAGGAATTATTTAAAATAAAATAAAGATACTCAACACCAAAATGCGCTAATACGAACCCAACATGAAGAATTCTTAAGTCTTTCTTTTTCTTCAAAAAGTTCTTGCTCTATAAGTTCTTGATCAAAGACATTTCTACTATAATTTAAATCAATGTCTTTAGCCCTAATAAACAACCTCCAATCTTTTTTCCAAATTTTGTATCCTAAATAAAAGGCAATTAAGATTGGCATAGCTAGATAATTCTGGAAGAAATTGTTGGCATCTAATTTGCCGCCATTACCTATTGGTGCCAAAGCAACCCAGAATTGACCAAGTAAAACTAATAACAAAATGAACAAACTATAGTAAGATCCCCATACACCAGTCCTACTTGTAAATCCCAATTCTTTTAATGATCTCCCTTGGACTGACATAGCCCTTCTAAATCTTATGTGACTCAAGCACATGGCACTCCAAGTAAAAACTTGTGATAAACTAGAAATGGCCAATAACCACGAAAAGGCGATTTCCTCATTTGGAGATGCTGAAACAAAGGCAATTAAACCAAATAACGCACAGATACCAATTGCAATCAACGGTCTACCTTCTCTGTCAATATAGCCCAAACACCTTGGAGCCCAGCCTATTTTGGAAAATGTCATGATTAGCCTACTACCCAAATAAAAGGAGGAATTAGATACACTTATAACACTAAATAGAATAACCAAATTAATAAAATGTGTAACAATTTTAACACCGTGCAAAGAAGCAGCTAGCACAAATGGAGATGCGTGAGTAGCTGAGCCGCTGGCTCCCATTAGTTCATCAGAATCATATGGAACTAGAAAACCAACTATAACTAAAGAACCAAGGAAAATTATTAGAATACGGTAAATAAACTGTTTTGAACCACTAGATATAGCCTTTCTTGGGTTACTTTGTTCGGCAGCAGTAAAGCAGAAAAGTTCGCTGGTACCAAATGCAAAAGCTGCGTAAACAAAAGTGTTAACAACGCCCTTGAAATGATCAATTTTATAGTTACCAGCAAATGCTCCCGGGTTATGCCAGTATTTAGCACCAATATAACCATCGTTTCCTGCTCCACCACAGGTGATAACTATACCCATTATGTAGAAACCGATCATGAATAACACTTTACACACATTAAAAATGAAATCGGCTTCTGCGAAACCTTTAGTACCGATCATATTGATGGAAATAACAAAAACGTAAAAGATAACCACAAACGCGTCTGAGTTAATTTTATCATTCCAAAATTTGACGGTAATCGAAGCAGTAACCAATTCCAATGGAACAACAGCAATGGACCATTGAAGTAAATAGACAAAAGCAACAGCAAAGGCAAAAGCAGGATCAATTAAAAAGGCAGGGTATGTGTTAAAACCACCCATTACTTTAGAATAAGTAACGGCCATTTCACACCCACTTTGAATAATACAATATATAGCAGAACTTATAATAGCAAAACCAATAACAACACCAGCAGGCCCAGAGCTATGTAGACATTTAGCAGTACCTACAAGTAGACCAGTACCTACCCCGGAGGAAATACATGAAAAAATAACGTGACGTTGCTTAATTGATTGTTTTAAGTTTTTTTCAGCGCCTTCTATGCCATCGCTACTTTCTGGGGCTGGCTTGAAGGAGTCAATAAATCTTTGAAAATATGATTTCGAAGATGATGGTACAATATTTTCATTAGCGTTTATTTCACTAGATTCTATTTCAACTTTTGTCGAAGACTTAAAATCTGTGTTCCTCTCTATGGATTCATCTGGAAATGTATAAACCGTATCTGATTTATACTCAGACAGTTTTTCAATATCGTTTTGTGACATTGTTTGTATATAATTTTTTGTCTATTGTCAATGTTATTATTTTATTTTCAAATGTTTATGTTTCTATCAAAGATTATAAACACACACGTAAATATATATATGTATCTCAAAAAGGGATAAAAAGATAGCCCCAAGGAAATACTATAACTTTATTTGGATTCTTATATAAATAAGATTATTTTTACTTTTTAATTTTTAATTTTTAATTTTTTATGGGGGCTATATTATATATATATATATATATATATATGACCAAGATATAATAAAATATTATTAATAATAGCAAAATATGAAAAGTTGAAATTGGGAGGGGAGGGGCTTAATTTTATTATTTTTATTTTTATTTTTTTCAATAATAATAATAATAATAATGATACATATTATATTTCTGAATAATGCAAAAGAAAAGATAGACTTAGCAATTACAAGTGAAAGTAGCAATAAGTTTGATTGGTTTATATTAATTAATTGGGAGAGCTGATAAGAAAAAAGCGATTAATGAAGGAAAGAGAGAACATATAATATTAATTGAGTCAGTTTTCACGGATAAATCATAATATTTAGATCATTTTGTCACTGCAGTTGAAAATATAAAAATGCCTTGGATACACGGCGTTGTATAAAAGAAAAGAGCAAATATGACATTTCGTTATTATTATTAATATTTTTTTTTTCCTTTTTTGGAGCAATGATACTTTTTAGCCCTTTCTTGTCAGCGGGGGGGGGAGAAGAAGAAAAGAAAAGAAAAGAAAAGAAAAGAAAAAAGAAAAAAGAATTTAACCGAGACGATACGGAAATGGATTATTTTGTGTGTAAAAGGCACCAAGTTTATTTTATCGTTAATTGAATCGGGGTTTAATATCCGTTTCTATTACATTAAATCCTCTTCGGGTATCAGGTCGGGTAAACAAAAAATAATAGTAATATTTGCAGCCAGGCTTTTTTTTTTTTTTTTTTTTTGACTCATACATGCTACAATAACAATCCCTTTAACAAAAAAGAGATAATCACTAACATACTTTCTTCTCTTATGTTCTACAAATCTCTCGCATACTTTTTGTTACTAATAACTAATTCCTGTGATATATATGTTAAAAATAGACAGTATAATGTATTAAAAAGTACCACTCCTTTCAGGACAATCCCAGGCTTATACAAATACCAGTTAAATCAAGGAGATGTTGAGAAAACCAAGTTTCAGCTACTTTCCCAGATTTGGGAAAAGATATGCTTGATATCATTGATTACTATGACCTTTATTACTCCCAATTTTCTACCATGGTTATGGAGTATGGCATCTAAATTACGCGCTCATTTTAATATATTGATCGTGCCACCAGAGGGAAAATACGAAAATAAAGATTATTTTATAAATGTTTGGACTAACATTGTGTTTATCTTTTTATTGTTTATGTGGTGTAGAATGTTGTATTTAATCTCAACTTGGCTACCTAAGAAGCTTTTAGCTCATTATAATTACTGGCATGATGCCAGTACTGTTACAACCACATCTAGATACAGTAAAGTTTTCTATTCCCTTTTCTTTATTATAGTGAATATATTTATTTTATCCAACGTTGTTTGTCAAATTATTAATTACGAAACTAAAGTAACAACTGTTGTCTTTATTGGCTTGTATGCAATTTTTGGGGTATTAATAATCGGACTGGTGCTATATATTACGCGATCTATTATATCTTTTTTTCCTAAGAAAAATGTTAGAGAATTAAAAGATGAAGATCCCAAGTTATACCAAGATCTAAAAGAACTTTTTAATAATAGCAATTATGGATTTAAAAATAATATTTGCGATATTTATATAACTGAACCTTCTGCAGTTGAGGAACAAATGGTCGAATTGCGTGGGAGGCCATTGCAAGACAAAAAACTTTATTTGGCGGGCAACATGTTTAAAAAGTGTTGCGACACAAACGAGACAAAGAAAAGAGAGCAAATTTATGCACTTGTGTTATTGGAGTTAACGAAGAAAGGGAGAAGAGGTGGCTACATTTTCTATACTTTTATGGTCCCAATTATTTTAATTATAATTGGATTGCTAGTTTTTTTTGTGATTTCTCTTCTAGTTAGCAATCATTATGAGTCTATTCTTGCCAGTTTCGGTTTTATTTTTGAAAACAATGACCAACGTTATTCTATTTATAATATGGGAATGAAGCATTATCCGCAACTTGGAATATTTGGCTATTCATTAATCCTTTCCTATCCCTTGATTAGAATGTGGCTGGTATCCGTTTATTGGATTAAAAACAAAAAATTTAGGTGTGATATGATGGAGGTAGTTAACCAAGGGTGTGGTGAAGAATTATATGATGCACTGTTAAATTATGAGTTCAATGGTGAACATGACGATACAACATATCCTGATGATAAAGTGAACTTATTATTAACTATGGACCATTTTTATATTTGTTATTATGGTACGTATACAATTGAATCGTATTTATTTTTGAATAATTTATTAAACACAAGACCAGAAGCAAATGAGAAATAAGTGCAGTAAACTATGCCTATTATTTTATAACAACTTTATCTTTAATTTCTGTTTAATTTTAAAGAATTTTTATAATTTACATATTATGATTTACATATTATAATTCATTTTTTTTTCTAAAGATATTTCTTGAAATTTGATAATGAATAGTAGCAAAAAAGATACAAAGCCGGGTTAGTATATAAAAAAAAGATGGAATTATTTATTTATTTTTAATGTGGTATTTTTATGGACAAAAATTCTTATTTTTTTTTTTTTTTTTTTTTTCAAATTAACTTCACTTTTGTTAATTTTCCATAGCAACTCCAATAAAGTATATTTGTTTATGATTTAAAAGAATGAGCTACTGAAGTTATAGTTAATAACCAGACAAAGAAGGAGATTAATTAAATAAATAAGAACAAAGATAAGCGAAATGTCTGAACAATCAGAGAACTCAGCAAGTGAACCAAAGCCAGATGTTAAACCAGATGTTAAACCTAGCGAAACTCATATTAATTTAAAGGTTTCAGATGGGTCTTCTGAGATTTTTTTCAAAATTAAAAGAACTACACAGTTGAAAAGATTAATGGAAGCTTTTGCCAAGAGACAGGGCAAGGATGTTTCTAGTTTGAAATTTCTATATGATGGTGTTAGAATTATGGCTGATCATACCCCTGAGGATTTGGACATGGAAGATAATGATATGATTGAAGTTTATAGAGAACAGTTGGGTGGTTGTTGTTGATAAATATAAAGTATATAAACATTTTTCTCTCTTTTTTTTTTAGGGAAAAGGAAACAAAAAAAAAAAGAAAAAAAGAATATTTGGTGTTTTCTATATTATAGTTTATTACATTTTCTATTCATCTATAGTCTAAAATTTATATTATTATTATTATTAAGGTGGTAAGATATAATTCTATTAAATAAAAGAATATTTTTTTCTTGGACTATATTAGTAACTTTACCTTATACTTCCATTATTGTAATGTTAATCCATGTTTTTATAATCAGCCAAACTCTTTTTATTAAAGGAAAGTTGACGGTTGTCAAGCGTACAGTACTCCGATCCTTGTCCATAAATTCGGACTACGGAATATATATACATGTTGTCCTTTATGTGCGATTATCAACTTGAATAAAATACACCTTTTTATAAGCAATTTATACAAATAAATAAAATAAATTAAAAAAAAAAGAAAAAGAAAAAGACATCAGATGTATAATATAATAAATGTATATGGATATGTATAAAGTGGATAGGGGGTTCATAAAAAATAGTTGCAATAATCATCATAAAAAATGATCAAAAATAAAAATAATAAAAAAAAAAAAAAAATTTATAAAAAAAAATGTGTATGTTTGTTCAAATTTTCACAATGAACAAACACACATTATGTATATCAATATTTATTCCATTCTGTTTTTTTATTTTTATCTTTTTTTTTTTTTAACAGCACAAATAAATGTATAAGTAATGTATCGACAATTTAATAATAAAAATGTTGTATAATAAACATTGCAATTATCAACTATAAATGAATATCACCAACGGAAAAAACAACAACAAAAAATGAATAAATCACATAAATAGTTTTTCAACCAACTCTTTATAGACTCCAATTTGGAAATCATCCAATTTAATCTTATCTAAAGATGGTGCAACGACAACAAAATCATTCATACTTGTTCCACGTTGTAAATCATTATGAGTCATCATCTCATTGTACATAGCCAATTCAAAATGTTGGTTATCATAGTATTTAGAATCAATTTCTAAATTATTAGGCAATGCACATAACCAAATCCTAGTCTTATAGAATTTAAACAACTCTTTGATTAATTCTCTAAAGTCATTACGTTCTTCACAAATATAATAAAACGTTAATTTTTTTCTATCAAACTGAAACTCTGCATTTAAAATCTTAATGTTCAAATTTTTCTCTTCCTTACTCTCGTCCTTGTTGTTTAGTTGAATATTAGTACCTTCGTTGGCATGATGATTTTGATGATGATGGTGGTGATGGTGTCCTGAATTTAACGATTTCAATTTCAATTGAGCAATATGCAAAGCTTTTAATTCGTCTTGAAATTTATTATGTAAATTAGTAGAAACTTCAATGGGCGTAGCAAAACGTAAAACTTGTTTTGACGGGATAATCAACTGAGTTAATTCAATAACATCGTACAGTCTTGGATTTAACTCTTCAATTTCCTCTCCAGCAGTGGAATGAGGCAAAGTGTCCACAGCCTCAGACGTTTTTTTACTTACATCTGTTTGTCCCTTATTACTACTTTTAACCAAAGTGTCAACAAACTTTGAGTTTGGAAAATGCTGATCTTTCTTAGTAATTAATGAATCAAAATGGATTTTTTTCTTCAAAAAATTTATAAACAAGGCCAAATCTAAATCAACCTCGGGTTCAACAACCAGAGCTAGATCCTTACCACGATCCCCGTCTATAATGACCAAATCAGACCTATGCAATTGCAAATTAGTAGTTTTAGGAACACTTAATAATTCCAACTTACCATTTTTCAAAACAACTAGTACTAATGGCCTATAATGGAGGCATGATGAAGCAGCATTCCTTCCAGAAGAATTGTTTCCACCATTTTTACCTTGTATACCTGGATTAGTTGATTTGGACTTAGCATGGGAAGAAGCTGTCTCCTTCTGGGTGGTTGATAAAAAGGCATCACTTTGGGGATTGTAATTTAAATTACAACTTTTCAAAAAATTAACGAAAACTTGGATTCTTTCTGCGTGTGGAGAAACATTAAAATATATCATATTTTTAACTTGATCAACAAATTTAAACGCCAAATCACTTGCAAAATAGTTACTACCGCAATTCTTATACAAATCTTGCAATTCAGAAGAAGAAGAAATCTTCCCATTCGATAATAATAATCCGTTTTCCAAAACTTGTGTGCCTCCATTAACAGCAGCAGCAGCAGAAGAGGAAGTAGCAGCACTATTCACAACTCCCAATAGACCATTCATTGCCGAATAATTGGTACTGGCATTATCAACAGGGTTATGGTTGTTATTACCGGTAGATTGATACATAAAATTATTTACGGGTGCATTATTAGAGCCAATTGCAGTTGGTGGTCTGCCATTACAGCCACTATTGTTATTAAAAGTGGTAGCCAAGTTAGTACTGGAAATGTGATTACTTCTCATGTCGTTAACAGGGAAAGTAGCAAAATCATTAGAATTGGTGCTACCGTTAGAACTGATGGAACCTCTTGACATTACCCCACCATAGCCATTATTATTAGAAATTGGATTCAAGTATTTATTCCTATGATGAATGTTCCCGTTAACAAATTGACCATTAGAACCTGTATTATTATTATGCATATCTCCGTTATTATTGAAATTCATATCACTTGAAGCAGCAGAAAAATGACTAGTTGCACCATTATCATTGGATACCGGAAAGTAATTTGCGGAAGATAAGGAAAAATCTGAAGATTGGCTTTTATGCATGAGCAAAGAGTCGGAAATATACGATGAAGCTCTATCAAATTGTGGAACATCATGTGGATTAATCTGCTGTTGAGCATTAAAGGAATAAAATGGATTGCTAATAGCTTTTTGGTTGTTTGACAAAGAAGAAGAGGAAGAAGAGGCAGTTACAGGGATAGGCGAAAAATATCCGGATTGTTGTTGCTGTTGTTGTTGTTGTTGTTGAACTGGAGAGTTTAATGAAGGTGAGGTAACAATAGTGGAGTTACCGCTATTGTTTAATGAGGAATAATATGAAGCAATTGTCGGAGAACTCATTAAGTTCGTATCACCTTGACTGACGCTGGTATTCATCAGTGAAGCAGAAGATAGAGAAGTAGGCCCCGATGGTGATATGTTGTTTTGGAGATATGTGTCTAAGATAGGTGATGAAGTATTTCTAAACATCATAGAACCATTGGAAGGTGCAATATTATCATTATTGTTTAAAACACTTCCCAAAACACTTTGTCCGGAACTCCAATTGATATTATTTGGAATAGAATTGGTTCTACTGGAAGAATCTGAAACCTGTTGTGAATTTTCAAACGGGGAAAATGGGAAACTTTGACAACCATACGGTTGTTGTACTAAACGATTATTTTTGGAAGAATCCACAAAACTAGTGTTAGTACTTGCTGAGTAAAATGAATTTTCATAAAAATTGTTTTTCGTACTACTAGACACATCCCCTATGTTATTATTTGCATGTGGGTTATTATTGGTAAAACCCGTGGTCATGATGAAAAATATTTTTTTTTCTTTCTCCCTTTTATCTTTTGATCTAATGTTTTACCAAATTTAATAAATAAATGAACGAGTTATTAGTAACTGTATTTTTCTACTTCACAAAAAAGAGAAAAAAAAAAAAAATGGTTGTAATAACAAAAAAAGTTTATATATATATGTATATGCCAATAATATATGCGAAAATTGAAGGTAAAATTTTTTTGCTAATATTGAAAAAGAAAACTGGACGCTTTTCTTCAATATATTTTTTTCAATATTAAAATGGTTATTCTATAAATATCAAAAGAAAAAAAAAAAAAAAAAATTTTTTTTAAAAAAAAAAAGAAAAAAAAAAAGTGAAGAGGAAAAGAAGGAATACTATGAAAGTAAATGAAAAATCCTGTCCTTAACTCGTTTAATAGTCTTTTAATCCTTTTTCCTTTTTTTTAAAAAAAAAAACCTGAACAAAACTAAACCGAAGTAATGTGGAAGTTGATAGAACAAGTGAATTGGTGTAATTTAAGGATACTGAAATTAAAGTTGGGTAATATAGACTAACTTTATTTAACTACAATGATGATTGTGGTTCAGTCCTTTATATATATATTGTCTATCTAAAAACGTGATGGTTTATCAAGTAATAAAGGGAAAATGTGATAATAATCTTGAAAAAATGTGATTAAAAGACAAAGTGAACATAAAACAAAGAAAATAAAAAGAAAGAGTAAAATCAAAAATTTTTTTTTTTTTTTCTTTTTCTTTTTTTTTTTTCTTTTCTTCTCCTTTTTTTAATTTTAATAATGGAAAGTTTAACAGATTGACATGACATGAAAGAATAAGAGAAGGAGGGGGTTTATATATATTCTGAAAAGTTGGGAATTGAATTAAAAAGGAGGAAAGATTGTAATGGAAAGAAGTTGAATGGGTGGAATAAGCCGGTTGACGGAGTGAAGGCGGGCAAAGCCAAGATCTGGCGGATGGTTGTGGGCAGTTTCTGTGGGCAGTTTCTGTGGATCGGTTGACAAGACGACGTGTGCCACTTGTTTTATATTATAATCTCATCTCTTTTTCTCTTTTCTTTTTCTGTTTGGCAATTGTTGTTTTTCCATAAACCCACACCCAAAATAACTCCTTTTTTTTTATTTTTTATTTTTTATTTTTTATTTTTTATTTTTCGTATCTTTCCTGTCTACGTTCTTTATCGGTGGATCTTCCAATCTTTCTTCGGAGATCGTTCATCGTCTTCTTTTTCCTTTTTTGGGTTAATATTTTTGGAACAACGAAAAAAAAAAAAAAAAAAAATAGGGGCAGAGCACGCGCACCTACTAAAAAATATAATACAAATATACACACTACTCTCAACACTCCGCTATTTTTTTCAAAAAAAAAAAAGAATTTATTAAATCGCTCAAATTCCCAAATCATTTCGCAAAGTTTAAAATAAACAAAAAAAAAAAAAATTAATTAATAATTAACTAAGATAAATTAAAAAGAAATTCACTGATACCATAGCACTTCTATATAATTAAAACACCTTCTTTGGCCAAAATCTTTTCAATTTCTATAACTAGCTTTTTAAAAGATTTCTTAGACCCTGACTTCTTCACCAGTTTCAAATAACTTAAAGATCCCCTTTTCTTGTTTCCTTTGTTATCAATAACATCTATCTCAAACAATGTAGATCTCAAAGATAACATATTTTCCCCACTAATTTTACCAGTTATCATTCTATTATTGACATCGTGTTTAACATTTTTCAATCCATAACTTCTCCAAGTACTCAATAATTTATATAGAGCAGAACACATCTTACCAGCTTCAATTTTAGTGTATAACAAAACGGTGTTATTATTGATATTGATATCACTGTGTATGCTACTATTCCTGTTCTTAATATTGTTGCCATTATTGTTTTCTTGAGCATTTAATAAACTGAAAAATCCACTTTTCTTTTTAGGAACATCCGATTTAGCAACTACAGGTTTTATAGGTTTTATAGGCTTGTTCATAATCTTTTCTGTTTCTAGAATATTTGTTTTTTGTTCTTTTTGCTGTTGTTGTGGTCGACGCTCTTCTTCTTCTTCTTCCTTCTTCTTTCCTTTTTCCTTTTCCTCCTCTTTTTCCTTTTCCTCCTCTTTTTTTTCGCTTTCATCATCTCTCATCGGTGGAGGTAACAATGGCTTCTTGATCTCTTTGACATTTGTTAAAATATCCTTCCCCAAAGGCATCTTCGGTTCTTCCGACATGACAATACCCAAGCCAGTAACTTTACCACTATTATTATAACTACCATCAGTTTTGGTACTGTCAGTAACAACATTGCTATTAGCAGTAATATACGTATTGTGCAATGGTGGTAAAGATGGTAAATGAATGTCATCATTGCTCTTTGATTCCACCTCACTTCTGCTTTCACTAATACTATCATTATTAACCAAACTTTCTCCAAAGTTACTTTTGTCATTATTATTAACAGAACTATCTATATCATTTTGTGATTTAATTTCATATAAATGTTTAGATTTCAAAAAGTCATTTGTATCAGCATTCTCTTCAAATAAAAATTTATCATCATCGTAAACACTTTCTTCTTCTTCTTCTTCTTCTTCTTCTTTTTAATTTCTGGATCTTCTTGTTCCTTTTTGAGTTCTAAAACTTCTTCCTCCTTCTTGATTTCTGGTTCGTCCTCTTTTTTAATTTCTGGTTTGTCCTCTTCCTCCTTTTTAATTTCTGGTTCGTCCTCTTCCTCTTTTTTAACTGCTGGCCTGTCTTCTTCCTCCTTTTTAATTTCTGGTTTGTCCTCTTCCTCCTTTTTAATTTCGGGGTCTTCCTCTTCTTCCCTTTTAATTTCTGGTTCTTCCCTCTTCGCTTTTGGCTCTTCATCGTCCTGATTTCTATCATAAGTCCCAATACTTGAGTGAACACTTATCACCTCAATTGAGTTGTTATTATCTTCAACAAAACTTTCCATTTCATCTTTAGAACCGGAATTAAATGAGTCTTCTTCAGTTTTAACTGAAATTCCATCTTGTGTTTTAGTTGAAGGTATTTTTTTCAATTGAACAGCCAGATCTCGAAAGGAGGTTTTTGTGGAATACAACGATAAAACAGACAACCTTTTAATATTATCAGCATTGCTATTTTCATTCGGTTTCTTGCTTTCCCTAGTAAACTCAGGCACTTTGATATCACTGATTTTCCTAAATCCATTTTCTAAATGATACTCTTGATCACTATTCCCAGCAGTAGTAACAGTCTTGAAATCCATAGAGTAATTTTCTTGTGGCCCCTGTTGTTGCGTATTAAAAGGTAGTTTGCTGCTGCTATCAAAAAACAACAACTCGTTTATTGAACTACTTGCATTGGAACTAGTATAAATACGGACATTATCAGAGGTAACATCATTACTATTATCATTACTATTATCATATTTAGAGACATTTTTTAATATCGACTTTCTACGTGTATGTTGCTTTGTGTGGCTGTTTTTATTAGGTGTTGAGTTAATAATATAACCGTGATTGTTATTGGTAGCAGCAACACCACTAGTGTTGTTATTATTATCATCTATAAGAACAATATTATTATTACTACTGCTACTACTATTATCCTTTTGTTGCTGCAACGATAGATTACTATCACTCGAATCAGCAAATATAGATAAACTAAACTGAGAACCTAAAAATTTGGATCGTTTAATGCTGTCATAAACCCTTCTTTCAACTATATTTGAATTATCTAGCTGACCATCTACAATAATGGTACCATTAGAAGTAATACTTTCGTCACCATAACCATTACTGTTGTAATTATTCTCCTCTCCTTCAACTTTAACATCATGTTCCTCTTTAACAACCGCAGCCCTTTTAGCAACGGCAACACTTTTCCTTCTCCTTCTTTTCTTATCCTTATCATGAAATATTGACACACCAGGATCTAATCTGGAAGTTGGTCTTGTGTTTAATGAAAAGGCTCTTTTCTGCGTAGTTTTTCTCAATAAATTTTTATTATCATTTAACAGCAACTGCATAGAATCTCTCTTATGCCTATTATTAATAGGCTCGCTAATTGATCTGATATTTTGTTCTTCCAACAAATCTTGTTGTTCCATCTGTTGTGTTATCCTTTTAATTTTATCTGTAGTATCTTGATCATCATTGTCAAAGGTACTGTCATTCTCATCTTCGTATTCTTCCTCCTTAATGTCATTTAAATCTTCTTCATTTTTAACCAATACACTATTATCATCATAAAGATAATAATAATCTTCCCCCTCAGATCCATCATCATTAGTGTAACTAGACAAAGTCGAATCACTAAACCCAAAATCCTTTTTCAACCTAGCGATTTCCCTTTCTAATTGCTCTTTTCTCCTTTGCATCAGCTTTAACTTTCTTTTTTCTTCCAATCTGATTTGCTGGTAAGATTTAGCTCTATCATTTTCTAATTGCAATTCTCTTTCTCTCCTTTGCCTTTCCACTTCTTCTCTTAGCTTAGTTTCACGCACTCTTCTTTCCAATTCCTCTTTTTCCTTTCTAATTTGCTCAAATTTTTCATATTCGAAAACCTCATCAATTAAAGTAGCAAATGTTTGAGATGTTCTTCTTGTTTCATTTTCAATATAACCCCAATCTTGGTTTTCTATATCTCCCAATTTAGCATAGGTTGCAATTAATTTAGTTGTTATACTCCCATGTTTGATTTTCTTCAAAATTAATGATTGTCTGCTAGCACGACGACTGGTGGTATTGGTACTGTTACCATTGCCACTGCTAGATATACTTATACGATTACTAGCACGTGCCTTGCTGCTGGTTCTTGATCTGTTCGGTGTAGTGTAACTGAGGTGATCACTATTGTCAGGAACTGACGGCAGAAGCGGCAAAGGTGTTTGATCTTCTTCAATCTTAATATTGGTGCCAGAAGATGTTGGGGTTAGCCCGCTAATTATAGATGACCTTTTAACATTGGTGCTAGTTAAGAAACTTCTCCTCTTTAAAGGTGTCGAAGAAGTACTGGTTGTGTTCCCACTGTCACTATTTGCAGAAGACGAAGTAATTGAAGTAGAATTGGCAGTAGTATTGTTAGATGTCAATTTGTGGAAGGATACTGGTCTTCTATGCGATGAGGACACACTTACAGTCGATAATCTTTTATGGCTTATGCTTTGTGATAATTTTTTAGAAGGCGAAGGCGTAGTACTAGCACTAGTACTAGCACCGCTACTACTGTTCCTATTAGAGTTGTAGACAGAACGTCTTTTGATTTTTTGTGGAGAGGGTGTATTCGATGTTTTAACATTACCATTGGTATTATTATGACTATTAAAATTCTGTTTCAATGTGTCTTGTTTAAATCTAAATAACAAGGCATAAAAAGTTTTCTCTAAATTAGCACCAGGTTCCCTCAATTTATGTGAAATCTCGCTTCTATCTCTACCATGCCATAAAACCACCAAATTACTCAAAATAGATTGGTCAATACCATTTTCTAATGGGTTTAAGTACGTATCCTCTCTTGGCAAGTTTCTAATACTTTTAGAGTCCTTGATGTTGGGATATTTTAGCAATAACGGATGCTTTAAGATTTCTCTTGTTTTTATTCTAGCTTGTGGGTCAACAGTTAGTATTTTACCAATCAAATCCTGTGCTTCCTCCGATATATCTTTTGGCATATAGAACTTACCGCTTTGAACCTTTAATAATAATTTGCGGATATTGCCATCTTCTTCGTCAAATGGCAGTCTACCGGTTAGCAATGCATATAAAATTACACCACATGACCAAACATCGCTGGCAAATCCATGATAGGGAATACCACTAACAATTTCTGGTGCAGCATAATGTGGTGATCCACAACTGGTCTCTAATAATTTATCTTGCGTTTCTAAAGCAGCCATACCAAAATCGGCAATTTTTATATTATATTTATGGTCCAATAACAAATTTTCGGGTTTCAAATCTCTGTGAACAATACCTAAAGCATGGCAGTAGGATATACCAATTATAATTTGCCGAAAAAATCTAATTGCTTCATGTTCTGGCAATGGACCTCTTTCCACTAACAAATTGAAGAGTTCACCTCTTTGCACATATTCTAACACCATGTATAGATCATTTTCAGTTTCCCAAACATCATACAACCTAAGAACATTTGGATAATTTAATAACTTCATAATGATAATTTCTCTTTCTATACCATACGGTAAGCCATTATCCTGATCACTAACCACTGTAGAAGTACTATTTTGAGCGGTATTGAATAAAGATTTACTAACTATTTTAACTGCTGCTTGTTGTCCAGTTCTTTCGTGAGAAGCCATTCTAACTCTACCACTGCTGCCAAATCCTAAAGTCTTTCCCAACAACCATGGTCCTATCTTGTTATTTGTATTATCTGCAGTTGTAGAAGGAACATTGTAATTTGTTTCGGTCATTATATGTGCGTGCTTTTTTTTGTCTTTTTTTTTTTTTTTTTTGTCTTTCCACTAGCTGTCGATTCGAGTCTACAAGAAAAGAAGAAGGAAAAAAGAAGAAGGAAAAAAGAATAAACAAAAGAAAATAACAAAAATTTTTCTTGAAATCAAAAAGATGTAGAAAGAAGAAAAAAGAAAAAAAAAAAAAAAAAAAAAAAAGTTTAATTGCACCAGAAGATGTAAACAGCTTATTAAAATTTGGATTTGAAAGAAAAACAAGATCTTTTGCAACTTCTGGCTGAAATTTCTTTTTTTTAATTTTTCTTTTTCTTTTTTTTTTTACATTTTGTTTATTTTTATTATACATTTTTGTTATTATTTTTTGTTAGAAGAGAGGGAGAATAAAGGGTAGTACGCTTTTAGGAATCTTGTTATTACGATTTTTCTAAGGGCTATTTTTGTATTTTAAGATTTCTTTTTTCTTTTTTCTTTTTTCTTTTTTTTTTAAATTTGTTTGTTTTAAAATTTTTAATCCACTACAAAAAAAAAAAAGCTTGTTAAAACAAATAATAAATGAATGAGATATGTGTACTAACTTATTTTTTACAAAGCGTATGTTAAATGAGAAGAAAAAATAATTGTGCCCAGATCTTGAAACAAGTATTATCTTACAAATGATATCAAGAAAACTTGGCAGAATAAGATAAATTCTCTTTTTTCTTTTTTTTTATGTTAAACTACCATTTGGAAAATCATTTATTAAATTAGAAACACAACAACAACAAATTCTATGAGAATTTATACTATTAATGGGTCATAACTGGATTATACTTCCAAATAAAGATCTCAATTAAAATCTAAACTTACTAGCAATAATAGACATTACGATATAAACTTTTCGGCAAAAAAAAAAAAAAAAAAAATAAATAAATATAAATATATATATATATATATTGCTGCTTAAAAACGCGTAACATTTTAAAATATGCACATCTAACACATTCTACTTTATGTTTCCATATTTGGAGAATTTGTTATTAAAATTACCTTTTTAGAGGGAAAAAGAAAGGTGTGGGTGTAAAGTTCCCTTTGTCATCGATGCCAATTACACGTGAACTAACTCTACACAATCCATGACAGCCTTTGCATTTTTCGCGTTTTAGTTTTGCCTCTCGAATCTTTTCTTTATAAACGGCGTTTGTTATTTATATATTCATAAAATGGACATCGGACAAAACACAACGGATATTTCCCTCTAATCCTTTGTATGCTTCAAAAACCGGCCTTTTATATATATATATATATATCTTTATATGTATATGATATGTAATACTAAAAACAAAATAAAACTATAGAGAAAAGAAAAATAAACCTATTTATTTTCTGCAAAGAAAAAATTGACACCAACCAATTCCAATCCATTATCCTTAGACCACTTTTCAACCCCTGTAGCTGGAGTTCCATAACCCCAATTAGCTCTTTTGTTATCACTACTTGGGTTGTATTTAGTAGGAACTCCTTTGAACAAACAGAAAATATATCTGTGAGACCCAGTCCCCCTTGGTGGAGCAGGTCCTAAATAATCAATAATAGTCTTAGCATTTTTGTCATTACTGTTGATGGTAACTAAATCATTACCACCAGCACCGCCGTGCTCAGCAATTAAATCTGTGACAATCCAATGACAGTACTCACTCCATTTTTTTTCTGTTCTGGAAGGGGCATCTGGATCAGTTAAAACCAAAGTGTATTTAGAGCTAGTGTCAATAACGGTAGAATCATTGTTGGAAAGGGATAAAAGCTGAAATTTTGGAGCACTTTGAGTCTTGTCAATTGGTAAAATATTACCCATAGCAACGGTCAATCCACCAGGATATTCTACACTTAACAAAGTTTTTGGTAGTAAAGAACTATTTGTATTGGGAAACACATCAGGGATAATTGAGTGTTTAGAAAGAGCCTCTAAAACAGATTTACTAACATTTAAAGCTTGATTCATTCTAGTACAATGTTTATTATTAAAAAAAATTTTTTTTGATCTTTTTTGACCTTTTTTTATTTTTTATTCTTGTAAATAGAATAGAGAAATAATATCTATTTATATATATATAAAATATTCCTTTTTTTTTTTCTTAATATACTTTTTCAATTTTATTGATTCTTTATATATGTTATTATGAGCTAATGATCGTATGTAACTTGTCTATTATTATCAATATTTTTTTTGTTATTTTCTCCCCCTTCTTTAAACTTTTGTTGTTCTCCCTTTTTTTTTTTTTTCATTTATTTATTGCGTTTGTGGGAGGGTAAGAAAGAGTGGGACTATGCTTTATATTACGTATATATAATATATATATATATATATATATTGAAATATAAAGCAAACTACAAAACAAATAAAAATATAAAAAAGATGAATATAATAAAACTGGCGCTAAATTTACGGAGAAAAAGGGCGAATAATTTGCAAAAGGCGAGTCCGTCGGACGGAGGTAATCAGATTGGCTATATGTGGAAAGTCGATATTAAAAGACGAAATGAAAATATTATTATGCTCTTTTTTACTGTGTTTTTCTTTTTTCTTGTTGTTTTTTTTTTTTTTTTATTTTTTTTTTCTTTCCCTTTCCCTTTTCCCCCTCTCCATTATATATAAATAATATGTATATTAATTTTTTTTTTTTTTTTTTGTCGAAAATATTTTTATTTTATAGCAATAATACTAAACAGATTACTTTTTATGGTTTAACATTATATTCCTATATAACGTTTAATCTTCACGGTTGATACCCACATTTTGATTATTAATTTTAATTTCCTTTTTTTTTTTTTTTTTTTTTTTTTTTTTTTTTTTTTCAAAAAATCTTAATATTTTGATATTATTTAAGATATATTCAAAAGTTCTGAACGTCTATCATTTACTGTTTAGCCCGAAATATCATATCTGTGATTATAAGGACTATAAATAATCAAGTTTAAGGAATTTTAGTACAGGAACAAACGACACGACTAATTTTTGGACGACTTTTTTCCCTCGGTTAAAAAAAAAAAAAAAAAAATAGAGAAAAAAAAAAAAGAATTAAAAGTACATGACTAATATCAATAACAATATTAATACTGTTACACCTCCCTCTCCAAATAGCAGTGAAAGCAGCTCTGTTAATAAATTAAAGGATAGAAGAGTCACCTCATTATTGCCATTAATTTATACGGAATTAAACAATTGTAAAAAAGAAATAAAATTATTACAGGATAATATTGAAAGACTAAATGATTTAGTTAACACAGTTTATAAATTAGATACAGATAATGAAGTAAAAAGTGTACAAACCCTTCATGCGGCTAATAATAAAGTAACCAAGAAAAAACAAGCTAAGAAACTTGTTCAATCCCAAGATGTTAAACCGGATATAGCCCCACGAACATCGATTACACCTCACCAGCCTGACTCCAATACTATATCAATAAATAGCTTATTAATGAAGACTAACGGATTGCTTTCCAACGATGAAACTTTAAAATCAGTCAAAGAACCGCCATTCAAAATTGATTACGATGCTGATTCTCATACTACTTCTGATGCTAATAATAATGCTCTACAAGATACATTGGAATTCAACTATCCTAAAGATTTAAAAAGCATTCGTAAAATATATGAGTTTCAAACAACAAGAGTTATATCGTCAGTAAAATGCCCTATTGAGTTGGAGAAGGAGTTTGGAGCTAAATGGAGGGGTGGTGCTACATCTAAGAAGTTTTATAGATACCAAAACGTAGTCAAATTAGTAGAAAATGCAGTTCGCAATGGTTATGATAAGAATGAATCTATTGATGAGTTAGATGAAATGTTATCCAACAGGGTCTTGTCATTGTATAGGTTAATGGATAAATTGGACAACAACAAATTACCAAAAAAATATTTAACTACAACTGGTTAATGACTTATTTAATGTATATAAAAATTAAAATAAAAATAAACAAAACCGTGGTTCTCGGATAAATAACTATGAGATTTATATACCGATTTTTTTTCTTAAAAAAATAATCAAAAAGTGAAAAAAAAAAAAAAAAAAAAAAAAAAAAAAAAAAAAACCTAAATCGTATCACTCTGTTGGAATCTGTTATAATTCCAATATCTATATCTTATAAGCAAATATTACTATACGCCAAGACTTGTTAACAAGTGTTACAATATAAGACAGACACAAACAACATAATATGTTGAAGGCTTTAACCAGTTCCATGATAATAAACGGCAATAGATTAAAGAGACTATTTGGATGCACCTTTTTATTCAACAACCTCTGCTATAATGGTCATAATATAGCAATATACTTTATCACATTTATAATCTTGCTTTGTTATTTTATTTATTCTGAAACATTGGGAACTCTTTTCGGTTTATTTCCATTTCCCACAATTCCAGATGATTATGTGATACTACCTAATACTACTATATTAAAATCACATAGATCCGATGAAATAATAAGTGGAATACAATGTCTACTAATAGTTTTAATTGTACCACCAATAATTGTACTCATTCATCATTATAATACTAACCGGGACAATAACTTTTTTAGTACCAAATCAATGATCAATTTGATCCATTTAATTTTAGGATATTTAATAATCATTCTTTTTAATGGATGTATTACAAATTATTTAAAATGGACTATTTCCAACCCTAGACCTGATTTTATGGATAGATGTGGTCCAGTTATTAGTTATAACATGTTGGTACCATTCCATATAAAGAAATATTGTGGCAATGATATAAATACTTTTAAATTTCGAGATGGATTAAGAAGTACACCAAGCGGTCATTCAACATTTATATCGTGTTCCATGTCGTTTATATACGAATATTTAAGTACCACTACTATTACAAACAATAATAAGGCAATCAGGTTAAGTCATTTGTGGTGTATTGTTATCACTTTATTGGTTATGTACAGTAGAATAGTAGATCATAGACATCATTGGTATGATGTTGTAAGTGGTGGTATAATAGGTTGGACAATTGGTAGATATGGATATATCAAGATATTACCAAATATCCATTTGCTTAACATAAAAAGAAATAGTTCAACGTTACCAATCTAAACTGTAAAGTATTAGTAATTGTATATTCTGTGTAGTATATATACGATTGTTTCTTTTTTTCCTTGTATATATATATATATATATATATTAATGTTTAATAGTACTGCGACATAGTTATGTTCTTATAACCCAATTATTTTACGGTGATTTCTGTCTCGTAGAAGGTATATATATATATATTTTTTTTTTTAAGTATATATGAGATGGTTGATATAGTAATAAAGGAAAATATAGCAGTTTAATCGTTTAGTAAAACGAGAGCCACTTTCTCGGTCAGACAACACACTTTAAAATTTTCCGTTTATAAAAAAAAAAAAAAAAAAAAAGGGAAAAAACTCGCTTGTATTTTTACTTGCTGGAACAAAAATTGTGGTATACATCTGTACCTCACTTGGTAATTCTGTCTAATATTTGTCTTCTACAAGCCGTTCTACCTGCGTGAGTGTATTTTGCCATTGCAAATTTATAATTTTTAACACAGTTTTGTATTTATTTGGCATGTGCGTCTTTTCTGCGATGCCAGATATCACCGAAAAAATATATAACGAAACGTAAATATAATTATAAACCCGTATAAAATTAAACAATTATTGTGCTTGCATGTGAGAAAAAAATTATTTGCTATTCAAGTACGTTTTTTTTTCTTTTTTCTTTTTTTTTTTAATTTCTTTTTTTTCTTTTTTTGTTTTAAAGGTTATTTGCTATCATTTTCAATTAATATATAAAGAGAAAAGAGAACGTTTTACATTTTGGTAGAAAGTCACAGGAAATTTATAATCATATATATTTATATATTTATTTTTTTTTATCCTCTATTCAATCATTTATACATTTTTCTTATATCTTAACTTCATGTTTTCAGTGTTTTGAATTAAAATTATATAACTAATAAAACAAAGGGAAGAATAATAACAAAAAAAAAAAAGAAAAAAAAATATATATATATATATATACACATATATACAACAGCAATGGCTAACGGCAAGACATTTTTATTTACTTCTGAATCTGTTGGTGAAGGTCACCCAGATAAGATTTGTGATCAAGTTTCTGATGCAATTTTAGATGCTTGTTTAAGAGAAGATCCTTTATCTAAAGTTGCTTGTGAAACTGCCGCTAAAACTGGTATGATAATGGTTTTCGGTGAAATTACCACCAACGCCAAGTTAGATTACCAAAAAATTGTTAGGGATACAATCAAGAATATTGGTTACGATTCTTCGGAAAAGGGGTTTGACTACAAAACTTGTAATGTCTTGGTTGCTATTGAACAGCAATCTCCAGATATTGCTCAAGGTTTGCATTACGAGGAGGCCATTGAACAACTAGGTGCTGGTGACCAAGGTATCATGTTTGGTTATGCTACTGACGAGACTCCAGAATTATTGCCATTGACTATTTTATTGGCCCACAAATTAAATATGGCTATGGCTGACGCTAGAAGAGATGGCTCTTTGCCATGGTTGAGACCAGATACCAAGACCCAAGTCACTGTTGAATATAAAGAAGAAAACGGTAGATGGATTCCATTAAGAATCGATACCATTGTTATATCCGCTCAACACGCTGACGAAATTTCTACAGAAGATTTGAGAAGCCAATTGAAATCCGAAATCATTCCAAAGGTCATTCCAAAGGAGTTGTTGGATGAAAATACCAAATACTACATTCAACCATCCGGTAGATTTGTTATTGGTGGTCCACAAGGTGATGCTGGTTTAACCGGTAGAAAGATTATTGTCGATGCTTATGGTGGTGCTTCTGCTGTTGGTGGTGGTGCTTTCAGTGGTAAGGATTATTCTAAAGTTGACCGTTCCGCTGCTTATGCTGCAAGATGGGTTGCTAAATCTTTGATTCACGCTGGTTTGTGTTCCCGTGTTGAAGTTCAATTTTCCTATGCCATTGGTATTGCTGAGCCATTATCTATTCACGTCAACACCTATGGTACTGGTAAAAAATCTGATGAAGAAATTTTGGCAATCATCAAGAAAAACTTTGATTTGAGACCAGGTGTTTTAGTTAAGGAATTGGACTTAGCTAGACCAATTTATTTGCCAACTGCTTCTTATGGGCATTTTACCAATCAAGAATACCCATGGGAAAAACCAAAGAAATTGAACTTTTAGAAAGTAAAAAGGAGAACAAAGAGAGAAGAGTAAACCTTAATGTATGAAAAAAAAAATTTTTTTTTTTCCATTGGAGCTCTGCTTTTTTATGTATTTCATGTTGTGAATTTTTCTTCTTTTTATTTTTTTTTTTCTCTGAAAATCTGTATATTAATTTAGTCGATATTAATGTAAAGGAAAACCTATTAAGTAAAAAAGGGGGAAAGAATACACGCTATTATATTAATATTATTTACTAAGTTTTGGTTTGAAATCAAAAAGTGAATAAATAACAAAAAGGCTTTTACAATCGAAATAGGAATTTATATTATTTATTTGACTTTGACCATCACATATTTTCATGTATAATTATCATATATATTTCAACTCTATATATAGACAACTAACAAGATATCTTCAACAGTTTTTATCAAAAAGAGAAAAAAAAAGAAAAGAAAAGAAAAGGAAAGTGTGTGCATTTTATTTTTATTAGAGTTTTATGTCATAGGAACATCTTAGAATAAGCTTTAATTTGCAACCAAATATGTATATATGTATATATTTTTTTTTTCCGATTCATTTTACCTTTTATCATTCTTTAAAATTTCTAGTATTTTTAAAGCTTGTTCCAATTCTGTTATAGCAGTGTCCACGTCATCGTAATTCATAGCACTAATTGCAAATTTAGAATGTTTCTGTGCTTTTGTTATTAAACTACTAAAGTTCATCATTTCCCGGATTTCAACTTCAGTTAATGGTGCTTGATAGTGATGTATTTCTTGTTTTTTTTCAATTTGAGGAGCATCGGCGGAAATGGTGCTAGATATCTTGGTTGGTATTGGAGAAGGTATTTTAGAGGGTAGTGCTACCTCATCATCAGTTTGCCCTTTCGTAGAAGTTTCTATAGCATCATCATCATCAGTATCAGTATCATCTACAAAATCGGGCAATTTACGCCCATCACCTCCTGCTGATACAGCTGGGTCAACTATACCATTTATTTCGGAAAGACTTTTCTTCATTGGATCTTCACTACCAGTTTCTTGAGTTTCTTTATCTTCTTTAGATAGTTCTTTATCCAATATAACTTCCTCCATAGACTTTTTTTCATGTAATAGTTTTTTAATACATATTTTGCAAAATTTAATATTCTTTCCGCAATTCTCCTTTAAATCTGGCCAAGTATCTTGCAACATAGAATATAAATCAATACAACACCATAACCCTTTGATCAATTCTTCAATTTTGTCAATTTTCTTATTATTTTTGTCTTCAGTATCTTTATCAGTGATAACGCCACTCGATTGTGTTAATTCCTCCTGTTGTGTCTTCAATAATGAATTATATAACTTGGCGGTGAAATTTAAAACATAAATTTTCCCCTTACCTTCTATATCATGAATTACACTATATTCAGCCACATTTTCTTCTGTAATACTAAGTTTAAAACTTTCTACTTGATCTAATAGGTTGACAGCAACAGATCTATCCGAATCTTGTTTAATTATTAAACTTACCACGTATAGTTTTAAATAATAACTTATCAAACTCAAACCACTTTGGTCAAACTCATTAATTTCTCTAAATATTCTCTTTAACACTGACATGTCAAAATATATGCGATGGTTATTTAGACCTTTTTAATTTTATTTTTGGTTTAGTAAGATGTTGCTATGTAATGTATGTATATATGTGTAGGTAACAAAAGTAAAAGGACATAATGAAAAGAGTTTTTAATCACTTTTTTTTTTTCGCCTTTCCGTTTTACTTTTATTTTTAAAAAAGAGAAAAAAAATAATAATGAATAGTAGTAATTAAATCCGGATTCAAGTTTCCGGATGCAATCGGTATTTAAAACCTATATTTTAGTCCGAAGGTCTTTTTTATTTAAAAACACCAAAAAAAAAATAAAGCGAATTACGCATTGTAAATTTTATTTCCTAAAAAGGAAGCTTTATTAATTTATATGGACAGTTATTAAAAAAAGAATGTAAAAAATTATATATATATATATATATATAAAAAAAAAAAAGGAAAAAAAACAATTCTTTTGATACAAAGTAACGTTGTGTATACAGATCAGTGTAAACAAAGCTACATCAACAATATCATATATATATATATATATATATTATTGATCTTCTGTTTATTGCCCTTCATTATTTTGTTCGATATTGTTATATATCTGTGTTTTTATTTGTCCCTTTTTCACTCTTTTTCCTTTTTCTTTTTTCATTTCCGACTGCCAAAGTTATCATGAGCGTGCTTTTTTCCTTTTCCTTTTCCTTTTTCTTTTTTTTTTTTTTTTTTTTTTTTCTTTTGTTGTTGAATAAAAATTTTATCGACAATAAAAAAAAAATGAAAAGTAACAATAATAATAATATAAAAAAATAAAAAAAAAAAGTAGTCAAAACAATTTAGTACCAAGATATTTTTTTATTGTTATTGTTTTTATAATTGATACCCCATTTTCCAAAGATTTAACCTAGTTTAAACTAAATTGATCGATAAGCTAGAAAATAAATATATAGCTTCCTTTTTGCCATAGTATTTCCAAACTTCTTAGAAATCCTCTAGAATTGGGCAAAACAGCAACGATGGAACACGAAATTAGCAGAATAACTGACAATGGCTTAACTCTAACTCTATTTAAAAGAGACTCTGATGGATTTTTTAGACCTTCAGAAACAATTGTATCATTATTTAATGCTAGAAAATCTACAGTTGTAGATTTAGAACAGCGAATCTCCACTATTGATTGGATTGATCCTAATAGAATGTTAAGGATCATTTATGAAATTGGTTACTACGAATTATTCCATGATTTGTTTGATTCACATCCAAATACACCAACAATATTAAATGAAGTTACAGATAACATTAAAGATCATATGTCTCTTAAAATGGAAAATGCAAAAAAACCATTAGAAGATGCGTTTTTCACCGATAGCGAACGTGCTAAATTAGAACTGTTTTTAAAGAAAATTTTGGTTCCAGTTGCCACTCAGCATTCACCAATTATCAATCCCACATCGGATGGCCCCAGTGGTGTTGAACATACGGGTACAAACACATCTAATGAAAAGCATTTTCAAGATATATTTGATGAAATAAATAGAACATATCCTCACCAAAATTTGAACTTAAATATCGTTATCGATGAACAAGGTAGCACTGTATTGCATTGGCTTTGTTCCTTAGCTAATGTGCCCCTAATATCTGTTATTTTGAAGAACGCTGAAACCAATACCAATTTTATTACAAGCCACACTCCCTCCAATATTACCGTGGATATTACTCTGGGCGATAACCTCGGTGAATCATCATTGTTAAAGGCAGTGAAATCTGTAAATAATTATGAAAATGGCACATTTGAATCTATGTTAGAAATGCTATATCCCTGTTTGTTACTGTTGGACAATAAGAATAGAACTATATTACATCATATAGCTTTAACCTCCGGGATGAATGGATGCTCTGTTGCAGCTAAATATTATCTAGATATTCTATTGGGATGGATTGTCATTAACAATGAAAAAAATGCTGGCAGCACTAATGTTAATAATGATGATGCTGTTAGTAATAGTAATAATAATATTGATGATAATGACGATAAAAACAGTAATAATAGTAGTAATAATAAAAGTACAGACACTAACAATAAAAATAATGGTAATAGGGATGAGGATAATAGCAGAAATAATACTACTGATAAAAATAGTGCAACCCCCATTATTAATGATAATGACAACAATCCCACCAATTCTAACATTAAAAAATCGGACATCACACTTAGATGGTTTATAGATAATGTATTAAACGCACAAGACTCCTCAGGTGATACCTGTTTAAATATAGCCAGTAGGTTGGGTAATGTGGCTATTGTAGACGCACTTTTGGATTATGGTGCTGATCCATCTATTGCCAATAATTCCGGTTTAAGACCTTTAGACTTTGGTGCTGGAACAATTGCCAAAAAAAACACCGGTAATCCCAAATTAAGCATATCCTCAGCATCTTCTGATACTAAGATAAATTCTATTAATGAATATGGTTCAAAAAATGTTAATGCTACCATACGTAATAACAATGTTCCTGATACTGCACCAATGATGGATTCTATTCAAAAACTTATAGATTCTATTAACGAAACATATAAGGGAGAATTAAAACAACATAACGATAGTGTGGAGTTGTTACAAAAAAAATTACAAGATAAAAGAAATGAATTGAGTGAACTAAGAAAAAAAATAAGTGATTTTAAATCGGTAAAGGATAAATTTTTCAAATTGCAAGAACAAATAACTAACTTGGAAAACGGCATTGCAGATGAAAGCCAATTATTTCAAAATTTAACCGAAAATTTCCCAGAATTAAACGATGAAGATGACAGTGAAATTGAATTTGATGCAGATGAACCCTTTAAAATTGGAATAATATACGATTATATATCAACTGTGTTAAATAAAGAGTACGATGGTGATGTTGAGAAACTGGAACAAAATCTAGTTGATGACACTTTACGGAAATATATTCTGGACATGCTTAATAAAACTGATTCTAAAAAAACAAATGAACAGCTGAATCATTTGCCTTCAAAAGAGGTTCTAAATGCAAGAATACAAGCTTACGAGGAAAATGAAGTCTATCTGCAAAACACTCTACAAAAGATTAAAGAGCAGCAGCAAGCCTTGGAAAGCAAATTTAAACGTGTTTTAAGTTTATGTTTAAAAGTTGATGAAAATAAAGTTGATGGTATGTTGGATGGTTTGTTACAGGCTATAACCAATGAAGATCTGGAAGATATTGATATGAATGAAATGCAAAATTTTCTAAGAAAATCTTCAGTAGACATATGAAATATATGTATATATTAAAAAATAGGTACTTGGTGTGCATTATATAGAATTATACAATGTTATAATTAAATGAATTCTTTTTTTTTTTTTTTTTTTTTTTAAAAAAAAAAAAGGGAAAAGAAAAGAAAAGGTAATATTCTATATATGATACAAAAAAACCAAAAAAAAAAAAAAAGTAAATAAATAATTATTTCTTTGGTTTTTTCCAAAAATATTGTTTATGGGTTCTCCTACAACTCCTTAGTCCAGCTCTCCCACCCTTTAATGACCTTATTAGGTTTTTCCTTTCTTCATCATCATCTTTTTCAAGTTCATAAAAATATTCTTCCTCCAGCGGTTTACCAGCTGCATCTTTGCCAACACGATTAATAACCCCTAGACATTCGCAAGTTTGTAGTACTGCACGTAACTCGGATTTGGACATCTTTTGAGTAGTGGAATTTACAGGTGCTAATACACTTAGTGGTACCTGCTGAATGGTGGCAAAAGCCAAATGGTTTATTAGACAGCGTTTCAAATCCTCGATATTAACGGATTTGGCTCTCAATTGAAATATAATTTCATCTTTTGTTAATTTTAATTTTTTGATATTTTTTTTGGAATCCTTGCCATGATCTTCGCTCTGTGCTCTTTTTTTATTTTGTTGCTCTTCTATTGGTTTGTGTTTTATTGGAGACTGGATATCAATGTCGTTACCGTCATTAGTCTCATTTTGTTTAAGGGGCGTGTGTGGTGGGTTCTTTATTATTGATAATGTTAGTTCTTTTTGTTCAAAGGGGAGTTGTGTATTTACTTCCTTTAAAATCTTTTTCTGGGAATAAATACCATTCCTGGTGGGTGTTTCGAAAATAGGTTGAATATCGGTAACAACAATTGGTGTTACTGGAGATTGTTTGAGTTTAGTGCTGTTGTCATTCTCAACAGAAATTTCATCAACGGTTTTCGCAGCACTTAATTGGAAGGGAGAAAAATCACTTTCAGTAACATCACTGTCATCATCCTCTTCAGTATCTTCCACTAAAGTTAAAATAGCGTCTACTTTTCCGAAGTCTAAAACAGTTTCTGGCAAAAAGGGCATGTAACATGTTTCATTCTGCTTCATGATGAATGAAGTCAAATTCCTTTTCTTAATTATTTCCCTGTCTGTAACCAATACATCGCCGTTTTCCAAATCAATGTCAGCAGTAGAAATCAGTTCAAATACATTGTCTGCCAAGTTTTTAACCAAATCATAATTTAACTTACGAGGAAACACAACACACAAACCATTACAACCTAAACACTTTAACTTAATTTTGTTAGTAATTGGATAATAGGTAATCGAAGCATGTTGACGGCTAACATTTTTATATTTGGGCAATAGCACATCACAAATAGCAGATTTTCTACCAATTGTCAGTGATTGTTTGTCCGTTGGCTTAATAGGAATGAAGATTAAAGGATACCCCTTTTCTTGTACTTGAAATTTAACATTATTGTATGGGGAAGAAGACTTTTTTTCCTGTGCCAGTAAATCTTTCTTAAGCTCATTTTCTAAGGCTAAATCCGAGCTCGTTGGCGAGGGCCGTGTTGGGGACGATTTTAATTCATTCACGTAATATTCTTGCCCCTTCCGTTCTTCCAGGTTCTCAGTTTTAGAGTCTGGTGAAACCAAAATATTGGCGTTCCCGGTAGACGATGATGGATTAGGAGTAGGGTATAACAATGGGTCGTTCGATTGGCCAGCAAAGTCAATAACACTACCATTGTCTGTTGCAGAAGAAAAAGTTGAATACTTATTTTTGATTGAATTATCCTTTCCCACTGGCTCTTCATATGCCATGGTAGGAGAAGAGGGAGGGAAATGAATTGTCATTTCAAAATTTAGTCGTTTTTTTTTTTTTTTTTTTTTAATATATATCAGCTAAGCTATATAGCCTTTGGACAATTTTCTTTTCTTTAATGCTTGATACATTTTATATATTAAATTAAGGAATTTTTTTTTCAAAAAAAAAAGAAAAAAGGAAAAAAGAAAAAAAAAAAAAACTAGTTAAAAATATTGTATGAGTTAAGAATAATTAAGACAAATTAAAAAATCAAAAAGTTAAAAGTTACTTTAAGTCATTTCGAAATAAAACACCAAAATACCCAATTTTTATATGGTTAATGGATATTATATATATTTTTAGATTGACGCGTTGTTTACTTTCAAAAAAAAAATGCTTTTCGTGTAGCCTTTTTTTTTTTTATATACAAAATATAGCCCTAGTAAAGGGTTGTTATAGCATAGTACAACATGTTACTTTTTGAGACAAGTTGCATGTATATACACCTGTACCTTATAGTTTTTATTTCTATTTCTATTTCTATTTTTATATATTTATTTATTTACTTATTATTAACACTGTTTAAATGATCTTCGTTCAGTTACTTTACTATGGTTTACTTTTTTCGCTCTATGGGATAGTTGCTCTCTGATCTTGACTTGCTTGTCTGTTAATTTTATTTTTCTCTTTCTCTCTTTGTTTCTTGAAATCTTGTTTATAGTCCCATGCAATTTTTCCTTTTTTCTTCTTTTTATATTTTAAGTTTTCTTCATTTTTTTCTTCCAATTTTTTTTTCTTTTTTTCAGTGTGTTTTGAAACAAGCAGTTGAGCATGTACATTTTGTTTAGTGCTTTCCTTTCTACTGTTTTATACAATCTTGTACAAAGCACAGCTATTTTATCTCTCCTTTTTTTTCTTTTTTTTTTTTTTTTTTTTTTTGTTTCTTTCGTTTTGTCTTTTTGTTTTTTTTTCTTTCTTTCTTTTTTTTTTATTGTCAACGTATTGGTTTTTGTTTCTTGGTGAAAATCACTCTTCTCTTAATTCCCCATTTATTTTTTTTTTTGTTTCTACAGCTATATTCTTAACAATTTAATACTATTTGCTTGTTTATAAAGGAATAAAAGAACCAAAACCAAATAATATACAATAAGTAAAGATGGGTAGTATGTAGAAAAACGATAAACAAATTAAATTGAAAAGCAACTAAAAAAAGAAAATAAAAATAAAAACTGTAATGGATTGTGAAAATGACTGGTTAAGAAAGAATAGATATGTGCCTACGTTTTCTTTTTATGGTTTTCATGTTAAATGTAATGCAATTTTATTAATCAACACGATTCAATATTATTAATGATATAACATGGGTATATTCCAAGTCTCAAAAGAATCACATAATGAAAATGTTAATATTGACAAACCACCTAATCAGGATCGTGTTTGTTATTAATAGGGTGTGAATGTTTAGTATCAATAAACTTTTGGATACCTTTGTGACGCAACTTTTATATTTGAAAAAGAAAATATTGGATTAAACAGAATTTTAACACATCTTAATTATTCAAATTAAAAATACCCGGTGGAGTTGACACTTTTTTCTATTTTTTAGATATAACCCTTAAAATTGTGATATGAGGCTAATGAAATAATGAATTAGGGAATAACATCTACATATTAATGAACTGTGAAAGAATACAGGTCAATCAGCTGAGAAATGTTAATTTCTTAAAAAAGAGAGAAATCCATTTTTTAATTTTTTTTTTTTTGCTTTTATATTTGAAAAATAAAGAAAGTTTTTACTAACCAAGTTTTTAATTTATTATTATTATTATCATTATTGGTCTCGCTTATATAGGTGATGATTCCAATTTGATTTTATTAAAAAAAAATTTTTTTTTTAAACAGAGGGTACTCCTTCATTCGGTAAACGTCACAACAAATCTCACACTTTGTGTAACAGATGTGGTCGTCGTTCTTTCCATATTCAAAAGAAGACCTGTGCTTCCTGTGGTTACCCAGCTGCTAAGACTAGATCCTTCAACTGGGGTGCTAAGGCTAAGAGAAGAAAGACCACTGGTACTGGTAGAATGAGATACTTGAAACATGTTTCCAGAAGATTCAAGAACGGTTTCCAAACTGGTGTCGCTAAGCCACAATCAGCTTAAATCTAAGAAAAGCAGAATATGATCAATTTATGTTTATAATAAAGATTGAATATTAAGTAATAGATAGAGACTAAGGAAAAATTCTTTTTCTTTTTCTTTTCTGTATATGGATGTATACTTTGTCTAACATAAATTTTTATTTTTTTTTTATAAAAATCGTTTATAATATTTTTTTTTTTTTTTTTTTTTTTAAATCTTGTTTTTATTTTAATATAAATTAGGCCTAGATTTGATTAAATTTTTATAACTATGATTCCAACGGTAATTACGAGGTTGAGGAATTTAGTTGCTTCACATTCTAAATATACTTAATATTGGTGAATTTTACAGGAGAATTTTGATATGAGCACGCTTATTATTAATTAATTTGGTTAATTATAAGGCTAAATAAAAAAAAAAAAAAAAAAAAAAAATTTTTTTTTTAACTTTTGGAATAGCTGTCTGGCGAAAGTGCCAGGTAAATCGCCTCAGCCTCTTGTGGCGAAATTAAACTATCTAAAATACTTCGGCAGCTTTCCTTTGTTGATTTGCTTAACAAAGTGTTATTTACAGTAAAGACTATTCTACTTAATGTAGCAATTAACTCTGTTTTGATTCTATCGTTTCCGGACAAAATCATAATCTTGTTACTATTAAAATGTTTATTATCTGTGGTTGACGTTGAGCTAACTTCATTAGTATGATTATCGTTACCAGTGTTTTTCATACTTCCCCTAACAATGCTTAAAGTGTAACTCTCCGACATTAAGTACACATGATAAATAATTTTGATCGATAAAGTTACCAGTTTTAGCCTATCTTGTTGTTCATCACGATTATGGTTGTTTTCGCCCAAAAGTAATGGATATTCAAAGGATAGCAAGGAAGAAACATTCCCAATCATATAGTCGATGGAAATGCCAGTATTATCAGACTCAAGGCTGTTTGCGGAAATAGTCAATAAAAACTCTTTGATATCTTGTAAAATTTGTAGTTTCAACCGAGATAAGTGAGACAATATATAAATAGGAACTTTATTTTCTGGCTCATAAATCACATGTTTTTCAAATAATTGGTCTATTAGTTTGATATTCCCATTATTGCCGACCCTTCTTGACAAACTATGAATGTTGTATTTGGGAGGTAAAATTTTCAATGAGTGTTGAATATTGATATCTAGGAAAGTAGAGATCTTGGTAAACTTTTCTGACCACCAATGCTGTGGAATCTTGTTATTAACGATTTTTACTAAATGAGAAAAAATCATACAAACATTAAATATAATCTGTGGTATTGGTTGAAATGATATCGTAAAGGTTTTATTACATAAATAATTTAAATCTTCTTGAAGGGGGGTTAAATCTATATTTCCTGTCGAGTTTATGTTGATACTGCATGTGTATAGATTTTCAGATATTGCTTCTAAAATATCAAACGAATACATCACAATCAATATATCTATAAATTCAGTCTGAAATGTTGGAACGGAAACTGTTGTTGGATAATAACCTTCATCAAAGTATTCATCATCCATTATGTTGAAACCCTTGGCAGCGGTATCGCTATTGTTGTGTCTATGTTGTTTGTTACTTGCGGTATTCAGATTAGTATTGCTATCGTTACCATTATCAGAAAAGGGAGAATATCTGTCAAATCTTATGGGCAAATCAGTGTTATCAACTGTATAAAGCCAATTCCCGTTTTCTAAATATTTTTTGCTATCGATAATGGTAGTATCACTCCGGAAAACGGATCTGTGATCAAAATTATTGCTACCTCCATGTTTGCTAATATTTGCTACAGCACTGTTGAAAGTATTTGCAAAGTTCGTGTTGTTAGTTGTAAAGGAAGGCGTTGCCTTTGGTTTTGTTAGCACACTGTCTAATTGGTACACAAAATTTTTGATAGCTTTAAACAAATCCAATAATAATTGGGAATCAGTAGCACTAGGTCTAAATTTTATTATTATGTAAACCAGTACAAGCATAAATGGAATTGGGAGTAATTCTGTAGGAGTGGTTTCAAAAATTTGATTTATAATTTGCAGTAAATAATCTAAAATGAATTCTATAAACTTGTTTAGTGTTAAAGAAGATACAATACTCAAGGCAAAGGCATGAAAGCCAGGACCAATTTTTTGACCTTTAAATTCCAGTTCATCTAAGTAATGCATTGTTAACTTACAGCAACCTGGTATTTTATGTTTCCATAACGTTTCTAAAAGTAATAGGTTGTCGTTATGTGAAGAATTTTTCAAAATGAATTTTTTGGTATTTAGTTTTAAACGAATTGGTGGTGTTGGTAAGGAGGAGGGGGAAGAGGGGGAAGAGAGGGAAGAAAAGTGAACTAAGGTAGAGCTACCAGATTCTTTATTTTCTAAAAGTTTTCTTTTTTTTAAAACATTTTCGGGATTAGTTATTACTGCGGTGGTAGTAACATTGGAAGGTATTTGTGAATCTGCTGGTAACGATTGATGCATATGGTTTTTCATACGAAGCTTTAAAAATTGCCTTTCACTTTCTAATCTATTTAGTTCTTGTTTAAGGTTGTTAATAGTTCCCAAATTCTGGTCTGATAAAGTTTGTTTTTCCATTAGATAATTTTTTCTATCGTTTTCCCTTTTCAATGTTAGTTCATTAATTTTATCCCTTAAAACTGCAACCTCTCCTTTAGCCATTGCAAGCTCATCGTTGCGAATTAATTGGGAGGGGAGTATTTGTAAAATATCACCGTTATTTTCATCTGTGCTTGTAGCATAATGAGACTGTGGCATTGAGACTTGAACGTTTGTTTGTATCATAGGTTTGTTTTGCATTGCGTCTTGTTCTTTTTTTTTTTTATCAGTATATTTATCCAATTCTAAAAGTAAATCATCAACATCCTCGTCATCGTCATCATCCACAAGGTTATTATTATTAAGCTGATAATTGTTCATCTGTGTTAATATATTTGTCTTTGTCGATATACTTTTGGTGATAGGATAATGTAGTTGGTTACATAGTAATTGTTAAAATTGGTTAATAATAATAATTAAAAAAAAAAGGAATAAAAAAAAAAGGCAAAAAAAAAAAAAAAAAAAAAAAAAAAGAGGAAAAAGAAAAAGAGAGGTGGAGGGGAGATATATATACAGGTGATTATTAGATACTACTTGAGAATAGGATAAAGTTATATGCTAGTTCTTTACACTAAGATGTTAGTAATCGTTAAGCGTTATAAAAATATTGGCATTTTCAGTACTAATAAAATATTACAATAATAGATTGATAATCTTAATTCATACAAAGTTATTCTTACAAATTGTCGTTTCTTTTTTTTTTTTTTCCTTTTTTTTTAGGACAAAAGAAAAAAAAAAATCCCATCCGAGTCAAATTATTTTTATTTATTTATTTATTTATTTATTTATTTATTTATTTTTTTTTTTTTTTTTTTTTTTTTCTAAAAATTAATTTTTTCTTTCACTTTTAACGTCTGATAATATAAAAAAATTTTAAATAAAACTGTTTCTATTGATTCGACACTGTCAAAGAAAAAGAGAAACCCCCCTGTAGCCTATCAAGACGAGATAATAGCACGCATATATATCATCAATGGTTGAAGATTCTAAAATTAGAGACACGCTAAAAAATGGAACTAGTGGAACAACCTCCAGTACAACCAGGCCTGCGTTACCGGCTTCTATGATTCCTAAGCCACCGCCAGTGTTAACTAGTAAGGACAAAAACACTCAACGATTAATTGTTGTACTTTGCCAAGCTTCATTGGAATCACACATAATATCATCTTCCCATGGTCAGGATAAGTATGCATTATTAAATTGTGACGATCACCAGGGCTTTTTAAAGAAAAGTGGTAGAGATATAAGTGAAGCAAGACCGGATATTACACACCAATGTTTATTGACACTTTTGGATTCCCCAATAAATAAAGCTGGTAAATTACAGGTTTATATTCATACAGCAAAGGGTGTTTTGATTGAAGTAAATCCAAGTGTCCGTATTCCAAGAACTTTTAAAAGATTTAGTGGGTTAATGGTACAATTATTGCACAAATTGAGTATTAGAAGCGTTAATAGTGAGGAAAAGTTGCTAAAAGTTATCAAAAACCCTATAACCGATCACTTGCCCACTAAATGTCGTAAAGTTACTTTGTCCTTTGATTCGCCAGTGGTTAGCGTACAAGATTATATTACAAATAATTTGGATAAGGATGAAAGTATTTGTGTCTTTGTTGGATCCATGGCTAGAGGTGCCGATAATTTTGCAGATGAATGGGTTGATGAAAAAATCGGTGTTTCCAATTATCCATTGAGTGCTTCTGTCGCATGTTCTAAGTTTTGTCATGGTGCAGAAGATGCCTGGGGTATTATTTAAGAAAGAATGTAATTTATTTCTTTAATTCATTTTTCATTAACTTCATAGAAATTTTATCTTTACCTTTTTTTTTTTCTCTCTTTTAATAAATTATAATATATTATACATATTTTTTTTTTATTTTTTTTTGTAAAGAAGGGAAAGGGGAGATTGTTTTATTTCTAAGCTTAAGAATTGTTGGAAATATAGAGTATTATTGCCAGTTGTAAGACTTAGTGACATTTATTTTTTAATTATTTTCGATATTATTTATTCCATTTGATATAATAACAAATATAAATCTTATAATTAAAGCTTGTCCGTTGTTCTCCGAACTAACACGGGAAACTTTTTTCTGACGTTTTAAATTTGTCTCAAGAAAGTTTGAAGTGTCAGGCCCTTTTTTTTTTTTTTTTTTTTTTTTTTTTTTAATTTAAACAAACATATGTTACAAATTAACTCAGGTAATAAACCAAGTATAGAGCATTATCTGTATATAATTGACTAAACAAAAATGATAATGGGAGAGAGCGAAATGGTACATAAATAGGACCTTTTTTGTCTTTTTTTTATTTTTTTTTATTTTATTTTATTTTATTTTATTTTCTGTCTACAAATTCTAATATACATGTTTCGTTTCTTATTAAATTACTCTGGAATAAAACATATCACAAAAAGATCGCATATAAACATACAATATGTACCTTTCACAAGCACATGTCAAGCCATATTTAACCTTAAAAGATAGGTTTTCTCAGGTGTGGTTAAATAAATACACAATCACAATAATTTTACTCTTAATAAAAATAGTTTTATTTACATTTTCAATTAAACAAAGTCTAACCACAATAAAAGAAAATATCGATGGTAGCATTTGTCAATACTATAATCTAATGGTATATGATTCTCCACATTATATTAGCAAAGCAGCAAATTATTTGATTTATGAATCTTTAATAGAAACAGTAAAAGCGAGTTTAACTGCATTAAGTTTGCTAATATATGTTTTTGAAAAATTAAGCATATTTGTATTTGATTTGTGGTTTGGTACCTATGCATGCTTATTTGTTAGTGCTGTTGATGGTTCTATTAATGTTGCTACCAATGTTACAGAAAAACTCGTCAATTTAACTAATACTACGGTCCATTCAATTGCAAACGAACTGGATGATGGTTTACAAGATATAAGTGACGTTATTAATAATATTATTAAAGTAGCAAATAAAATAGAGGATTTTTTTACTAGTGATAGTAGCAATAGTAATAATGCATCTGATTCAATTAATGACGTCAATTTAACCATCACCAAGTTATCCGATTTTTATATCTCTTCCGACATCAATGAGAAATTACAAAATCTAAGTGATAACACACCAACCTTTACAGAATTGAAAAATAAGACTAATTATTGGATATCCGAGCCATTTGAATATGTTCGCAATAAAATAACAACTATAAATTTGACTGAAAGCCTTGGGAGTAATAATTCTGTGTTATCTTTAGACAAAATGTATACGATTCCCTTGTACAATAACGGCAGTAGTGTTAATACCGATAATGATTATTGTACACAGAATATTGTGCCTGAATTTAATAAAATATTCGATGAATTCACTAAGATTATAAAAATAATCAATATAATTATTATAATCTTACTTGTTATTTGTGCCGTTGCTGCTTTAATACCAGAAATGTGGAAAGAAGTTATCTTTTGGAAAAAGTTGAAGAAGTTGAATACAAGAGTTGATCATAATATTGAGATAAAAGGAAGAATACTCGATGATAAGATGGGTTTAAACAGTGGTACAAATAACAACGTTAATGGGGACAATGTCTCAGCGACAGCATATATGTCATCATCCTCCACAATAACAAATCCGTTTAAAGATGAAAGTTATCCTAGTACTGCTGGTAGTAGTGAAAGTGATAACATCGAGACTTATACCAATGTTTTTAATATCTGGCAATACAGATTATCCAAAGTTTTATTATCAAATAAGAAAACATCAAAGATAAGTAATATCAAAGTAAAATGGTTGGTTCAATATATTTTTTCTACAAGAGCATTGATTATTTTAGGCATATCTTTATTAGGATTAGCTTGTTGTATTATTCAATATATCATTTTACATGTAATTGACAAGCATTTACAAAACTCTGGATCTTCCGATCACGGCAACACAACAACAACAATTTTGCAAAATAAAATAGGTACTGCAGTACAAAAAAGCTTGATAATATGGTCCAATAACACTAATTCGTATATTGAAACTGTTGAACAGCAATTTAACAAACAACTGTTTGGGTATGTTGAAGAAACCACCAGTTCATTAAATAGTACCATAAATAAAGTGATTACAGAAATGGATTCCATAATTGCAAAAGCTTTTAATAACACTATGTTGTACAACCCAATGAAAACAATTGTAGGATGTGTAATTGAAAATAAATTATATGCAATAGAAGACGGTATAACTTGGGTTCATGATAAATGTCAAATAAACATACCAACAATAGATCCCAATAACATTATTAAACAAATAAATAATAATGACAGTACTAGTAGCTCGGCTTTATCCGATGCTGTTGCAAAATTTAAGGTTGAATTACAAAAATTAGTTGCAAATTATAAATCTAGTGTTAACGTTGAATTAGCCATTAGCTTGATATTATTTGGTATCTGGTTATTACAAATTCCTATAGGTTTAATGATTTTCAATATGAAAACAAAGGATTTATCGCCGTCTTTGCTTAAAAAGTTAAACTGGAGAAAACATGGGAATTCATAATTTCTACGTGTTGGAAGGTATTAAATTATAGTGACGTATATATATTGTCTATCTTTTATTAGAACAAATTTAAAAAAAAAAAAGCTTATAGCCGTAGATGATTTAAATCTCTCTTTTGAAAAACAAATAAAAGTGGCTGAGTTGTAAATTACTTTTTTAGGGAATTAAAAGATATACAGATATTTTCTTTTTCTGATTTCTTTTGAGGCTTAAAAAAAAAAAGAAAAAATAATTCAGGGACAAAAAAGTTTAAAATGGCAATAATTACAATAAAATATAATAATTTTTTTATTTACGCGAGGGGCAAAGCAAGCATTTTTTTTATTTTTTTATTTTTTTTTAATGAGAAAGAAATAAAAAGTATGATTTGGAAAGAGGTGTGAACGTCTATCTGTGTCATTTTTAACACACCCGTTACCGTTCTTTGCTTATCCAATATCTTTCGTACCTCTTTTTTTTCTTTTTTCTTTTTTCTTTTTCCCTTTTACTTCATGCAAGTACTTTATATATGTTTAGCCTGTGGAAACTAAATTTATATAAGAATTATTCAAATACAATTCTTAAAAAAAAAAATAAAGAAAAATAATTAAAAAAGGATCATATTCCTTCTGTCATATAAAAGATGAAACGTATCTTTTCTAAAAATAAAGATCGTGTTGAAGATGGAGGTGGAAATAACGACAGTTTCTTAACCCCCCCTAGGATTTTCAGTGGTAAAAATAGTGGCTCTTCTAGTTCTAGTAGAAAAGCATCTACCTCTTCAACTACTGACAATAGTAATGAAAAAAAAGTATCAAGACCAAGATCAGGGTCATTTGGTAAACTATTTAGATCAATGAGTGATTCTAATAATGATGCTGACAATCCCGAGATACTACAATCAAGCAATAACAAAACCGTATTATCACCCGAATTAATACCGATCGTTACTTTACTATCTGCACAAGCCCATAGAAGATACAAAGTTGGTACATTCCTGCTTTTAAAAGATTTGAATAACGATGGGGAAACTTCCGATAGAGAATGGATAGAATGTTTTGGTGTTTTGATCGGTACACAATTGGCTTTGTGGGAGGCTTCTAAGCTGGATATACCAAAGCCTAACGACAGTACAAAGAATAACGATAAGAGCAATTCTCGTGATTCCTTTTTGGCTGAAAGTTTGTTTAATGCAGCTTCGAGGCCTAAATATCTCAATTTTTCAGATGCAAAATTTAAAGTTTTAAACGAAAAGGGCAATAAGCAATATACCTTGGTAGTAAGTACTACTATGAAAAATCGGTATTTCTTGAAATTTAGTAATAAGAAAAGTTTTGATTCGTGGCATGCTGCTTTTAGATTATGTTTATTTGAGTACATTTCTTTACAAGAAGGCTATACCGGTGCATTTTTGTCTACAAAGGGTTCTAAATTGAGCGATATAGCTGTAATTTTAGCCGATACTAAATTTAACCATGAAGACTGGGTTAGTGTTAGATTTGGATCCGGTACGCCATGGAGAAGATGCTATGCTGTTATCCAACAGCCTCAAAAAAAAAGTACTAAAAAAAAAAACTATTATGGAAATATCACTTTTTATGAAAACGATAAGAAATTGAACAAGTCCCACATTATAGCTGTGATCAATTCCGCAAAATCAGTATATGCTATTTATCCATCTTCGCCGCTATTAATTGACAATTCCACAATGTTAAAATTGGAAGGCAATATAGCTTTCAATGTAAAAGATACAGATAAAGATAAAAAAAAGAAGGATAAGGAAAAAAGTGCCGTTGAAGACGCTGGTGAAATTTTTATTATGCCAGAATTGCACTCTGCAGTTCCTGGTTATGATACTATTATTAGATTTCTAGTACCATCTTTGAATGCTTTCCAATTGTATGGTAGACCTAAAAGGTTGATCTCTGATAAGGATGATCCTAACTCCTTGTTATTTGGACTACCCACTTTGCCCAAAGTTCACTATTTGGAAGTCAAGGATGTGTTATCTGCAGCTAAATCAAGCGAAAGCGGCCATTGGAGTAGCTATGAATGGAGAGACCATATTAAAGAAATATTATTGGATAAAATGCAAAGTGGGTATTCGGGGTGCGGCTCAACTACCGGATACTCGGGCGCCTTATCATCGCCTGGGTTATCTTCCACAGAACTATTTTCTTCTAACGCTGTACTTGCACCAAATATTCCAACAACTCCGAAAGTATCTTCACCTTTAAGTAAGCATAGTAACTTTGTATTTGATCGAAACGTTAGTTTGAAAAGTGGCGATAGTGTTAGCGACCACAGCAGTAACACTAAGAGTAAAACTAAGTTATCGTCTTCTTCGTCTAAATTGAAAATCCTGGATCGCGAGACTACTAGCCCATATGAAACTGCCATATTGGCTGGCAATTCCTCAACTTCCTTACTGTCTGATGAAGATGTCACAAATAGCACACATCAACTGACCATTCCTAAGAATAGATCACCTTTATCTAAACGTGATAACAAAAGTAATTTTAGTGTTAATAATAAACCAAATATGAAGCTAAATATATCAGAGGATGAATATGATACTACCGATAATATTATGAGACCAGAAATGCTAACTCCTTATTACACCCCAAGAGAAACAGCTGAATTTAGCAAAATCACCACTCCCAAAAGTCCTTATGAGCAGTATAAGACTCTTGATGGCTTTTCAAATGATAATGATAATAGTTTTGGTGTTGACAATAAATCTGCCGTCATCGACTCACAGGATATGCCTGTTATGACCGGATCCAAGCTTGATATAAGCAGACAGTCATATGATGATACAACAACCAATGATGACTTTGATGAAGATGATGATAATAATAGTGTTATTAATAACGATATGATCAATCAAGAAACTTATCACGATATCAGTAAAAACAATGAATACTTTACGCCCTCATTAACTGTTGACCCTGATTTCAAGTTCGAGGGTTCTACTTCTTCGAGGTCTGTATCGCCAATGAACAGTGAACGTTTAGAAAGTATGATTATTAATAACTACACATATCAAAGGCAGGAAATTAATAGAAATTCCGACTTTAATTCCAAGGAAAATACACCGGCTTCTCATCTAAATAATGAACTTAGGTTGAAAGATAAGCTAGCACTCAATGAAGCGAAGGACGCTAATAAGGAGAATGAGGAAGAAGAAGAAGAAGAGGAGGAGGAGGAGGAGGAGGAAGACGCCGATGATGATAAAGTTATAAACAACAATAACCATATTCTAAATGATTTTCACAACTTATCACGCACTTTATCCACTTATGCTTTAAAAGGCAAACAAAACTCACAATTGAAGGTATTTGAAAAAGAGACCTTACCCTTAAATCTACCAGATATAAACAAAAGCGTGGGAAGTTTAATATCTGAAGAAATATTTGTTAGCGCTAATAATAGTGATGCCTCAAGATTTGGTGAGGATAAAAAGTTTGAAAAATCTTATGAATCTAATGATTCTAAAGATTATGAAACTGGTGGAAAATACTTTCAAGGAGAATTTTTTAAGAATGACTCTAGTCTTTATAGTGATGAGGACGAAGAGAATGTATTTGATGCTGATTATATGGAAGAGAGTTCTATTGCTGATGTAGCTAATCCATCAAAACCCGCAATTTTTGAGCCATACCAAGATAATAGTTTAAAACCTGAGTTCATTCAACCATCTAAAACTGATATTAATGTTTCTAGCAACAACAACAGTTTTACAAACAATAATTCAAGATACAAAGAAATGAATCCAGAAATATCGAATACTTCCAAGACAGGTGCTGATACGAATGCTTTTGTAAGTCATGCAAAAGGTAGACCAATTCCACCGGTCCAAATACAAGCTTCTTATAAGCCGATAAATGCCAGTCATATGGCCTCTATGCCTCAGCACCAAAAGTTGAAAGTAGAGATACCGGTCCAAAACAATGTTAATTTTGGCACAATCAACAATAATCGTATACCGCCACCGGCAACACTACAGCCGCAACGAACATTACAACAAAAAGTTGAGTATTCACCAACCAGCAATATCAACAAGGGTAATAAGTTTAATGCACCAGTCCCAATGAGTCCGCAACAGGGTAGAGTAAATATGCACCCACAACAACAAAAACAGATGGGGAACAGGCCATATCCGCCATCTCTTAATTCACCTCAACAGCAATATCCTTACGGAAAAATGAATTCACAAGTAAATCAAGGTTTTAATCGGCCATATGGACAACCAATGGCACAAAATCATCAGCTGTACGGACAGGCGTCTCAACCCAAATATTCAGTAAACAGAAAACCTTTTGTTGCATCTACTAACAAGAGTTTTATACCACCACAAAACCAACATGGAAAAGCACATCTGGGTAACAATATGTATCCGCAACAACGCCAGGGACAAGCACCCATGGGTAACAATATGTATCCACAACAACGTCAAGGACAAGCATATGTTAGTGGCAATATGTATCCACAGTATTATCCTCCATCAGGAAGTAACGGCGGAAGATTACAACCGATGAAAAGTATGCCTACACCGCCTATTAAGACAAACAGAATACCTATAACGCATAATAATAATATGAATAATAATTTTAACAAGAATAATGCCAAAAGTGGTACTGGCAGCGGTGTATCTTCAGGATTTTCTCAGTTCATGCCACCTCCTTCTAATGGCAAAAACCCATATGGTAATTCATGAGCTGGAATAATTGAAAATTTTCATTTTTCATTTTTCATTTTTCATTTCTCATTTTTATTTTTTATTGCCCCCGCTTGTAATATTACTATATCATTACTATTGTATATTATATGGTTGATTTTATTATTCCTTACAATTGTTGCTTTTTATTACTCTTATTATTATACTAATAATTTTACTTATTTTTATATTTGCGATATATATATAATTTTTTTTTTTTTTATAGAGTTCTTGGAATTATCATTATTATTATTTTTTTTTTTCTTTTTATCTTTTTTGACACTATTCCGGTTGTTACGGTTTACTTGAAGTCCGAGGTTAGTTCGTTTACATGAAGAGCACCCAGGTGTATTTTATTTATTTTTCGTTCAAAGGCCTTATGGACAAAAATTTCATCTATGCTTTATAATAATCAGTTATCACTCAGAAATCCGTACTCTTTTTTCTTTCTTTTTCTTTTTCTTTTTTTCTTTCTTTTTCTTTTTCTTTTTCTCTTTTTTCTTCTTCTTCTTCTTTCTCCCTAAAAAATACAGAAAATTTTCGATATTATTGTATTTAGTGACAGCTCCTAAAGGCACCAACTTCAAATGACACTTTTGCTTCGAAGGTTAAATATTAGCAATCTTACTCGAGGATCAATTCTAAAGGTCAAGATATCTACTTCAAGATCTATACATTTAAACTCGAGACCACTATTAACATTAAAGGCACCACAATTAAGTTTTAAAGTGAACCCATTGACCAATTGGCCTTATTATAACAAAAGAACTTATTCTTCTTCAGCATTGAACGATGTTCCTGCTACTAGTGCAAAGACAGTAAATAAAAAAAAGCCGCCTCCCAAAAAAGTGCTTTTTGAGTTGAAAAGAATATTTGAGTTAGCTAAGCCTGAAAGTAAAGTGCTCTTCTTGGCATTGGCTTTAATTTTAATATCCAGTGGTGTAAGTATGCTAATCCCATCGGTGATTGGAAAACTGTTGGATGTTGCACAGAAGAACGTTACAATTAAAGAAGGAGCAGTGGGAGAAAACATAGTAACAGTGGAAAAAAATGAAAAAGAACTTGAAGATGACAAAGATGATACTATATTGTTTGGACTTACATCTGTGCAATTTTATTCTTGCCTAGGGTTAATTTTTGTTAGTGGTGCCATTGCTAATGTTTCTAGAATTATTTTGTTGAAAGTTACCGGTGAAAAAATTGTAGCTAGGCTAAGGACGAGGCTATTGAAATCAGTATTATCACAAGACGCTACATTTTGGGATAAGAACCGTACTGGTGATATTATTTCTAGATTGAGTGCTGATTGTTCGATTGTTTCTAAAACTATTACTACAAATATAAGTGATGGTTGCAGAGCGGTATTGCAAGGTGCAGTTGGTGTGGGCATGATGGGCTATATATCTTGGCATTTGACCTGTGTAATGCTGTTGCTAATTCCACCTATAGGTGTGATGGCTGGTATTTATGGGAGAAGGGTTAAAAACTTATCAAGAGACTTGCAAAAGCAAATTGGGGATTTAACAAAAGCTAGTGAGGAGCAATTGAGTGCTGTTAAAACCATTCAAAGCTATGGAGCCGAAAGATTAGAGATTCATAGGTATGCTGGTGAAGTAAGAAAGGTTTTCAATGTGGGTTTCAAAGAAGCGTTAACGAGTGGTGGTTTTTTTGGAGCCACTGGGTTAATGGGAAATATTGCGTTAATAGCATTATTAGTTAGCGGTACTTCGATGATTTCTAGCGGATCATTAAGTGTTGGTGATTTATCAAGTTTCATGATGTATGCTGTTTACACAGGTAGTTCCTTATTTGGGTTATCCAATTTTTATAGTGAATTGATGAAAGGTGCAGGCGCAGCAACAAGAGTTTTTGAATTATATGATAAACAACCGTTAATACACCCTACTCTGGGTAAAATTGAATTTGCGAAAACATTTGGTAGTAAAACACCAATAATTAAGTTTGAAAATGTCAGTTTTAAATACCCAACTAGACCAGATGTTAATATTTTTAATCATTTAAATTTGACCATTTACCCTGGTGAACAAATTTGTATCGTGGGTCCTAGTGGGGGCGGTAAGTCCACTATAATGTCGTTACTACTAAGATTATATGATGTAGATAAGGGACAGGTAATGATTGGTGATTATGATATTCGTGCTTTCAATTTAAGAAAATATCGTAGAATGTTGGGTGTTGTTCAACAAGAACCAATGTTATTTAATGGTACAATCTTAGATAATATTCTGTATGGGTTGCCGAAAAGGGATGAGTATACTAAAGAACAAATTATGGAAGCGTTACAAAAAGCTAATTGTGAAAAATTTTTGATTGGATTCCCGGATGGGCTATACACACAGGTGGGACCTAGGGGTACCCAATTAAGTGGTGGCCAGAAGCAAAGAATAGCTTTAGCTAGAGCATTTTTAATGGATTCGGACATACTACTATTAGATGAAGCCACCAGTGCTTTAGACACACAAAGCGAACAAGTTGTTGCTAAATCTTTGTTAGAAAGAGCAGAAAGAGGGAAGACTACAGTATCTATTGCGCACAGAAGGAGTACAATTGAGAATAGTACAAGGGTGATTGTTTTGAATAAAGAGGGCGGTGTGGCTGAATCGGGCACATTTTTAGAATTAATATCCGACCCTGAATCAGATTTAAATGCGCTACTAGCTAGTAAAGGAGTATAAATAACTAAAAAAAAAGGAGGATAAAAAAGAAAAAGACGAGAGGGATGCAGAAAGAGTATTGTTCGTTAGAGGAAAGATAAGAGATAAGAATGTGGACTATATAAAAATGTATATTTATATCTTGGCTTATCTTAGATATATTGATTATTAATTAGTATGAATAGACTTGTGTTTTTTTTAAGAGGGCAAAAGGTTTATTTGATTTGTATAAAACTGGCGCTGTTAAAATGAAAATGCAGAGATGCGGTATTATTGTCAGACAGTGTATATCTCACACACTAATAATACTAGTAGTTATTTTCTTTTAAGGAAATGATAAGAAATATCGATGGTGAGTTGAATCTTAAACGACGGTGCTTTTTTTACACGTGGAAATCTTAAGAGAAATTTAAAAGAAGGAAAGAGAATTTCTTTTTTTTTTTTGTCATGCACCCACAATTTTAAAAAACTTTTTTTTTTTTTTTTTTTCTTTGTAATAAAAAAAAGTGTGGGAATATATTTTTTTCACAGATTTCCACCACAGTTTTGTAAATATTATTTTGTTGTTGATGTCTGTGGTTGCGTTGGGATAGAAACAGACTGTAACACCGCGTACGAGGTTTGTAAGGGGGGGGGGGCGAATAGAAAGAGAGAGAGAGAAAGACACCGCTCGGCATCCCGCCATCATACAAAAAGAAAAATAAACTGAAAGAATTGTCCAAAAGTGTATTATTATAAACCACCGCCTCCCTTCTTTTATATCGACGCTTTCTTTCTTTTATAAGCTCAATCATAATTAATAATACCTTCTATTTCAAATTACCTATCCAAATCATGCATACCACTTTTTTTTTCTTTTTTTCTTCTTCTTTTTAACACACTTTTATATATATATACTCTTAAAAAAAAAACCATTTAAAAGAAAAGTAATAAATCTCAAGTTATTGTTGAAATTGTAAAATATTATTTTCGTTAATCTCTATCTTTTAACCAATCTTAATACTTCTTGTCTACATATACATATATATTTATGTAATCTATTCTTTTTAGTTTCCAATCACTAATCTTTTTTTCTTTTTTCCTTTTTTTTTTTTTCTTTTTTTTTTTCCTCGTCTAAAAGAATATATTACATAACCATAAAGAGACACAACTAAACATAGTATCGTAAAAGTATCACAACAATTAATTATAAGACTATACAAATGCAGACTACACAAAAACCCTTTAAACAGCTGGATCCTAATACTTTCAAAGACACAAATCCATTTATTTCCCTAGTTCATAACCAAAAGATCGTAGAAGTCCCCCAGTTCACTTTAGAATCAGGCATTAAAATCAAAAATGTGCCGATTGCCTATAAAAGTTGGGGTAAATTAAATCAAAGGGGTGATAATGTTCTGGTATTGTGTCATGCATTGACTGGTTCTTCAGATGTTTCTGATTGGTGGGGCCCCCTTTTAGGAGCCGGTTTAGCTTTTGATCCAACCAAATTTTTTATTATATGTTTAAATTCTATGGGTTCCCCCTATGGGTCGTTTTCGCCATTAACTATAAATTCCAAAACTGGTAAACCTTATGGCCCAGAGTTTCCATTGTGCACGGTAAGGGATGACGTTCTTATTCATAAATTGGTTTTGGATAACTTGGGTGTACAAAAAATTTCATGCGTTATCGGTGGATCTATGGGTGGTATGTTAACTTTAGAATATGCTTCCATTTTTGGTTCTGATTACGTCAAGAGCTTCGTTGCTCTCGCTACAAGTGCAAGACATAGTGCATGGTGTATATCTTGGTCAGAAGCCCAAAGACAAAGCATATATTCCGATCCCAAGTATTTAGATGGATATTACTCATTGAATGATCCACCCTCTGCTGGTCTAAGTGCTGCAAGAATGAGTGCTTTATTGACTTATAGATCTAGAAATAGTTTTGAGGAAAGATTTGCCAGGAGGACTCCAACCAAAGAAAACTTGTTAAAATCTAAAAGTATACTGTTATCCGATGACACTTCGGCAAAAGAATTAACGGGAACAGGTGAGTCAAAGGGTGCACACAATGATGAGGAGAATTCTAATGTTTTGGAACAAAAAAATTTGGAAATTCATAATGATGGGCATAGAAGGGGAAGCAGAAGAAGTAGTAATAACACTGGTTTGCTTGGAACTACAAACTCTGAAACTTCATCTAACTCGTCAATAACGTCCGACAACGAAGACACTAGCTCTATAAAGTCCGCTAGTTCTAGTTCTTCTGTCATTACCAGTGCTGATAAAAGTAAGATTATTAAGCCTGCACAAACTTTTTTCTCTGCCCAAAGTTACTTACGTTACCAGGGTGAAAAATTTGTTAAGAGATTTGATGCAAATTGTTATATTTCCATCACTAGAAAATTAGATACACATGATTTGGCTAGAGATAGAGAGGAAGATATTGAAGATATAAGAGACGTTTTGAAATCCGATACTCAACCTTGTTTGATAATTGGTATTGAAAGTGACGGTTTATTTACATATTCTGAACAGGAATTCTTGGCGAAATATTTGCCCAATTCCACTTTGGAGAAAATAGACTCTCCAGAGGGCCACGATGCATTTTTATTAGAGTTTAAAAGGATAAATATTTTAATTAGGGATTTTCTAAGGACAAACTGTCCTCAGATTGTAAGTTCTAAAGGTGTTGAATGGAATGAAGAAATTCATATGGTGAAAAACAGTGTTTTTGGTGAAGCTGAGGAGGTAACTAACTGGTAAAAAAAAAAAAAAAAAAAATAAGCATATATATACATATATACATATATATTAATAATAATAAATCTAATTTGGGGAAATAATATATTTATATATAATTCAATAAGAGTTTCCTAATTCTTGTTGTAAAGAACTACGCGAATCTAGAACTTCTCTTGAGACTTCTTGTAGTGCCCTCAATTCTTTGTTACCAAATAAAAAACTTATTAACCCATCAAGTACACCAGTGACTGTGACAACTACAGTACTAAATAACCATAAAACACTTGACCAACCAGCTTTCTCGGCAGTGAAAGTTACCACCACATGAACACCAATAACATAGAGTGAAGAAATCAAAAAATGGAAACCTCTCCAAGTTTTTTGCCAACGTGCTGTTTTATTATAATCTTGTAAAATGCTTAGCATTTCATTGTAATTTTGTAGTTTTTGTATCAAAAATTCCCTGCTTTCAACTTCCATTTTACTCTTATTAATGTTATTAATAGGTTTAAATTGTAATGTACAACTGTAAGCAAAATGATCTGAAAAACTGCCAATATTAGGAATCCTTTCGGTAAATTTTACGCTCGCATCAACCGTTTCTAGTTTATTGGGATCTATTAAAGCATAGTCCAATCTACAAGCTTCCCAAGGTTTTCTTTGAGCTCTCCAAGTATTTAGTATGGAATCACAAGTGGTACCACCATAAATTATTTGATGCCATGGAGTCATGGTTTTAATCCTATCCAAACTAACCAGATCATTTTGGTGTAATTGTTCAAAACTATCAACCAAGCCAGTTTCCATTGTTAAAAATTTGTGGGGTAAAGTTCCTGGCTTACTATTTAAATCCCCAACAACAACAACTGCATATCCAGCTTTACTGTATAATTTGGCTAATTTGGACAAATCCCAGGCTTGACAACTACGATGGCATAAATATGCAGCATCACCTTTTTGTGCATATGGGGCGTGCATGTGGCTATTCAAAATGCACAAGGAGGGCGTTTTTTCATTTAGGGGTTTTAATATGGTAACAGATAAACTTTTCCCAACATACCAATCTCCTCTCCAAAATGCACTTGGTCTCCCATTAATAGGGAAGCGATAGAGAAAAGTTTTTTCAATCGGAATCTTACTCAATATAGCCAAACCAGGTCCTGTTAATATTCCTGAAGAAAATAAACGACTGTAAGGATACACATGACGAGTCCTTGAAGTTATGTAATCCCAATCTTCTTGAACCCAGATCTCTTGTAAAGCAATAACATCATAATCATCATCATTGTCTGGAACGTGATAACTTTCTTGGTATGTTTCAGACGAACCATATAGTGATTCAGTCAGTGGAATTGCTCCAAATTTGCCGGATAATTTATCTGCAATTGCTCTTAATCTTATGGATCTGTGCTTGGAAACATATTTTAATCCCCAAGTATTGAACGTTAAAAATTTGACCTTTGGCATAGCATTGTCATGTGCCGTAGACATTTTATTAATTGTATCTTTTTTTTTTAATGCTTATATTCTATTAGTATTACTTTTACTATATATGTATATTATGTATGTGTTTTATATATAAATAAGCTATTCAAATTAATATAAGATTTCTAGCTTTTTGGCTGTTTGCGCGCGTGATTTTTTTTAATTTTATTTATTATTATAAAATAAAATTTATAATGGTAATAAAAAATAATACGATCTTAATATATATTAACATTTTTTTAAACGAAATAAATCACAAATCAAAGCAAGGTAAAACAACAGAAAGAAAAAAAGAAAAGAAAGAAGAAGGGATAAGGTTGCCATAACGTCTTAATAGCTTTGTTGAATTATGTCTGAAATAAAATATGATCCGGTGGTTACAAAATTAGACACTTTTATTCAATTACAAACGAAACTTATGAGTGCACACGATAATATTGTAAACACTTTTTTACCATTGCAAAGTGAGAAATTTGAAAAAATAGTTAATGATTATACAACTGAAAGGGAAAAATTGATGGCAAAACATCAAGCTCTAGAGAGGAATGCTGAAAAATTGCAAAGAGAAAACGATAATTTGAAAATGACTGTTGAAACGACTCACATAAGCAATTTGAAGAAAACAGGCCAACTAGATGGGTTAAAATTGAAATACCAAAATTGTAGACTAGAATATCAAAACTATGAACAGGAATTGAATAAGTTAAGCGAAATGCTAATAGAATCTAGAGAGAAAATGGAAAAAACCAATAAATTGTTACAAGAACATAGATTAAAGGATAAATTGGAAGCTGAAAGACTTGAGAATTTATTGGGATTGAAAATATTGTCAAAAGATGGAAACCAGCTATCATTTCAATTTTCCAAGTTATATGAAGATATGCCCGATTATATTAAAACTGTGACAATAGACGTATCTAATCAGACAATTACTGGAATGTCCGAGGGCTCATCAATGGACAAACTGGACTTGGAAGCTTATTTGAAATCCGATGTGGGTCATTTTTTGAAAAAATGCAGAGAAAGTTACATGTAACTGAATGCAATTTGCTATAACAGGAACACAAATCGACATTTAGAGTAATTTGGAACAAATGTTGTCTATTCTAGATAATGTTAATACCAAACTTATTGGATTCTATCGCTAACAAAAAGAAAAACTTTTTTTTTTTTTTTTTTTTTTTTTATTCTGATTGTATTTAAATATTTTTTTTCCTTTTTTTTTTTTTCGCTACCCAAAAGGGTTTATCCAAAAAAAATTATTTATAAGCTTATTGAAAGAATCCAGAATAAGAAAAAAGTCTGAAACATACATATAAATGCAACTGTACATTTTTAAGATAATCTTCATTCTCAATGTGCTTATAACTAAGTCTCTCTGTTCTCCAGGTGATAGGTTACCGGAATTTACAGGTTGTAGAAGAATTTGTGAATGGAAACTTGACTGCCCAGTTAAATCTCATTTTGATGATTCTTCCTACAGCCAGAAATTCCCATTAGATTATCAACATTTCGATAAATCTCCACCCTATATATACAAGTTACTAAAATGGGATTGCAACTTTGAATGTGACTATCAATGCCAGCAGATTATTACTAAGGACCGTGTTGTGGATAATAAACCTATTTATCAATTCCATGGTAAATGGCCTTTTACCAGAAGAATTGGAATACAAGAACTTTTTTCCACCCTTTTCAGTATAGGCAATTTCATACCTCATTACAGAGGGTTTAAACTATTGACTAAAAAAATAGTCACTTTGCCCCCTGGGTATAGATACAAGAAAATTTTACAAGGATATAGATATTTATCCATTGCTGGGATGTTAGCTTGGTTTTTCAGTAGTGTTTTCCATACAAGAGATTTATTGTTAACAGAAAAATTAGATTATTTTTTCGCTGGTGGTACAGTTTTGACTGGATTCTATTCGATCTTAACAAGAATTTTATTGAGCTCCAAAACCCCTATTGTTCAAAATTTATGGAATAGAGTTGGTTTGAAACTGGTAGTTTCTATTTTTATTTGCCATATTGTTAAATTATACATGAATTGGTCGTATACTTATAATATGCGATTTAATATCGCGTTTGGTATATTGCAATATATCTTGTTAATATCGTTGTCAATACAGAATTATTTTAAAATTAAATCATCAAAAAAAAAATTTGATGATATTTATGTTTTAAAATCGTACAAAGATGGTATTTGGAAATATACTTTAATTCCTATTTTGCTTGTTATTTTCACCTGTTTGGGCATGTGTTTTGAAATATTTGATATTTTTATTTATTCTTGGCAAATAGATTCACACGCCTTATGGCATTTGTCTACTATAATTCCCAGTTGGTTTTTGTATGATTTTTTCCTTAATGATTTCCATGCCTTTTTTTCGCCGTCAATTACTACTATCACCAAGATTTAGAACCAATTTGTATATGTGCTAATAAGAAAATTTAACAAATATATATTAATACGAGTTAATTAAAGATTTTACATAAGTTAAATAGTGACAAAGAATTTTATTTATTTGTATGGCATTCTTTTGACATATATATATACATATATGTGTATTTTTTTTATTTTAATTTTTTGTTAGTTTCAGTCTTTCTTTTTCTTTTCCTCCTCTTTTTTCTTTTTCTCTTCTTCCTCTTTCTTCTTCTTTTCTTCTTCTTTCTTCTTTTTCTCTTCTTCCTCTTTCTTTTTCTTTTCTTCTTCTTCTTTCTTCTTCCTTTCTTCTTCCTCTTTTTCCCTTGTTTCTTCTTCCTTTTTCAATTTATCTACCAAAGTTTTTTGATCCGTAATAGCATTGGCAAGCTGTTGACCAGTCATTAAATGTTCGAAACCATATGTTTTGCAGATATTACCCATATCCTGAGCAAAACACTCTAGAGTCTTATCAATCACTTCCTTGGTGTATTGGTGGGCTTTAAAACTTTCATCTATATCTCTATACGCATAATTTCTAAAGATATGATTTAAAACACCTCTTAAAACAACAACCCTAGTTGTGTAATCGGCTTCAGTGACAACAATACCCATGTAATCATCAAATTCGCCTTTTATTACATTTTGAGACACAACTTCCCAATATAGAATTGAGGTAACTCTTAATGAATTAGCTGCATCACAATAATCAGCCTTCAAATCCCAACTAGTTACTGGGATATTAAAATCTTGTACACCAGAAAAAAGTTCAAAATTATAAGAACCTTTGTATTCCGTTAATAGAGTTAGAGAGGGTCTACGGAACTCTTCTCCACAACCACAATTCTTTACAAGCATTAGTGGGAAACCAACCCATAAATTCATACTTTTGATTGTAGGAACCACAGATGGTAATTTAACATATTGAGACCCTGGTAAAATATCCAAACTTTGAACTGAATCTTTTGAATCACCCCATTCGTTATAGCTATTATAGGTCTTTTTACAAATACCACTATCCAAAGAGCACCGTAAAACTTCCAATGGTTTATTAGAAGTAATTAAATGAATATAGCCCTTTCTCAACTTTGATTTACTGGTCAAATCATTTGGATGGAAAAAGGGGCTCCAGCGTTTATCCAAGTTTTGGATAGAGATGGTGTTTTCTGGGATGGTTAATTTAACATAGTTGTCTTCTTTTCTATGGGGGAAAACCAAATATTTAAACTTTTTCTTATCATTACCAACTTTTTCTAAAGCGGTAAAATGTAAAATAGGTTCTTGGAAATGCGGACCGTTTTTCAAAATAATGGAAACTTCTTTAGGACCGCAATCTTTAATGTCAAGAGAATTATCCAAGTTAAAATCTAAAATTGTTGGGTAAGAAATACTAAACTTATTCAAAAATTTTTCCTTTCTGATATCAAGTTGCAATTTCAATCTGTTGTTATTTGTTAAACAATTGTCGTAAGCAATTGGATCAGAACTATACTTGCCCAGAGTACAATCTTTAATACCAACCTCCTCTTGAATATGGGCTAGAGATTTAGCAATATCATCTGTATTAATATTGATATCATGGTAAAATACTCTCTTACCCTTGAGTTCATTCCAATTGTCATCAAACGCCTGTAAATAAGCAAAGGTGACCGTTGGGAAAAATCTGTTTGGTGTATCAGTGTAAGTGACCCGTGAGCTCATAATATAACATTTTTCACTTGGTAACCAAATAGCTTCGCCTTCCATTTTGTGCCAATGTCTCCATAAAACTTCGGAATCTTGTAGATTTTTTTCCTCCCATTCGTCAGTTAAATGTTTTTTATAGTTTGGATAATTCTTAAAGATATATTCCCTAATTTCAACTAATTCAGCCAATTTAGCAACACTTTTAGTATCTGCAGAATTTAAAAGCTTGATATTTTTTTTAGCAACCATAATATTGTTTTTACCATTATCCTCGCTCCCCTTTAGACTGGTGGAACTTTGTGAACATATATCATCACGTTCTATGGCTTTTCTCAAAGCTGGAGTGTCTTTCAAATTAAAAAAGTAATCATTTAAATCACCAATAAAATATAAGTATTTATTTAACATATCAGTGTTTAATGGAGAATTTTTCCAGTCGTTTTTAAAACTCAAGGCCAATGATATATCGGTTTTCAACAAATCTTTCTTGAACGAAATGCTTTTTGGGTTCTTATATGGGATATAATCAGCCACAAGTTTTTTCCCATGGTCATTAACAGCAATAATGGGGATTAAAATGATCAAGGCAATCAGAAACAGGATAATTAGCAGATTACATAATCTTTTGGGGAATATTCTAAATAATTGCCTCAATTGTAACCTGCGTCTATTATGGTGGTTTTTGGACCCCTTGTATAAGTTAGAAACATAATCAATGAAAGATCTTATTTTTGACGTTTTTGATTGCCTATGATTATCAGAATATTCGTCGTCCAGTTGGTCAACAAAGTCGAAGCTAGCTTCCTTAGTTACTAATGGCTCTTTTATCGGAGAATCCGCCATCACTTTTCTAATTTTATTATTAATTAAATTTGTTTTATTTTTGTATATCTTGGCTAAAGTTTGTTAAATTGAGATAATAAGAAAACAATTAATATGGTTAAAAGTATGTATGTATTTATAATGAGAAAAAGACAAAAAGAAAAAAAAGAAATTAATAGTTGATTATATTGGATTTATTTTTATTTCATTTAATTTTATTTAAATTAACAAGAAAGCAACATGAACACGCATGGGGAAGAAAGAGAAGAGAAAAAAAAAGAAAATAAAAATATGAATAAACAAATATCATTTTATCAAAGGAACAAAAACGGCATTTTACCACTCATTTATTTAAAACCACTGCCAATTATCAATTATTGCATTTTTCTTTTTTTTTTCGCGAAAGAAAAAATTTAATATAAAAAAATTCGAAGCTTTAAAATGCCTTTTCTTACGCAGTGTTGAAAAAGAGAGGAAAAATTAAAATTAATTATAGATTATATATCCAAACATTGGGAAAAGAAAAAAAAGAAAAATTCAAATATTAAACAAATACAATTTTCTATCCGTTCTTCAGCCATCAATCATCTTTATTAAATGGATGTTTATCATTGTACTCCCTACAACTTTTAGCACCATAGTCTTGGATACAATATAAGCTTTTCTTAATAATACCTCTAGCGTTTTTATCAGATATATCAAATACTTCTTTGATATCTTTTTGTTTATATACACCCAAAACGTAATCCAAGATACCTTTCAAAATAATCGACTTGGACACATAATCAGCTTCACTAGTAACAAGCATCAAATAATCCTCATATTCTCCCGTTTTACCATTTTGATCAACAATTTCCCAAAATGCAATCGAATTTGCACTACTAACACTGACATCATCGCAATAAACATCTTTCCTGTCCCAGCTTAGAACTGGCAAATCAAAATCAACTATAGGAGAAACGAGCTCTTCATGATAACTGTTATCAATTTTATTGAAAAGTAAAACACTTAACATCGGTCTATAATAATGTCTGCCGCATCCGCACTTCTCCAAATGCAATTTAGGGAAACCAACCCAGATTTTTTTGCCCTTCAATTCAGGTAGTTCTGAAGGTAATGGAACATACTGAGAACCACCTCTTATGGCTTTATAATTAATGGGATCTTCACCGTCTACATGATTGACCATATTGTCATCAAACACAATTTCACAACGCCCATCGTCTAAAGAGCATTTCAAAATTTCCAAAGGTTTAAAAGAGTAAATGAAATGGATATAGCCTCTATGATAATGCGTGTCTATTATTTCATTGTTTGAATAGTCTTCCATATGAAAGAAAGGAGTCCAGTTTTTCTCCATTCTATTTGGTTCTTTTTTATTAATGGTAAATTTTATTTGGCGCTCATTTTTTCTCAGAGGGAAATAACCACACATATATCTTCTTTGTTTTGTTTCTTCCTCTCTACCCTTCCTAACAATGTCTTTATATTCCATGTTGAAATGGATAAAGGGCTCTTGTTTGTTTTTATCAAACATGTTCTCCTTTAATATGACACGTGGATCTTCACTACCAGTGTAATAACCATCCTTATTGCCTAATTCAATATCCATGAATGTTGGGAACTCCAAACTAAATTTGTCTAGAAACTGTTTCTCTTTAATATCAGCTGTTAGTTTTAACTTTGTATTTTTATCAACACAACTGTGGTATTCCTGACTACCTGCTTGTAACCTAGTACAATCTTTAATGCCAACGTTGTGTTTGATTCTTCTGATAGTTTCTGCAATTGCCTCCCTATCATGAATAATATCTTTAAAATATATTCTCCTACCTTTGATTTCATTCCAATCCTTGTCAAACAATTGTAGTCTACCCAAACTTATCCTTGGTCTATGTTGTCTTCCTTCTCTACTCCACATAACCCTTGTGACAGCAAAATAGCACTTTTGTTCTTCCCACCAAACGGCAGAGGTACCGAATTTAAACCAATTTCTCTTCGCTATTTCCAGCGGTGTCATGTGCCTTTCGGTATCTTGTGAATCTTGTATAAAATCACGGTATTTGGGCCAGTGGTCCAATAATTCTTGACGTATTTCGATTAGGTCCTCTATATTGTTATCTATATAATGGATTGAATCCATGCTATATTGGAACTGTGATTTATATTCCAGTTTAGAACAAAAGTGCTCCCTATCATTATTTGCAGATTCCGATTGGCTGTAATCTATATTTAAGTTAGAAACGTAGGCATGTGGTTTATAATTTTGAAATTTATATTCAGCAACCATTTTAGAAGTAACTGGTGTATTAGCAATATTTTTTCTTCTAGAATTTTTGGTAAACCAATGTTTCCTAGGCAACCTAAAATTTAAATAATCCTTTTTTGAATCAATAAAAGTTAGAGGCCTGATATGTTTATTGTGATTAAAATTGGCAGGACCAGGTGGTAATGCAGAATAGTTCTGATGTCCTGTATGCAGTACTATAATGATTACTAGAACAATGGTAGTCAGAAAAATATTTTTCTTGATGCTTCTCCTCTGCTTAATTTTGAGAGAACATACTCCAATTAATTTATTAAAGATCTTTGTAAGTTTATAATAAATTAGTAGAATGAAATGATGGTATATTTTCAAAAATATATCCTTAAACCAAAATCTATGAATTTCATCCGAGTGCGCTTCTTCATTGGGGATTGACATTATACTGTCATCTTTATTATTGTTTCCGCTAATGTTGGATAAATTACCGATATCTTCCTTTTCAGTCATCTATTATCTTTTTTTTTTTTCTTCTTCTTAACCTACTACAAATATTATCAGATGAAATAAAAAAAAAAATGATATACTATGAGCAAGATGAGCAAGTAAAGTTGGAAATAAGTAAAAGGGATGATTATATATAAAAAAAATATTTTTTTTTTCCTTTTTAGTTTTTTTTCTCTAAGTGAATACACACACATATATATATATATATATCAAAGAGAAAATATAAGTTTTTAGAAGTAGGTTTTCTTAATTGTTATAAAAGCATTGACAGTGGATAATAGTTCAGATACAACACGTGTTTTACTGTGTTATATCTGTGCATAGAAAAAGCATTGTGCAAAAAAAAGGAAATTAGAAAATAGAGCAAATTTGTTTATTTGTTATTATTTTTTTATGCCAAGAGAAACGGCGGGGGGAAAAGTAAAAAGTCGCTTTTTTTTTTCTTTTTTTTTTTCTCTGTAAGTAATTTAATTATATCTGTTTATATCTCCGTATTCAGAAAATGGTGTACATAAAAGACGCGATTTGTTTAAAAAACTGTAAAAAAAATAGGGAGTTTGAGCGCAGGACAATCTTTTCGCCAACCGTGTTTTTTTAAGGTGGGTAAATATTAAATATTTTAACCAATTTATAATCTACAAGAAAAAAACATAAACATGCGTACGGTCAACCTTTTATTTCTTTCCTATTATTTTTACAATGCCAAAAATGCCCTTGGCGCGTTTTGTTTTTCTTAGAATTTCTCTTCTATTAATATTTTATTAAATTCTAGATAAATTCCAAGTAACAATAACCACTAAAGAATTGTAACGTAGTAATTTAAATTTGTTTTTTATTTTTATTTTTCAATAATATATCTGCACACTTATTGTGGATCTCATTATCTAACTGAGAATCAATCTATTTTTAGTTAACTTTAATTAACTCAAATCATAGCCAATATGATATTAATGTAGATATTAAAACATACATCGCTATCTATAGAAAAAAATACTACCAAAAATAAAAAAAAAGAATTCTACATTTACAACAATTTTCTTTTCTTTTTTCTTTTTTTTTTTTTTTCACATTTTGTTTGGTCTCTTATCCATCCTATTCCATCTTTTATGATAACATATATATATAGTTAATATAAATAACCAAGATAAAAGACGGAAAATTGTTACTAGTATTAAATATTAATTAAAAGGAAGAGGAACATATACACACATATATATATATATAGGTATAAAATAAATGATAGAGCAAATTAATATACGGAAACCACATGAAAAAAAGAAAAAAAAAAAATTTTTTTTTTAATCTTTAGGATGAGCTTTGCCATATGCAGAACATTCCGCGTTGCTATAGTCTACGATACAGGTTAAAGCTTTTTGTAAAACTTTTTTCGAATCTGGTGTAATTTCAAATAATTCTTTAATCTCTTTATTTTTATAGATTTCCAAAACGTAATTTAATACACCCTTTAAAACAATCCTTCTGGTATTGTAATCTGCTTCACTCATAGTAAAGACAAGATAATCTTCATACTTCCCAGTGATGGTGTCATAATTTAATACATCCCAAGCAGAGATAGAATTGGGCGATAAATTGTTTAGACCGTCACACTTGGTAGTCTTTCTATCAAAACTTAAAACGTCCATATCAAAATCTAGTATCGGGACAATCAACTCTTCGCTATAGACTCCATCGTTTTCCATTAGTAAACTTAACATAGGCCTGTAAAATGATTTACCGCAACCACACCAATCTATATGTAGTTTGGGAAAGCCTAACCACAATTGCCTTCCATTGGATAGTTGCGGTAAACTGGATGGCAACGGTAAGAATTGTGTACCACCTCTGATACCACCATATTGATTCAATTTCTTATCTTCCTCATTATTAGTTTCATCTAGTGTGGTTAAAAACTGGTTTTCAAAGACTAATCTACATAAGCCATCATTCAATGAACATTTCAATATTTCCAATGGCCTAAACGAATATATAAAGTGTAGATGGCCTCTATCAATGCTAGTAACAGTTTCTTCAATATCATCTCTATGCAAAAAAGGTGTCCAGTTCTTCTCAACTGATTTGGGCTGTCTGCCTTCAATAACAAATTTTAGTTGAGGATTAATTTTCCTAAAGGGGAAATAACTATAGATAGATCTTGTTGTTTTATCTATATTATAATCCTTATCAAGCATATTGAATATAACCAATGGCTCACCGTTGCCTAATAACACAACTCTAGGATCTTCGGTCCCCAAGGTTTCACCATCTTTTAAATCCATGTCAATATCTAACCATGTTGGAAATTCAACACTATATCTATTCAAGAACTTTTTCTTTCTATTCAGACTTCTAAGTTTCAGCTCTGGATCATCATTGACATTTGCAATGGCTTCATTATCCAATTTATTAATCATGTTATCCAAGTCTGCTTGGTTCACTGAAATATCGCTGAACCAAATTCGCTTACCTATTAACGGATTCCAATCTTTATCAAACAGTTCTAATCTAGATAGGGATATTTTACAATGCTTTTCGTATCCAAAAGGATGATATAATACTCTAGATACCATTAAATAACATTGATGTTCATCTAGCCAAACAGCACTACCACCAAATCTCACCCAGTGCTCATCTAATATTCTAGCTTCCGTTAAATCCACTTCCGTGTCTTTATTCTGAACAAATGGGAACCACTTGGGATAATTGTATAATAAATCATCTCTTAAAGTTTTCATATCTGATAATTCATTTAAAATAAGTTGATTTGAACCATAAGAATATTCAAAGTAGTTATCGTACTCCAATATAGAACACATTTTTTCCTTTTTAGATCCTTCATCTGATTCAGAAAGTAAATATTCAGGTAAGCTTAAATCTACATTATCTGGATTACTAATATAACCTTGTACATTGTATTTAGTAAAAACATCATTAACGAAGGGTGAAAATGGAGAATTTGGAGAAACTTTTGACTTATAATCGACATTGTCTATTAGTTTCTTGGAGTTAAGATAGCTAGGATTCAATAAGTCCTTTTTAGATTGTACAACTATTCTTTTTTTAGAACCCCCCTTGTTATTATGGTTGTGATTAATATTATCGTTATCATTATTGTCATTGTTGTTAGTAGTTTTTGATTTAATGTTGGAAGAGAATAAATTAGATAAAGAACTAGTATTAATACTGGTATTGTTTGCGTGTGGTTGGATAACTGTGAGAGTTATTACAACTATTACGGCGATAAGTGAAACAACTAAAAATTTGAAAGATAGTTTCCTCTTCAGAAAAAACATTGTGTGTGCCTGTGCGCTTATGGGCTGGTTGGAAAAATTACCTTAAAGAGCAATAACAACGAGGAGTGGGGATTAAAAAACGAGGAAAAAAGAGAAAAACATTGATTATATATATGTTATGTTAAAAAAAGAAAAAAAGAGCGAGATTAAATTGAATTAAAAGCCAATTGTTAATAATTGGGAGATATAAGATTTTTGGGTAGATTTACGTCGAATAAGTTAATAATTTCTTTTTATTTAATTTTGGTTATTTCGGAAAAAGTTATTTTTTTGTTTTTTTTTTTGTTGAATTCGAAGAAAAGCCGTAGTGATAAAACACGTGGTATTAAATATGCGTGTGTTAAAAGTTAATGAATGGATTTGTTTCTTGGTATTAAACAAAGAAATAATAAAAAAAAAAAAGTAAAGGGGATTTTTATTTCGGTTATTATTAAAATATGATAAACTGTTGCTTAGTTTTCTATTAGCAAGAAAGAAAGAAAAAGACACAAATAAGAATTATAGATTGTATTTATTATTTGTACCAAGATACACATACACAAATAACATTCCTGAGAAACTTGCTTGGGATTCATATAAGCAATCCTAACAGCTTACAACTGGAAAAATGCTCATATATTTCCATTTTAATTAATATCATAATAATTATCTATTTATCACCTTTTTTCTTTTTCTTTTTCTTTTTCTTTTCTCTTCTTTTTCTTCTTCTTCTCTTTACAGCAAATTTCAAATAGGAAAAAAAAAAAAATTTTCTTTCTTTCTTGTATTTCATTGTAGGACTTATATACTCCAGCTAAATTTATATTTATGCAAAAATTACTTTATATATAAAGAATCTGTCATAACAATTAAAGTAAACACCTATAAATATATAAATATATATATATATATATATACACACATACATACATGTATATACAGGAAGATAAAAATTAAAATAACAAATTATATCAAATAACAACAATATCTACATATATATATCTATATATAATTGATAATATCCAACTTTTCCCTTCTTTCACACTAAATATTTAAAAAAAGAAAAAAAAAAAAAAAAAAAAAAAAAAAAAAAAATTACACTATGGATGATTCCAACAAAAAAAAGTTTGATGACAATATAGAAACTACAAGTACAACTTTTGATATTATAGATCCTCAAAACACCACCAATACTACTAGTAGTACACTAAAGAATAAAAGATTTAGAAAATTATTATTCCTAAGTACAATTATATTACTTGCATTATTACTAATCACAACAACAGGCAAGGGCAAATATAATAGCACTTCAGCTTATCTAGACAAATTATTTAAATTTAATAGCAAAAACTATTATATTAAAAATGTTAAAACAAAGTATGCCTTATCAACAACACCATATACACCGAAGGACGTTTCTCACTATGCTTTAACCCCAGAAGCATATTCAAGGGAAAAGTTCCACAAATATCACATGAAGGGATATATTACTGATTTACAAGAAGGCCCTATAGACAATGTTTTTTTTGGGTTGAATGTAGACTCGGATTACAACCTGATTGATAAATATTGTAAGCAATATGAATATTCAGATAAAATAGAATATTCTTTCCCAAATGATGTTAATAAAAAAAATGATGACGATGATTTCCTTGAAGCCAGAAGAGATATTATTGAGCATTGGCCCAAATACCAAAAATACTTTGTAGATGAAGCAAAAGAAGTTTCTATGAGTGAATTAGATATTGTCCAGCAAAAGTGGTTCAAATTTGGTACTTCTGCTGTGTGGTTATCAGATGAACAGTGCTATTTAAGTGTGACTAGATATATGTATGCTCCTGAAGGAAATCTGAAAAGAGTTAAAATTAGTTTGGGTAGATTACAACTATTTGACAAGAATTGGAACGAAATCAAGGGTAGAAGATTGTATTACAAGGATTTATTGATGTCTACTGATGATGGTTTTGCCAATATCTTTAAAGAGTCAGATAACAAAATTGAATCTATTGTAGAACAGAGCTTGAAGGAAATAGATGCTGAATTGGGTATTAAAGAATGTACCCAGCAAGAATCTGCCCCTATAGAGTATGATAATTGTATTGATGAAATGAATAAGTTGAGGTTAATTTCTCAAAAGAGGAAGGAAGATTTTTTGAATAAATATAGTGTCAAGTTCCCTACCTTTATGGATATAGAATTGGGATCTGACAGCGGGTTATATTTGGGTAGCGAGGATCCAAGGATTGTTCTTAAACAACAGCCTGTTAAGGAACCTTATATTATTTTTAATATGGTACAAAAAGATGGTAATAGATATATCCATGGATATTACCCCTTAAGAAAATTTGATAAACAAGTGACTTTCACCATAGGGGGGAGGTCTCCTAATAGAATGGAAAAAAATTGGACACCATTTTTCCATTTGGAAGATGAGACTAAATCCAATACTATGTATAAAGGCTTTATTAGATTTGTTTATTCTTATAGACCATTGCAAATCTTAAAGTGTTCCTTGTTGGATGGGGATTGTCAGCTTGTTTATGATGGTAATTTGTTATTGAATGTAGATGACAATAATGTAGAGCATTATGAAAAGAATGATTTTAACAAACTTGATAGTATGAGGGGTGGGTCTCAACTAATCAATCTTAATAGTATATTACCTATTAAGGTGGAATACAAGAATTTATGGGCTGGCTTTGCCAAATTACATTTAAAAGATTGTGGGTGTGGTGAAAGGTACTACAGACCTGTTTTAATAGTAATGAGCGAGCACAACGGTATTTATAATGAAGAGATGATAGTTCCAGTTGTTGATTTTGATATGGATGTTTTAGGTTGGGATAGAAAAACCACTAAATGCGGTGGGTATAATGTTTTAAATCCAAACTCGATAACTTCATGGGAAATTCAACAAGATGGCGAGGATATTTTACAATTATTGATTAGTGAGGCTGACTTTATTAGCAGAAGAATCATCCTTAAGAATGTTTTGAAGTATATTATGAGTGCTTATTCCAGACATTTGATTAGAGAAGATTATCAAATAGATGGTACCAGTAAACAATTATTACAGCAATCTTTGTATTGTATTATCAGAGAGGGTAAAAGTAAATGTAAGAGTTACGGTGAAAGTCATAAAGATTAAATGAGGGGGAAGATAGAAAAAAATGGAAAAAAGAAAAAAATGGAAAAAAAAAAAAAAAAAAGTATTTTTATTTTCGATTTTCGATTTTGTTTTTGTTTTTGTTTTTGTTTTTGTTTTTGTCTTTTCTTAAACTTTTGGTTTAATTTGTGTATTTAATAATTTCTATATAGCGTGATAATAAATTCAATATTACTTATCTGCCTTTTCTTTTCTTTTCCTTTCTTTTCTTTTTTTTTTTTTTTTATTCTCTTTTTTAAGATATAAGAAATGGAAACTGATGGGATGTAAAATAGCAGCAGACCAAGAAGATTATGCTCTCCTTAATTTTGTTAATTAGAATCTCAACAAAATCATTATGATATTTGTGAGGATTATCTAATCCGTATAGAATTGTACGTAGAAGAACAACAATAGAGAGGGGTAAAATGGAAAAGAAAAAAAAAAAAAAGATAAAATAAAATAAAATAAAACACCAACAACATTGCACGTGAAAAATTGTCTAGAACTTTTTAATTTCAGATTTATTTTTATTTATTTTTATTTATTTTTATTTATTTTTTTTACTTTAACAAGGGTAAAAAAAAATAGACAATAAATAATACATACAAGCACCCTGTTTATCTTTTCATTTTTTCATTGTTTTGCACATTTTAACGGTTGTAACAGTCTTTCTATTACTACCACCCATCTCCATTCCATTTATTGTCCACGTGTTTTCTATGAATATTAAAAACATTACAAAAATCGCAGGTAAGCAAAGAGTTTAAATAAATAAAATAATTAAGCCGTAGTTTATTTTTTATTTTACTGTTTCATTAGTCCACGTATATCAAACACATATACCAAGAATTATACAACAAATAAACTCTTGGACTTTATCTTACTATTACTGTGGTTTATTATCTCAAATATATACATTATATATATATATATATATATTTCCGCTTCTTTCTAAGCTTTTCTTTTTTCTTTTTTCTTTTTCTTTTATTTATTTATTTACTCTTTACGTTCCTTTTTTTTTTTTCTTTTTTCTTTTTTTTTGGTTAATTAGGAAATCTATTATAGAGCAAATCTTGCAGAAAAAAAAAAAAAAAAAAATTAAGCTTTATCCATGACAACAACACCTTCTTCCTTCAAAGAAGATTTCGATTTGGCTAAAAATTCAAAAGACCTACAACAGGAACAAGAACAAAAAAGTCTGGCAACAATTAGTACAACTTCCAGTAACATTAATACAAAGTCAAATGCCAATAAAAACTCTTCAAGAATGAACATTTCTGCCGCCTCACGTGCTTACTTACATGGGTTTAAAAGGTTAATAAGCAAACCACACCGTAAAATCTTCTTTTTAGTTGTTGTGCTGATATTAATTTCTCTGGGGTTAATCATGAGAGGTGTAACAAGAAATGACATATACTCCCAGTATATTAATAATTCTGACAGTGGTCCTAAAAAAGGTAACGATCATGGTATGGGTATAGCTGGTAATATTATAGACACACACCCTAAACCCGCATTAGTTCCTGTCAAAGAAAATGAATTCAATCTAGTTTCCATCGAAGACGTGAACGACCAGGTTGATTTTGACAAATCTGTAGATGACAAAAAGGAAAAAAAAAAAAAAAAGAAAAAGTTACTCCGTAACCCTAAATTTGTTTTTAATAAAAGTGACTTATTTGCTAAACTTGACCAAGATATATTCGACCAATTGAAGCCAGATTGGAAGGATACTCCTATCACCAATGAAATCATAAATGACTACACTTTTGAAAAGTATAATATCAAGGGGTATGTTACGAATTTGAACGGTATTGATCCACATGATACTGTCAACACTAACAATCATGAGGAAGTTGAAAAATTTTGCTCGAAATTTAAATACCAGAATTATTTTGAATATGCCCCCGAATCCTTACAAAGCATTGAAGAAGAGGCTAGTTTGCAAGATTTAATCAGCATCAGAAGGGAAATCATTACCAAATGGCCCAAATTTAAAAAATTATTAGACATACATGGTGAAAAACATATGGCCGAGGAAGATATTATTCGTCAAAGATGGTTCAAGTTTGGTACCTCTGCTGTTTGGCTAACTGAGTATGAATGCTACATGAGTGTTAGTAGAGTCATGTATGCCCCAGGCGGTGATTTAACTCAGATTAAAATCAGTTTTGGTAGAATCCAATTGTATGATCGTCATTGGAAGGAAATTAAAAATAGAAGAATTTTCTATAATGACTTCAATATTGATGAAGAACAGTTAAGACAAACCTTTAAAAACATTGAAAGTAATTTGGGCATCATTGAGAATTGCCCAGCTAACGATCCTTTAGAATATGAAAATTGTGTTAGCAACAACAACAACCTGAAATTAATTGCTGAAAAGAAGAAAATTGCAATTTTGGATAAATACAGTGTTGAATTTCCCACTCTAATTGATGTACAACTTGGCCAAGACCAAGGCGGGTTTTTAGGCAGCGAAGACCCTAAAATTATCACCAAAAATTATCCATTTGAAGAACCATACATTGTGTTTAACATGAAGCAACTTGATAACAAGAGATATATGCATGGATTTTATCCCTTAAGAAAAATAGACCCACAGATTCAATTTACTTTGGATAGTAGAGAAACTCAATACATGGAAAAAAATTGGGTTCCATTTTTCCTCCAGCATGATGAATCTATTATTAATAATTACGACAGAGGATTTATTCATTTCATTTACCAATTTAGGCCCTTGGAAGTCTTGAGGTGTTCATTAAACGATGGTGTTTGTAAATTCACATTTGATGTTGATACTTTGAACAACTTTTTAGACAGTGATAAAGACTTGAACAAAGACAAATTGATTAGAGGTGGATCTCAGTATGTTTCATTACCATCCGTCATTCCTAAATTGAGTGGTAAAAACTTATGGGTTGGATTTCCTAAAATTCATTTGGAAAATTGTGGTTGTGGTTCAAGATTTTATAGACCCATGCTTAGTATATTAATTGAGGAGAATGGTGTATACAATGAAGATTTTATAGTTCCAATAATAGATTTTAATATTGATGTTTTGGGTTGGGACAGGGAAACAACTAAATGTGGTGGATACAACGTACTAAATCCGAATTCTATAAGTTCATGGGATGTTGTAAATTTAAATGAGGATGGCACATATGAAGATTACATGACTGTGTTCCTTTCAGAAGCTGATTTTACTTCTAAGAAATTGGTTATTAAAGGGCTGTTGAATTTTATTGTAAATACTTATTTGAATAATGATATTGCGGAACATTTTGAAATCACCTTTGATTCTAAAAGGGCGTTACAACAATCTTTAATTTGCATTAGCGAAGAAAGTAAGAATAGTTGTAGAGCTTATGGTGAATCACATAGAGAATAAATAATACAGCACAAAGATAAAAAAAAAAAAAAGAAATAGATAACAATTTTATCTTAAAGTATTGATATTAATATTTTTTTTTTTAGTATAAAATTTGCTCATTTCAAGTTTATTTGTATTTTATTTATTACATACTTCAAGGTGTTAATGTATCAATATTATTCTCACTTATTTAAACAATTTTTATTTGATATTTATATATATAATATATATTTTTTTTTAATAGCTTACTAATCATATAATAACAAATATCCATTTATATATATTTTTTTTTTTTTTTTCTTTTTTTTTTTTTTTCTTAATGCTTTTCCATTTTTTCGGATTAAAGCTTTTGGCTTTAAATATTAAAAAAAAAAAAAAAAAAATATATAGCTTGTTACTAACTATGATATTATTGCCGCCACTGCTACTATTAATGCTAACAGCTATTCTGCCATCATTTCTTTTTCCATTACATGATCATCATAAACTTTTGATGACGAAAGGAAGCTAAAAACTAAAGGAAAAAAAAAAAAAAAGGCCTAATCCTCTGTGGAGGAAAAATATAATATCATTTGGATTCAAACTCAACATATCATTAAATTATACATATAATATGTATACATCACAAGTAAGAAATATTCTCCTCAAACCGTTCCTAGGGATTAAAAAAGACCTACACGATCGATTGCCGTATTACAAATCTGATTGGCTAGATTCACTTGACTACAGAGTTATACCCAGTGTCATAGAAACCTATTTCAACAATTTATTACCTGCATTAGCCTTTGCTCAAGACATGTTTGATAAAACAGACAATTCATATGGCGTAAATGAAGTACTATTGAGTAGTGCAATGGCTGGGATAATATTTGGTATATTTGGTGGACAACCCTTGTGTATCGTTGGCGTTACTGGTCCCATTTCCATTTTCAATTACACAATTTACCAAGTGTTTTACAAGAACAGTAAAAATGCAGGCAAATACCAAGATATGAATTATTTTGGGTTCATGTTCTGGGTTTATATATGGAGCATGATTTTCCATTTTATCACAGCTAGTTTAAATTTTGTTTGTGCGTTACAATATGTTACTAATTTTCCCTGTGACATTTTTGGATTATTTATTAACATTATATATATTATTAAAGGTATCGAACTTTTAGGTCAGCAGTTTTATAACAATAATTCTACTCAGGATGTGGCCAATGGGTTTGCCAACGTAGTAGTTGCCCTATGTATGGCACTTTTTGGAACTTTAAGCAAATTGATTGTTAAAACACACATCTTCAATCATAAAATTAGGCTTTTAATCAGTGATTATTCCACCTGTTTAAGTGTTATTTTTTGGACTGGATTTATTCATTTCGGCAATGGTTTATCCAGGGTGGAATTTAAACGTTTACCCATAACAAAGTCTTTTTATCCAACATCCAATGATAAGACATGGCTAGCTTATCATAAATTAAGCACTGGTGAAGTATTTCTAGCATTGCCTTTTGGTATTATACTAACCATTTTATTTTATTTTGATCATAACGTGTCCTCTTTAATGGCACAGAGATCACAATACAAGTTGAAAAAGCCAAGTACATTTCATTATGACTATTTCTTGTTGGGGATTACCACTGGTATAGCTGGCATCTTGGGTGTACCAGCACCTAATGGTTTAATTCCACAAGCTCCTTTGCATACAGAAAGTTTATTGGTATGGAAAAATAAAAGATATGAGATAGACGATGATAATTGCGTCGAATTAAACGATGGGACAATCAACACTGTTATTAGAATCAATAGTGGCAATGCTGATGAAAATGCTTTAGCAAAGGATATTCAGCATGAAAGTAGTTGGACTTTAAAGAAAATATTGGGGTATAAAACAAAATCCACTATTGATACGAATATTTCGACTAAACTCGTTGCAAACGACGAGACAGGTGATAATGAAATCAATGTATTTAATGCTACTAGCAGTGGCTCTCCTAATAGGAAAATGGAGTATGACACAGAAAAGGAAAAGCAACATGATACTGGTACTTCTGACTTATATGTGGAAAGATGTGTGGAACAAAGGTTCACGAATACAGTTCAAGGATTAATGATATTAGGTACAATGACTCGTCCATTATTGGTTTGTTTGGGAGAAATACCACAGGCTGTTTTAAGTGGATTATTTTTCACCATGGGTATAAATGGGATATTGAACAATACTATTGTGAGTAGAATCTTGTACATTTTAAGCGATAATAAAGAGGATAGCAGTGCGTTAAGTAAAATATCTACAAGAAAAATAATAATTTTTGTTTTTGCTGGGCTTTGTGGAGCAGCAGCAGAAGTGGGTATTTCTAATAGTAAAGGTGCAATTGGGTTTCCATTGATTTTGTTGCTTACTGTTATTGCTACATTTACATTCCCGGTATGGTTTTCTCAAGAAGAGATAAAAACATTGGATAGTAAGGTAGCACAAGAGTTTACATTAAAAAATATAATTCCACATAATTTATTATCATCATGAAGAATTAGGATTACTTCCAGTGCCAAAGGAGATACAATAAGCATTATCCCACCGATACATATTAAGATTTAGATATTCCTATATATAAAGACATAATTGAAGTACTGTATATACATAAATGTTTTCAAATTGATACATCCATATTTCTATTCGATTCCTTAAAAGGAAAGAAAAAAAAAAAAAAAATTGAATAGAATAGTTAGAATTTTTAACGAAACTTTTTTTTTTTTCATTTAAGAAAAAAAAAAAAAAAAAAAAAAAAAAAAAAAAAAAAATTTCTTTTTTTGTTTTATAGAAGGAAAAAAAAAAAAAGCAAAAAAAAAGTAAACTAGCGGGGAAGCACACATTTAATAATAAACACTTTAATAACAAAAATATTAAATTTTTTAAATTTAAAAAAAAAAAAAAAAAAAAAAAATAAAGGAAATAAAATCAATAATATCTATAATCGTTCATGATTCCAATACCAAATGATCCAGCCCTACTACGAGAACATATTTACTCGGAAACAGGTGATTTACACGTAGTTTTAGACCCAAGAACGTTTTCCGATATAGATGGTTATAAGCCAATTAGCGCATATGGGCTAGGTTATTTTAACTATTACATGAAGACCGATAGAGAACTCAGGGAGAAACGTGTTTTAGATGAAATAGTGATTCATGTTTATAATAACTTTAACTTTTATTTTATAATTTTCTGGATTTTATTCGTTATTTATGCAGTGGATACTGCTTTGGATAAAAAATTCTCAAAATATTATTATTCTAATAATATTAGCAACATAGACGAGGAATATTCATCTTATACAGAAGATGAGGATTACTATGATGATGATGATGATGAAGAGCTTTACTACGATAATGGGGAGGATGAGGAAGATGATGATGAAATTAGTCTGCCAGAAATGAAATACATTAAACATTCAAAAAAGGATGATGATGGAATTATTACAGGGAATACAGATAAAAAAAATAAAGCACAACTGAAAAAAAAAAATAGAAGAAACAAGAGAAGAAATTATAAGAAACGTGTGGGTGGTGGGAATTTTGTGAGTAGATTTTTATACAAAACCTTTTATATGAAAAATGACGATCAAAAAAAGTACGATCGTCTTTATGGGGATGATGATATTAATAGTATTACTAGTAGTCAATTTGAATATCACCATGTGAAGGTTTAATTTAGTTTCTTTTTTTTTTTTTTTTTTAGCCAAATAAAAAAAAAAAATATATATATAACTCATCAATGATTGTGTTTAACATAATACGTGTGTCTGACTTAAAAATTTTCAATAGATTGATGTATCATTATTCTAATCACTTAAACGTTCTGAATTCCAAATTAAAAGGTAAAAAATGTATAAATAAACATAAATATTAAACCTGGACTATTGTCATACATACATACATACATACATACATATATACTATCTAAAATTTACCTTGCATTTCTGGTACAATGTTTTTGATTTTGCCAGTTTCAAAGTAATTTTCAACGTTTTCCACAACAATATTTTCCATTCTTAATATAGTTTCTACGGTATGTGTACCCATATGAGGTAAACCTAAAACTTGTGGCATTTCCAATAGTTCTTTTGGAACAGTGGGTTCGTGTTCAAAAACATCTAGACCAGCACTTCTAACTTTACCGGATTTCAAAGCATCAATTAAAGCGGCTTCATCAATAACAGCCCCTCTGGCAGTATTAACAATAACAACACCGTCTTTCATTTTACCAAAAGCCTCTTTATTCAAAATGTGTCTGGTGCCTGCATTTAATGGAATATTGACACTGATTACATCACTCTGAGCCAACAATTCGTCAAAGGTAACATATTCACAGCCATTTTCTAAATCTGAGCTTAATTTATGTCTATTATGGTAAATGAATTTGGCAAAACCAAATGGTTTTAATCTATCAACAATGGTTCTACCAATCCCACCCAAACCTAAAACACCGACGATTTTACCTTGTGGATCATGACCAATTGGTGTACCAGCTGCAGGGGCGGTAGCATTTCCTTTTGCATCAGCCCATTTACCCTCTAATAGTAACCTATTACCAATGGAAAAGTTTCTTAAAGCACCTAATAAAAGGAAAACGTGATCATCAGCAGTGGCTTCATTAACAGCATGAGGAACATGTCCAACCTGAATGCCCCTTTCTAAAAACCATTTAACATCGATTTGGTCATATCCGGCACCCATATGTTGAATCCCTTTACAGGTTGAGGGTAATGCTTCACATAATTCCTTATCAAACCTACCAGTTTGTTTGACTGATGCAAAAGTTCTGGTAATGAATTGAACTTTGCTCAATGGAGAGTTGGGATCTTTTAAACCAGCCAAGAATGTTTCCCTAGTGGTTGAATCTGGAACAGTGATTATTTCAGCCTTAGAACCTAATCTTTCCCAGGCTTCTTTAGCAAAAAGGAATTTTCCTAATCTTAGAACAATTGGCTTTGGTGACATGTTTAATTTTTTTTTTTTCTGTGGGTATTACTATTGATCTTTTTTTATTTCTGTTCTGTTACGAACAGGAACAATTAAGGTAAGATATCAAACAAATGATAAATTTATTCCAGAAGAAGAAAGTGAAAGGGAGATACATATATATATATAGAAAGAGAAATACGACATATTTTGAAATGTATTATTATTTTTCTTTTGTTAAAGTAAAGAAAACAAACAGTATTTTTTTTTTATTTTTTCTGAGATTATAAACGGACAACCATCTCCCACTTTTCTTGTGGTGGTAATCAAAAATAAAGAATAAAGAATCGGAGGAAACCGTACCAATCTATGGCTTAAAGCGCATTTTTTTTGTATCTCAGTGGCAATAATACCAAAAAAATGATTGGTTCAGTGAATAAGACTCGCTTTAATTATCTACTCTTTTTTTTTGATCACTTTTTTTTTCCATTTTTCCTTATCAAAACCATTAAAAACTCACAGAGTAAAGCCGTTTTTCAGCTTGTGGGGAGTAATTTATTATCCTTACTGTGTCGTACAAAAGTATATATATACACGTGACCATACACTTTCGTTCAAAATGATGAATACTAATCACCTCCCCTCCCCCCCCTCCTTCTACCACCATTTTCATAATTTACTTTTAATACCTAATAAACTATATCCTTTTATTCTTATACAATTCATAATATTAAGTCATTGGCTTTATAGTATATTGCATTACTTTTGCCAGTTTTGAGAGATATAAAGTACTTATTGATAAACGTTCTGTGGCTAGCAATCTTATTGTGTGTTAAAAAGGCGGGTACTGTCCATTCCAACCGTAGCGAAGAAATATATATATATATATTTTTTTTTTTTTTTTAATTTTTTTTAGATGTTTAAGAAATGAAAAAAAAACATTGTATGTAATCTTATAACACACACACACACACAAAAACCCAACTGCATTGTAAAATATAATATATTACCAATCAATTAAAAAAAAATAAGAATATACACAGTGCCCTTTTTCATTCTTTACATCTAGCAACTCTTACACCAAATAAAAAATATATACATACAAAACATATTTCCAATGAATTCAGTACCGAGCGGTAACACCCCCAGAGGTAATACAGTTACTAATATTGGCGGCAAAAACATTATTCTTCCAAGGTACAATTTTAAAGTGGGTCACCAAAGAGTCCAACTATATATTGATTTTGAAAACAATGTTGTTAATGCAGTTACTGAAATGATTGTTATCCCCTTGATCCAGGATTTAGACGAGATCATTCTAGATTGCAAACAAATGGATATTAATAAAGTTTATGTAGAGGACATAGATATAAAAAATTTTCAACATTTATATGCTCAAAGTGCTCTAAACAATAAATTTTTGAACACTCCAGAACTATCGGATCTCGATTTGTTCTATTCTAATGGAAATTCTATAGAACAAGCACAAATGTTAAAGGAAAATCTTCCACTTTTCAATAATAAACAAAAAGAGGATGGTAACACTTCTATTAACGAATGCGATGATGGGAAATTGTATATTCCTGTACCTGAATCGATCAACATTTCCCTACACGATACCTCAAGTTTATTAAATAAATCATACACGCCTCGAACACCTTCCCAACAAGATATGATTTTCACACCATTAACTTTGAAAATAGAATATACTGTAAACCATTTATCACAACAACAACAAGGAATACTTTTTAACACAGATGAGCTCATCTCCAAAAGTTTGTGGACGGTACATACAAATAACAATCTAGTAAACAACAGTACTTCCTATTGGCTACCATGTATGGATGCTTTGGACGAAAAGTGTACTTGGGAATTGGAATTTATTGTTCCGAAAACTTTAGATTTTAAAAATGATCTGATTGTATGTGGACCAGAATTGACAACCTTGAAGGTACTGGATTATCATGATATTGAGGGTTGGAAGAGTGTATCTTTTCAAATTTTCACTCCTATTGCAGCACACCATGTTGGTTGGGCTATAGGCTCTTTTAAAATTCGAGAAATAACACAGTTTAATCAGCGTGCAAGTGGTAATATGGATGACAATGGTATTCTGAACAACAAACATAGCACAAATACTAAGCATGTACACAACAATGAAGACAACGAGGAAGATGATAATAACATAAATAATAATAATAATAATAATAATAATAATACTACTACTAGTACTACCACTACTACTACTAATAATAATAATAACGCTTATGATTTTGAAGAAGACAATGTTCCAATTACTGTTTATTATCCCTACAACATCCCAGAAGAAACAATATTAAACACTACGTTAATATTACCCAAAGTAATAGATTTTTATACTAAAGAATTTGGTTCGTATCCATTTACTTCATACTCCCTCTGCTTTATATCTGGTATAACAACACCTATGGATTTTACAGGACTCTCGATCATAGATTCTAGCATTTTATATCCTTTGGACATAATTGATTCAATGCTAGACTCAACGATAATTTTAGCTAAATTACTGGCAAACCAATGGTCTGGAGTTAACATTACACCTCTCAATTTTGGTGACATATGGTGTTGTTTAGGAATGGCAGGGTACATGACGTTAAAATTTATCAAAGAGCTAATGGGCATGAACCAATTTAAGTACATTTTAAAATTGAATTCAGAAAAGATTGTACAACAGGATTATGTGCAACCACCTATTTCTAAATTGGTTAAATTTCCGGTAGCAAACAGTGATTTGGATTTTATTAGATTGAAAGCACCAATGGTTTTATATATTTTGGATAAAAGGATGACAAAGACTGAAAGATCATTTGGGATGGCCCGTGTTTTACCCAAGATTTTCTTACAAGCGATGTCCGGTGATTTACCAGCAAATACTATTTCATCACAACATTTCAGACATGTTTGTGAAAGGGTTAATAAGGGTAAACTAGAAAACTTTTTTAAACAATGGGTATACGGTTCTGGTGTTCCGATTTTTAGAATTACCCAAAGATTTAACAAAAAAAGAATGATGGTGGAAATGGGTATAAGACAAGTGCACGAGAAAGAACTGGGGGACAACATTAAGAACGCCAGCTTTAATTTTGTTGATAATGCAATTTACGAGATATCCCAGGTTGGCCCAATAAATAGAACACCTGTTTTCACTGGGAGTATGACCATCAGGGTTCACGAAGCAGATGGAACTCCATATGAACACATTGTTAGCATCCAAGATACTTTTACAAAATTGGATATTCAATACAATACCAAGTATAAAAGGCTAAGAAATAGAAGAAGAGTTAATAGAAATTTGGCACAAATTAACAACAACAACAACAACAACAACAATAATAATGGCAACGAAGACGAATTTAAGACTGCTCCGACACCCACATCTGCACCAGGTCTTAATGAAAGCAATGACAGAACAAACCACGAAGATAATCAGTATGAAGGAGAGGGTAGTAATGTCACGACCACTACTAATAACGAAGACGAAGAAGGTGAAGTTGTATTGGTTAACTGTCTAGGCGATGTATTAACTTCTTCAAAAGATTGTAAAAAATGGGATTTGACGGATTTTAATTCTACTAGTGGAAGTGATGATCAGCAACAAAATGAAGCATTTGAGTGGTTGCGTATAGATGCAGATTTTGAATGGATTTGTAAAATATATATCAATCAACCAGACTATATGTTTGCCTCTCAATTACAGCAAGATAGGGATGTGGAAGCACAGATTGATAGTATTCATTATTTTGAAGATGTTATTATGAACAGCGAAACTAGTTCTAAAGTTTATTCTTCTATATTAACTAGAACTATCATTGATGAGAGATATTTTTATGGTGTTAGATTGGAAGCAGCCAAGGCTTTGAGTAAGTTTATTATTAGAGATGAGTCTACAGATGGTGGCAGTAACCATGCCAATTTGTTTAATGGTGGAGTAGAGCATTTAATTAAAATTTATAAATATTTTTTCTGTTTTTCTGAGTCTAATATACCAACAAGTAATAATTTTGGTAATATTCCAAATTATTTTTTACAAAAGGAACTACCTTTACTAATAGCCAATGCCAAGTTGGAAAATGGAAAGCCACCAAAGTGTGCTAAATATTTCCTTTTGGATTTGTTAAAGTACAACGATAATGATGGTAACGCTTACAACGATTGCTATTTTGTTTGCAATTTACTCGAAGGTATAGTAACTTTAATAGTGGGCGATAAAACCGATAATACATTTATCACCCAGGCAATGAAAGAATTAGAAAGGTACGAAAATTTAGATAAATGGATCTCATCGTATAAACTCTTGATCCATAGGAATTTATTATACGGAAAATTCAAGTTGTTAGTTAATGGAGTGGATGTTTTTAATTATGATAGTTTCCTCAGTACTTTATTGAACAATTGTTCTCAAGAGTATTTACTCGATTCCAAGGATATTTTGCAAGACAACACTGCAGATTTTAATATTTATGAAGGTTTACAAAACATTTTTTTATCATCTTTCAAGATTATCTTTATATTAGGCGGTATTAAAAATAGAGAGTTTTTGAAATATTTCTTTGAAAACGTGTGTTTTAATCTGAATCCATATATAGGGGAAAGGTTAGTGTTTGTTTTTCTTGAGGCTATAAATTATATTGCTATATACGGTATGGAAAATTTTTTGGATGATGATTTTGTAGCTTTACAACAAGAATTCAACCCACATGGGGACAAATTTGTATTTGATGAGAGTAAGGTGAGCGTTTCTGATTTAGAAAAAGAAGAGGAAAAGGAGGAGGGAGAAGAGAATTTTGAAATTTTTTTGGGTGATAGTTCCGAAGGCACTGTTAGAAGATACAAAACAAAACAAACTGTTAAAAATGAAAAATTGAAGAAAACTATTGCCGGGACTATTATTGTGCTGAGAAAACTTTTCGATACCTATAATCCATTGAAGCAAATGCTATGGTTTTTATTGAACGTAAACTTACTTACCGATTTTCAACGTAAATCATTTTTCGATATATCATCTGTCATATATAAACAAGAGAAAAAGTACAACGTTGTTTTAAAAATTCCTAGAGATAAGAAATTGATAGCACAAAAATGTCCAAATAACGTGATAAAAATTAAACGAAAGGGATTAATGAAAATAAATTTGAGTGCACCTACTGCTTCTGTAATAACAACTGGAAATACAATCAAAGTTAAACAGAAAAAGAGGGAAAACACGAAGATTAAAATTAGTTTAAGCTCTGCTAACAAACCGAATAATGCTGGCGTAACAAATAGTAGTAAACGTAGTTCAAAACTTATAAAAACCCGTCCTGTTAGGGGTGTTGTTAATAGAATTGGTAAATTACCATTGAGATATATTCGCATAGATTCCAAGAACAAAAAAGTGTTTGCGAGCTCTTTACCATACAATGGCAATGTCTCTGTCATTAAGTCGACTTCTCGAACCTTAAAATTGAAGATTTTGTTACCATCTGATAAATTGTCGAACATAAAAAAAAAGGACTACGACATAGAAAAGGTATAGATTTAAAGATGTTTGTATTTAATTGTTTACATAAGATGTTACATATGATAAACTTTTTAATTTAAATTTAAAATTTAAAATTTTTTTATCTTTTTTTTGTTTTTGTTTTGGTTGCATCAAAATACCGAAAATTCTTGATTTATTAAAAAAAAGAAAAAAAAAAAAAAAACAAAAAAAAAAAAAAAAAAAATAAATATAATAAAAAGCTCTTAAATGTTAAAAAGTTTACGCTTCTTCAATGATTTTATGTATTAAATAACAGAATTAGCATTATCAATAAAAGAACAATGTTTATAGAAACATTTCTCAAAGATTAATTAAAATTTTTATTTCTTAATTTTCTTATTCTTTTTTTTCTTTTTTTTCCTTTTTTTTTTTTTAAAAGAAAGAAAAAGAAAATAAAAAGACAGAAAAAATAAAAGAAATGTTTTTTTTTTTGATTACATTTTTATATCTGTACAAGCTTTTAAATGCTGAGGAACTGACCAGGAATAGATACAATCAGAGTTTGGAAATTGACACTAATACTAAATCACAAACAGATATTCTTCTATCCCCACAAACATCAGCGACTATAACCTCTTATTTAGAAACTTACACAGAAAGTATTATTTCTCTTCAAGAAACTGCAAGATCTAGACAAGTTGTTTCTGATATTGAAGTTAATGAACTAACGCCCAATGAAAAAAAGAGTGTAAATATACTGACTGTTACAGAAGATTTGGCGACTATATCTTTCCAATCGCCTACTTTAGAGATTTTACTGCATATGAGTACCACTGCTAGTATAAATGATTGTGCTAGTAATAATTCCATTCATAGTGTAATTTCTAAACCTAGCACTTTTAACTTGAACTCGACACTTGATCCTGTTCTTGGCAAGACAGATAATAATATTAATATTAATGATTCAATGGTAAAGAAGAGTAATTTTGAAAGTGAGTCCGCTGATCATGAAGAGCATCTGAAAACGTCTTTACCAGATGATGAGAAATTTTTGTCATTTGATAAGTGGAAAGCTAAAAAATTGGACGAATTGTTTTTGAAAAAGAATGATCAAAAGTTAAAAAAATATACATCACCTTCGAAACAACAGCAAAATAGTTTTATAGATAATATTATTGGAGAAGAGATGGAGCTAAACTTTGATTTTTTAACTGGCGATAAGCCGACTGATACAAGCAACAACAACAATTTAAAGAGTCAAGTGGATATTTCATCGAATAAGCATGAATCCAATAAAAAGAATGAAAACAGTACTATCGCAACAGAGCAAGTGTATGACAGAAATGAAGAATACGAAGAAGGATATGAGTTGGAAGGCAAGCCTTATGAGAAAAAATTTAATTATGCCTCGATAGAATGTGCAGCAACTGTAGCGAAAACCAATAAAGAAGCCCAATCCATTATGTCAATATTACAAGAAAATAAAGACAAAAGTCTATTAATTCCATGTGATGTAAGTGGACCAAGGTATATTGTGATAGAATTATGCGAGGATATTTTAATAGAAGAAGTTGTTATTGCCAATTTTGAATTTTTTTCATCAACTTTTAAGAAAATAAGAATATCTGTCAGTGACCGATTTCCTGTTTCTAAAAGTAACGGTTGGAGACATTTAGGTGATTTTGAAATGGAAGATATCATGGGGTTACAAGCTGTATCGATTGAGTCGCCAGTTATATGGAGTAAGTTTTTGAAAATTGATATTTTATCACATTATAGAGATGAATATTATTGTCCAATTAGTTTGGTTAGAGTTTATGGGAAAACAATGATGGAAGTTTTTAAATTGGAGGAGCATTTTTATCAAGAAATGGAGGAGTCTAGTAGCAACAAACTTGAAGATGGTGTTGGAATAAATGAAGAACAAATTGAAGCGGAAAAAGATGGCGAGAAGGTTGACTGGGGGGTTTTGAAACAAAGCACCTTTGATTTTACAAAGAACATACCTGATTTTTTTTTAACATCGGAGAATTTCAGTGATGTTTATGATATTAATAATAGTAAGAACGGTGAGCAATGTAATGCACATTTACCGTATTTAAAATTTGAAGAGTTTTTGATCAGCCAAAAAACATCCGAATTGTCCCCTTCATACTGTAGAGTTGACGCTGTTATTAGTACTACTGTCAGTACGATCGAAGCTACACCCACGAAACATATATTAAACAATAATAACAGTGACAAGATCCTATCATCGGCTGCTGCAGCACAAATGATTATTAATAGTAATGCCGGTAGCAATACGGAAGAATCAATTTTTAGAAATATAATGAAAAGATTAGCTTTGCTTGAAAGTAACGCAACATTTTCTATAATGTATATTGAGGAACAAAGCAAGTTATTATCACAAACATTTGAAGCGTTAGAAACACATCAAGAAAAGGTTTTAAAAGATTTGGTTTTGGCCATGAACGATACGATAATTAATAATTTAGAAATGCTACAACAATTTGTGGATATTTTACAAGAAAATAGCAAAAATCTTATAAATATTAGGTTGAATGATATGGAAACTCTATTTGACAGAAATATCCAAGAGGTACATTATCAATGGAAAGAAGACATTGTTTTTATCAAAAGATTAACATATACTATTACTGTGGCATTTATTTGTTTACTAATATATGTTTTAATGACCAGAGAAGCTTATATAGATCAATATATGAAAGACGATGGGTGGTACGATACAAGCACATCACCTTTACTTAAAGCAAAGGAAAATCTAATGAGATTATATTCTACATCGCCTACAAATGGTAACTTGACGTCAGCGAATGGTATCGGCAATAAACTTAAGCATAGAAGGCAGTTTAGTGATCCTATATTTTCCACAAAAAAGCATGACGGTAATATCAGTGATAGTAAAGATGTCTTTGAAACTGGGGACGTTGTTGATGGTATTTATGGTAGTAACAAGCAATATAGTTACGAAGACATCGGCAGCGCTGGTAGTAATTCTAGCCTTGCTAGTAGTAGTAATAGTAGTCGGAGTAACAGTATAAATATGGGGGAGGATATAGACATTTAATACCCAATTGGCGTAAACATAGTTACCTTTTTTATAGTAATAGAGTTTGATTATATCATGAGAACATATATAACTATATATATATATATATATATGTATGGAAAATAATTATTAGAAAAGGAAGGAATTAAAACACGAATAACTTGTTGGAGCAATTTGCTCGAAAAAAAAAAATTATTATTAATTAATAAAAATCATATTGAATGAAGGTTGTTTTCCTAATAATATTAATAATAATAATAAAATCAGTAACATTATCAAGGTTATGTTTTATAGTAGTACCAGACAGTACTAATTGACGCGGTAAATGATAGATTCAAATATAACCCCTTTTTACCATTTTCATTAAACAAAGAGATATTATTAGTGGTTTGATTTATTTTTTTTTTTTTTTTTTTTTTTTTGGCCTTTGGTATCATCATCTTTATGTATATTATTAATAATGGCATGATTGATATTATTAGTTCAAACAGGATTAAAATTGTTTTTGGCAATTAAATAACGCATTAAAGTATTATTATTAGTGTTACTAATACTACTACTACTACTGCTACTGTTATTAGTTGTATTGTATAAACTGTAACAATCGGATAATGGGGTAGGTGGAGTCAAACCATCGGTAACATTGCACATATTATTGACAGTAATATGCATATCACCAATGGTAGCAGCAGCAGCAGCAGCAGCAGCAGCAGTAGTAGTAGTAGTAGCAGCATTATTAATAGCAGCAGTAATATTAGAAACGGATGTTTTCATATTGTTGTTAATAGTATTATAGGTACTATTAGTTAAATCCTCCTGTTCTGGACTTTCAAAAATTTGCTCATCTTCATAACACTCAGGATCATCGTATTCTGTAGAATTACTATCAATCCCACTTATGTTGGGCCCAATATTTTCAACAATAGGAGTAGTAGTGTTAGCATTAAAGGTTTGATTATACTGCATCGAATAAACACTATTATCAGTATCCTGACATTCGTAAAAATAATTATTATAATTGTAATAATCATATCCTACCTCATCAATAAGTTTTCTATTACCTCGATTATATTGTTGTTGTGGCGGTAAATTTAAAAAATAATCTGTGATGGCAATTATATCCCGTATAATAAAGGTATTGGTTAAATCCTGCTCACTTAGATAGCTCAGTTTTAAATAAAAGTCTATATTTTTTCTGGTAAAGTCCGATAATAAAGTGGTAATCTGAATAAACTTGTATTTTTTCCGTAAAGATCTATAAATTTTAGGAGGGTTTCCTGTTTCATCCATATTACACATATAAGGCTGAAATATTTCATTTAAAAAGCAATGACAACATTTACGGAAAGTGTCTAAATCCAAAGGACTACCAAAAAGAGGAGCTAGAATGTGATTATTTGAAGTATCATTCGTAAATAAAGTATTATAAATCTCTACACTGTCCAAATTTAAGATTCTAGAGGATATTAAAGTAGCTACGGATGCTTTAATTGTGTTTGAAAAATACATAAATTGTTTGGAATACATGGTCAATTCGCACAAAAAAGAAGAAAGTTGATACAAACCAACAACTTTTTCTACAATTAAGGAGGTATTATTATTTTGAATGTTCGAGATATTCAAATCGTTATGAATATCAAAGTTAAAAAAACAACATTGCAAAACTTCTTCTAATGTAATAGTGTGTCCGATTTCCCAATTTAAAGTAGTCAAAATGTGGGATTCCATTTGTATAAAAATTTTGGTGTCATAGTTATTTTTGCAGAGTAGACACAACTCCTTTAAAGCTGGAATTCTTAATTTTTTATCTTGATATTTACTAGCAATCCAAAGAGAAGTTGCAACAACCAATTGTAGATGCTTACTGTAAACAATCCTTTTAGAACAATACCGATCACAAATGTGGAGAGCCAAATATAGAGTATCTTGTTTCAAATGGAAACTGTTATGTAATTCGATTAAAAAATCAACCAGATATGGCCTCATGTACCATTTTAATTCTGGTTGAGAGTCTATCATATTTGGATCTGGCAAATCATTAGTCTGTAGCTGAGAGTATAAGGGAAATAAATCTGGTATATATATCTGCAGATTATGTAAAAAAGCCTTTCTTTCAAAAGAAGCTAAAGATTTGTTATACTCTTTAATTGGCAATTTCTTTGGAGGACCAGTTGTGGGCATGGTGCTGACAACAAGGTTTCTGTGAGACATTTAATATACTTGCATTAATAGTAAAAAAAAAAAAAAAATTAAAAATACGTATGATTTAAAAGAGAATTGGATAGATTAAACAATGATTATGGTTGACTTTTAAAAAGGGAAAAGAAAAGGATGTGAGGTTGAGTAAAATAATAATAATAATAATAAAAAAAAAAAAAAAAAAAAAAAGAAGAAAAGAGAATAAGATTTCAAAGAAAGAAAAAAAAAGATGGATAAACCTATATGGTTATATTTTAACAACTGGAACATTGTAATTGACCTATAGCAATTAATTGTAAATAATAATGAGTTGGATATAAATATTAGCATATAGGAAGATATTTTTTTTCTTGTATGCAAAACGTTTGATATATATTTATTTTATGCGGTTTTTCTTCTTTTAGTTAAATTCTCTTTTCAAGCGATATAGACATAAAGATTTGGTATAGTTTGTGTGATAAAAGAAGGAATTGCTTTTGGAGGTAACATGGAAATAATTATTGTATAAAGAACAATATAAGTACACGAGCATTTATTTCTATTCTATATAATTTGGAATGAGTTATACAGCCAAAAATACAAAAGAGGCAGATCCCAGCGCTATTTGAGTGGAATTGCTGTGCTGTCATATTAATATATATCTATTGAATAAAATATTGTGCAACATAAACCAAGCCAATTATCCAAATTGGGTATATTTATTTTATATTACAGCGCGAAATGGGGGTATTTTTTTTTCCCTTTTTTTCTTTTTTTCTTTCTTTTCTTTCTTTTTTTTCCTAATCGGGTGTTATTATTCTACCACCACAAAAACATTAAAATATTACACATACACAAAAAAAAAAAACTACTATTTCAACTTACCACAAAATCAAAACTCAAGAATTATCTTTTATTTGGACATTCTTATCTTCATTTCCCTCTCTCTTCATTTTTCTTTCCCTCTTTTTTTGACCAAATAACACCTCAAGCATTAATCGTATCTTATTAATAAAAGATTTTAACCAATCTAAGCCAAATTTAACAAAAAATCACCAAAAGAAAAAAAAATAATACATTGCGTGTTTCTTCATCTCTTTGATTTCCCGTGTAAAAAAAAAAAAAAAAGAAAAAAAAAAAAAAATGAGACTTTTTAATTCACAATATAATACTGCCTCCTTTATTTACAACATTCGTCCTAAAAAAAATTATAGCTATAAAAATAATAGCAACAATTTATTACTAATATTCTCTTCAGTCTTATTAATACTATTTACATCTTTGATCGACAAAATAGAAGCAACAGAAGAAAATGTGAATTTGGGTGAATTCTTTATCGAATTGAATGACAATTATACATTACAAGAATTTTTTACTAAATATTATCAAGACAATAACGACAATTTATTATTGCACGATGTAATATCCAAGAGTGAAAAATTTAATGGCATAGATTTACCAAATGATAATGAATTACAGCTTATTTCTTTGAATGATGATTATGACGAACTCAGTAGTGATGATAATAGTAAATTAAATAGTCCTGGTATGAAAATCATATATGGTAGATACCCTATCGACACTTTGAAACAATTTTATTATGATGTGAACATCAAATCTGTTACCCTAAACAGAAATTTAGATTTAGCTGAATATATACATCAGCCAAACGCACCAAATCATTTAAATGCAATCACCGGCAGTAATAACAATGAATTTGTTTATGATTCCATGGCTGGGATTGGTGTAGACGTTTATATCTTAGATAATGGGATCGAATTAGGCTATATTGTTGACGATTCACTATTTACTCGGGTACATAAAATGTTGGATTATACTCAAACAACTGCCAGTGCTGGTAACAATAACCATGGTACCTTTATTGCTAACTTGGTTGGATCTGAATTTCTAGGTATTGCCAAAAAAGCCAATATATACGATTGCAAAATAGTCGATGATGGGAACACCAACATTTTTAAATTATTTTATAGTTTGAAAGCAATTGTTAAACAAGCTAAAATCACTAAAAGACCAAGTATAATTGTTATTCCATTGATTACAAAAAGGTCTAGCTTAATTAATAATTTTGTATCTGAAATAATTCATAAATATGACATCCCAATTGTAGTACCAGCTGGGAATGATGGCAAAGATTCTTGTTTGTTTTCCCCGGCAGGTGCATATGGTACGTTAAATGTAGGATCTATCACTACTAACACGGATAAGAGTGCTTCTGTTTTCGAGATTAGTAAATTTAGTAATTATGGAAACTGTGTAGATTTGTATACATTTGGAGAAAGGATATTGGTTAGCCATACAAGCAGTAGTAATAAGAGTAATGATATAGTAAAAAGTGGTACTTCTTTAACTAGTGGAATTGCAGCTGGTCTACTAGCTTATCATATGTCTAGGGGATTATCATCTAAAGAAGCTATTGATATAATGCTAAAGGATAGTTTATCTGTGCAACAACCAGGTGTAGCATTTGGTAATGGCAATGATATTATTAAAGTTATTAAGTTAGGAAATTGAAGAAAAAAAGGGAAAAAAAAAGTTTATAATAATCAAAATGTCCTAATTATTGTACTATATCTCTTGATTTAAGAAAAGAAACATCGATAAAATTCGATTGGACAAAAAAGAAAAGAAAAAAGAAAAGAAAAAAAATACAAATTATTTTTTTATGCATTGTTATTTTAATTATTAATATTTGCTTGAATAAATAATTTGTATTTTTTTTTATAATATAATTTAAGTTAAAATTTTTTTTTTTTTTCTTTCTTTCAATAATCATTAATTCCGGTAGCAATTACATTCTTGGAAATTGTGATTTAAACTGAATATCACAAAATGAATTAAATTAAAATGAATTAAATTAAATTAAATTAAATTAAATTAAATTATAATAATGATAACAATCGGACTCGAAATTTATCCGGTTTACAATATGCTCAGATGTCCGTTAAGAAAGTTATTTTCGGTTAATAAAAATACATATGCAGTCCATTAAAGACCCGTAGCACTTAATATATATTATATTATAGATAGTGGCTAACGCGTAAATTTGTTTTGTTCGTATTATTGGAAACAGCAAATAGTAACACGTTAAACCTAAGAAAAAATGATTAAAAAAGAAAAAAAATTAAACTATCAAGTATATTTTATTATATTTTTTAAATAATTCATTCATAGTATACTCCCCCCCCCACCTCTCAACCTATCATAATCAAGATTAAAAAAAAAGACAAAAAATGGACTCCCTTGCTTCATATAATGTTTCCACTTCCACCTCAGCCATTAATACAGATAATCTTATAGATACATCATCATCTAATAATGGTACTAAAACTGCCACCAACGACAACACACCCAAAATTGTTCTAGATGCTCGTATAGCTCTATTGGCAACTGCTATAGGTGGTCCAGATCATACTTCTAATTTAGTTCCACCTCCATACAAACATGGTGATGATTGTCTCGCATGTTTAAAAGATTTAGAAAATTGGTTTCTTTTAGTAGATGAAAGACAAAACAAATATGATGTTGCCATAAGCGTTGCTAAGCATAATATTTTAATTGACGATTTAATCCCCATTTTATTAGATTGGGAATCTAAGTCTAGCTCTGCTAATACTACCACATTTAAAAATAAAATGTATTATGATAATTTGGCTTTACACTGTTTGAACTTGATGAATTTCATGATTGCTCCACTTGTACTTAATGAAAGATCCAGCTTTAATAAAGTTTCTCAATACAATGAATTACAGAAGTTCCAAATTATTTACAAAAAATATATACTATCTATATCAGATGGTAAAGTTTTAAAGGCAATTTCTAGAATGGCCATCGAAAAAATATCTATTGATAAAAACGAAAGATCGATCAAAGATTCCTCTGTGTTGAGGATGTGTGTTATGTTTTTCAATTATATACTCAATATCGATTTACCAAAACCAATTTTAACCACTAACAAACTAACAAAGATTAAAAACTCCACCAGTAAAAAGTTGAATAACGATCCGATTTTACCTCAAAATATTCATTATGAAGATATATCCATGGAAACCACTGTTCAAGCATTCCACAAAAATAAAGTTTTCCCTCTTTTATTATCATTTAGTAGTTTATTAAATACAGAATTCCAGTCAGGGTTAATGACTTTTGCGCTGATCACCACAATGTATAACTTAATCAAAAATATCAACCCGTATGATTTATTAGCTAGTGCTATTAGTACTAATACCACTCACAAACACACCTCTTTATCTAACTTACTATCTGAAGAAAAAGAACTGAAGAAACAAGTCATTAAAAATACAAGTTCAAGACATTCACGATTTGGTGCTTTAATATCTATTCAAACTTCTGAACATAACAGATTAACTGTTTCTGGATCACGTAATTTATTAGAACGAGGTAGTCTATTGCAAAAACTAGACGATTCGAAAAGTCTAAACAAAAGTAAAATTAGCGTTCGTAGTGGCCCTAATAATGACGAAGATGGGTTTTTAAATGACCTTCCAAAAAGTCTATTAAACTTTTCCAATAAAAATGCCTCCGGTGTTCCCAATACTCACTTAACTGAGTCTTTGAAAAAAAAATTCAACAAATTCATTGAAAAATTCATTGATAATAACGGCTTTCATAATTTATTAAAATATAGAATAGATGAATTAATTTCTAATGAGGATGGAACTGCTAGCACTAATTTACAGAAGGACAACATTCAACTGTTATCGTTTTATTCTTGGTTTCTTAGATACCAAAGATTGAGATACGAATCAACAATAAATTCTTCCAAATATATTGAAAATTTAGAAGCTATTGAAATAGTTTTAAAAGATGTCAATATTATCTATGTCTTTAAGATCTTTAGAGAAGCCATTGATAACAAAGAATGGCCCCTTATTTACACCGGCGTAATTGCTTTAATTGAGTTATTGTCAGTAATTGAAATTCTGGATGCCACCTCTTTTGAAGAAGCCACTGAATTGAAGGAAAAATTTTTTAGCAATGAAAGAATTGAATTATTTGCACGTTTACCAAGAATAATAACAAAACATCCACCTCAATTTGTTAGATTATGTTTGGAGTTAAATCATAAAATTTTAAAAATTTTAGAAAAATTTACAGATGACCAAACTTTACAAATTTCTTCAAATAAAAGAAGATTAAACACCAAAAAGAACAGTTTCCAAAACCCAAAGGTTCAAACAAAAATTGAAGTTTTAATGGAGGAATATAACATTGATCGAGAGACCGCATTGGACCTGTTTGAAGATGAAATACGAACCAAAAATATAAGTTTTAATGCAATTAAGAATCAATTTTATACAGAGCCAACCATTAAAACATACATTACTTTTTTACAAAATTACAAAAATTTAGAATATTTGGATATTAAAAGAGTTTTACAATTTTTACAAAGGATTTTCACGCAAAGCCATCAGGAAGTTTTTCTTTTTAAATTAGAATTTATAGTGTTATTAAGGGATATGCTAGGGCCCCAGGGTCTACAAAGACAATCCAAAACAAGAAAGCATGTCGAAAACTTTTCCCGTGAATACTTGCATAAATTGAAGAATAAATTAAAGGAATCACCTGCTTGGTTTGTTGCATTGTTATTCCCTACACTACACGATAGTAAAATAAAAAACTATCAGAATTACGGCTTACAGTTAGACAATAATGGTATCAACGGTACAGTAACACCAGCAACTTCGAAGTATCCTACACCTTCCACCTTTAAAAGCTTTCCAGATCAGGAAAGTCTAAGCCCAGCCATTATTACAGATTTACAATTTGGAATAATTATTTCCACCTTAATTGATAATGGATTTGAGTCCATGATTAATACGATTTTAACCCATTTAGGTCACTGTTTGGAAGATAAAATGGTAAAAATAACTCAGCCAGATCCTATAGCATCTGATTATCACTTACCACTATCGAGTTCTGAGGACTTAGCAGAAAATATTAAAATGAACCGAGATTTCAGGTGCTTTTTAAAATTAACTGGATACAAAATTCCAATGAGAATCAATGAAAGTGAATGTTTTTTACCAAGTTCATTCCAAATTACTGATGTCAAGAACAATATATCAGTAATTACTAAATATCTAAACATGCCATTTCACATGCCAAATGGCGATGATCCTTTGAATTACTTACAATCTGATAATGATGACGGGCATAACCAGAATATAGAAGGTGAAGAATATGAAACTGAAATGTTAAACTTCATAGTAAGGGATGAAGACGAGGAAAATGATGATACTGACTATTTTAAAGAATTGCAAAATATGCATATATCTAAAACTTTAGCCAAGGGAACCGCTATTTCCAAGTCAAAAAACAAGAAAAGGAAGAGAATAAAGAACAACTTGCCGGAATTTGATAATTCTGATGATTTAACTAGGAATAAAAAACCACAACAGCAAAGATTGAATATTATCAGCAATACATTTATCAACGATTCAGACGAAGAATTTGATGATATTTTTTTTGAAAACGAATTATATCTAAATTGGATCGTTAACAAATTTTCTGGTAATTTGCCCGAAAAAGAAAAACACTTATTAAGTCTATTTTTGAAAGACCGTAAAGTTAATGGAGGGAAAGTTACGAATGATTATAGTGAATTATTTGATGGGCCTGTTCCTTCACTTGAAGAGATCAAGGGTGTTGGTGGTAAAATTAGTGAAGAAAATAATACTGTTGATAATGATTCGGTTAAAAACTTTACTAAGAAGTTCAACAAAAAAGAAGAATTGTTAAATGAGCAATTGGACAATAACCCACAGTATGATGAGGATTTATCGGATAACAGTTTTTTCGGTGCATCTGACGATGCTAATGTTAGAGAAGATGTAATTATTTCTTCCAAACAAACCTTTTCTGAGTTAAATGGAAACATTTTAATTAGCAAGAAAAATATAGTTCGTCAAGATACTGACAAAAAACTGGACCATTTCAGTGATGTTCAAAATAATAATAAAGGAGAAGAAGAAGAAGAAGAAGAAAAGGCATGCATCCTTACTGAAACTATAGATACTAATAATTATATTGATGACAATAATGACACAGACAACGATGAAGATATTTTGCCGAAACCTAAAAGAACAAAATTAAATAACTTTTTTAATGATGATGATGAATAAATAAATATTTAAATTCAGTGATATTTAGTTATAGCCTTTAGAAATAAGTTCTATAAATATATTGAAAACATGTGTATTCAACTTGTTTCTATACTATACAATGCTTCTCTTCTGAACTCTTAATTGCACTTATTATAGTCTGAGTAGTACTAATGATTAACACTGCAAACCCAAAAAAAATACAAAAGTAATGTCTTTTTTTCTCCCAAAGGGTTTTATTATTCCCTATTAACTTTAAATTACAGTAAGGAGGTAATATGTAAGCCATCAATGAAGCTGTAGTAGCGCCAACTAATTCCAATAATGCACCTAGATTACATGTGGTTAAAGAAATGCCCATTGTGATGAGAACAATAATTGTAGTAACAGTAAAGTGTAACATGGAGGATAATTCCACGGGTGTATCGGAGTGAACATTAAAGTACAACAAATCCCTTATAACATCTCTCAAAACAAAAACTTCTAGCGGAAAAGTTGTCAACATATTGAACCCAAAACAAAACCTCGCCACATTAATATAGTTGTCATTACTAGGAAAATTATTCAAAATATTACCCTTTGTTTTATCCTTGAAAATACCAAATCCTGAAAATCCCATTATAAATAGAGCAATCATAGATACAAAGCAGCTAATATGAGTCATCCTATTAAATCTCTTCAAACTGGGATTACGTATGGAAAAATAGATAAAACTTGTATTGTGGTGACAAACTAATGCAAAGGAGATCACTGAAACCCCTTGGAAAAAACTCGGTAAAATAAATATTGATGAATTAGAAAAACTACCCTTGTAAGAATCAGCGGTGACTGGTCCTCTGAGCAAAACCATAAAAATAATTACCAACATACTAATAATAGCTAAAAAGGAAGTGTTCGACAACTTGGAAATATCTCTATTTAATGATAACGGATAGGATATAAATACAGTCACCAAAACAATAATTATGTTACGATGAAACCATTCAGAATGATCAGGAAAAAACGCCCTTAGTACATGGGGAATTGTATCACCGATGATTATACAAAACCCAATACATCCACCAACAGCAAATAGCCCATTACTTATCAAAATTAAAAACTTGCCCCATTTCCCCAAGGTATATTCCACAAAATCTTGATATGTTGTTTTTGAAGAAAGTTTCAAGTTTATTACAATTAGCCTCAAAGTCCAATCCACTAGTAAAGTCAACATAATAATAGCAAGAACTCCACCAATTAACCCCGTGTTACGTATGGCTAACGGTAATCCTATAACGCCCGCACCCAAAATACTGTTGGTCATATTCATAAAGGCCATGAAAAGAGTGGATTTTCGTAAATTCTCATTTGTTATGTTTTGAATAAAATTATCATTATCTATAGTTTCTTCATCATTTTCTACATCTGGGCTACTTTTATTTGGAAGTAATGCAGATGGGGGGTTTATATCCCGTTCCTCCAATTCTTCAAAATCAGCAGATCCTCCTATGCCTGTAAAATTATTGTCTGCAGGCTCTAATTCAAAGGAATTTTCATTGGTCAATTTATAACTTTTATCTTGTAACATTGATATTGAAAAAAGTGTTATCTTTTTTTTTTTTTTTTTCTCCTTCTGGTAATGATGACTTTAATAAGCATATATATGAACACAGTGTATGTAGAATGTGTAAAGAAAAATTAAGCAAGAGGAGATATAGTAAAAAAAAAAAAAAAAAAGCAACATTAAATATGATGAAATGCAATTGAGATTATAAAAACAAATAAACAAGATTTAAGTGATATGTATGATTAATTTTGTAAACAGAGGGGAAAAAAAAAAACAAAAAAACTGATACTTATTTTTATTATTATTTTTATTTCGGGTGAAACACGAAACAAAGAAAGAAAAAAAAAAAAAAAAAAAGATTTTTTTTACCCAGCTAACAAGTCCGAAATACCAAACATAAAAAAAAACTTGGTATAAATAAATAGTTCACGCAGGTTGAGGTGGTTATTCTATATCTTGATTTAATGTTGATTCAAAGTCTTTTTTCAAAGCATCCAGATCATCATATAATTTTGCAGTACTTGTGCTCTTTTTGGAAGAGTAAATCTTACTAGTAGTCGCAGTATCACCAGAATTTGGAGCCTCTGTAGAAATAGTACTTTCATTTGAAGGTGAGTCTACACTTTCACTCAAATCAAATACACTAGTGTTTCTATTCTGTTTTCTTTTTTCGTTTGCTTTTTCTTTGGTACTTTCTGGATTAACAATGAAATTACTTGCAGCTGTTCTTGCCGTGGCAAAACTAGCTATCGATTTGTTGACGGGTATAACAGAAGCTGTTTCTTTATCATTTATTTCAGGAGTATCTTGGGTTGATATTATAACAGAGCTATTACTATTATTATCTATCTTTTGTGACGCATTTTCGTCATTATCAATCTTTCTTACTGATTCAATAATTAACGAAGAATCGTCCGCCTCACTGCCCTCTTCCAAAGAGTTCTTAACCACTGAATTGTTTTCCTCGACAGCAGGAGATTCATTAGGATTTTCATTGCCAACCAATTTATTTAAAGCAGCCTCACGTTCCGACTCCTTTAACTTTTCCTCAGTTTCTTTATTTAGTGTATTTGCAGAAGTTTCGCTATCCAAAATTGCTTTTTCATGCGGGTCTTCAAAATTAAACGAGTCACTAGCAGTTCTTTCACTAGTATCGCGTTTGATACTGTCTACTACTTTGGAACTATGATTTGATTTTTGTTGAGCATCCATTTCTTCTAACTCGCTTACACTCAAGGGATTAATTTTCATTTGAATTGAATCATCGATCGACCAAATACCAATGGCTGTCCAATTTAACACAGCACGTAGTTTACATAATTGAATCCAAGCACGTTGTATATTAGTTGAAGGAAGTCCATCGTTACTAATATTACCATTTGAAGTAGATAGAACAGAGTTTACAGAGGATTGCCTTTTGTTAAGGTAGACTTGAGGTTCATAAACAGTGGTGGAAGTCAATGAACTCAATGCACCCAGAAAACTTTTACGTTTATTCCTTTTTTCCCTCATGACTCTTTGTTGTTGAACAATATCTTTTGTTTTCCTTTTAGAGTTGACGTTCGGCTTTTCATAGCGTGAGGTATATTTGGAAGTCTCTCCTCTGCCGATACCTTTTAAAGTAACTGGCTCCAAATTCCATATACCATCTTTTAAAGTTCGTAAAAATGAAAAAATGTCGCAAGATTGTCTAACTTTTAGCAAGCAGTAATGACATAATGGAAAATTATTTGTTACGGTACCATCTTTTTTAGATAATGTTTTCAAATAGTATAACCTACCGTGCTCTAAAATATCATTCCTGGATTCGCCACAAAACGCGCACGAACCAGCTACTGCTACTGGCGGAGAATCAATAGGGAAATTGAAGAGTTTTGTATCTTTACTACTGTCCAAATTCAACTTTGTGCCGTTACGATAAGTTTCATTAATTCCACTAATAGGCTCCACAATTAAAAGACCATCAAGCATTAATGGAATTATTCGGTTTCGAAATTGCCACGGTATGCCTCTAGCACCTTCAATTTTCAATATTGGTTCAATTTCATTAACAATTAATCTTTTCAATAGTTTAGAATCATCTTTTGTTTCTATTATTGAGTTAACCAATGGCAAAACAGCAATAAACTTTAAAAATTCATTATATAATTCTGTGTCATAACGTATCCCTGGGGGTGTTGGAGAAAACAAGACGCTTGAAATATCTATCACATTAGTTTTTATACCATTATTATAATAGGACCCAGTTGTTGCGACTCTCTCCAAAGTCATCATAGAGGAAGTATCTCCTGCATTGCTATTTTGTAATAATGACTTTCTACTGCTTAAATTAACATTCTCATTTTCTAGAAGATACATAACTTTTTTCAAATCTTTTAATTGTTGATTCAAAGCATCTAGCAAAGTCTGTTTTTCTTTCAAATCTTCTTCCAACTTTTTATTTTCCATTTGTTTTGCATATGTTTCCTTTCTGGCCTCGGCAACCATCTTATTGGCTTCTTCAAATAAGGAAGCGGTTAAATCTTCAACTTCTTTTCTTAATTTAGTTACCTCTTCCTCAGCCGCCTTTCTAGCATTAGTTTCTTTGGTTATTTCTTCTTTTTTCTCTTTTAATAGCAATTCATTTTTTTGAAACCTCTTGCGTAAATTGGAATAATCAGATTTCAATTTTTGATAATCTGAAAAGGAAATTTCTTTTTCTTTTAACTGTTTTTGTGTATCCAACAAATGTTTTTCCAAAGTGCTCTGTTTATCAATACTTTCTAATAATTTAGTAGACATTGTTTCTAGTTGTTGTTCAACTCTATCGCTGTCATCATTATCAACGGGATTCTCATTGGAAGTTGTTTTAACTGGACTGTTTGTTACTTGTTCTTGTTCTTTTTTTTTATCTTTGGAGTTAATATGATTTACGGTTGTCATATTTAATAGAAGGAAATAGAAAATGGGAATTTAAAATGGGAATTTAAAACAAAAAAAAAAAAATTAAAAAATTAAAAAAAAAAAACAAAAGGAGATGGAAAAGTTGTTTATTGGCTTGCAATTCTAGCCTTTTAACTGTATTTAGAAATGTATGATACTTGATTTCTTTTTTTTTTTTTTTATATTAAAAACTAAAGAAGTAGTCTTTAATTTTATTGTCAACAGTAAAACTGTATTTGCTCTTTGCTTTAAATTTTCTTTTTTCGCCGCCATAAAAAATGTTAATAGCCAAGAAATAAAAGAAACAGAATTGATTTATATATTTATTTATTGTGCGTGTGTTTTTCTTTTTGCTAATTTTTTTTTTTTTTGCTAATTTTTCTTACAATAAATTCAAACAAAGCAAAAGAAAAACACACGCGAATTTTAAAAGCTCATAAATCATTCGCCCATTTTTTTTTGTATTCAACTAATCAAACTTGAAACCCGAAATACAGTTTTCCCAACCATTCCGGACATAGCATACCGCCATTTAAAAATCTTAAAATAAAATTTATTTCACTTTTCCTTCACGATTACGTTCATTTATCCTAAGAAAATGAATAACATTAAAAAAATACAAAATTATTACTTAATCTAAATATCTAAAATTTAATTATAATGGTCTCTTCCAATTACATCTTTATTCTATATCTCAGTATTATTTCATATCTGCTACGCATCTTGAAATTATAACACTTTATCCATTTTTTTTTTTTTTCCATATTTCACAACAAATATTATAACTGATAATTAAAAATAGAGTTTACCATCGATGTACTAAATTATAATTTATTTCACAAATAGCCATATTTTTTTTTTCCACCTCTTTCAACTTGTGGCATAACGTATTCACAAAAAAAAAGAAAAAAAAAAGAAAAAAAAAAAAAAAAAAAAAAAAAAAAAAAAAAAAAAAAAAATATATAAACTATTTTTAATTAACTAGTCATTAAAGGTATTAAATGTCTGGTCAGATTCGTCCACTTCTTCTTCATCTTTTCTCATGCTAGTATCTAGTTTATCTTCCACGCCTTCCTCTTCTAATGAAGATATCCTTGATTCCCCATCATCTAAAATATTTTCCAATGTAGGCGTTGAATACCTGTTATTGGTATAACGGTGAGTGGTATCAATATCAACTGTTTCGTTAGTATTCCCTGTAGAAAATAACAGTCTATTGCTGTTTTCAGAACGTGTTTTTCTATGCATAGCCCTTAAATTCTTTCTTTCTTCTTCTGTTAGGCCGCGTCTATCTTCAGGTTGTTTGCTTCTTAAACCGTTCAATAAAGTCTTGGCTCTAGCAGAGATCTTATCATCTTCAGTAGAATCTTTTTTCTCGGTTCTTTTATTTTCATGTTCCGGATCCAGAGCACCAATTGGTTCTGGCTTCTCATCTTCAATAACATCAATGTTCTCGTTAATCATAAATAAAATGTTATCGTTTGAGGACGTTAATGTGTTTTTTCTTGAGTTAGACTCTCTATCCTTTTCAGGAGAAATCTTCTTTTCGGGAGAATAAATTAATGAGGAATCTGAATTATCATCAACGTCAAAATTATCTAGTATCGACGTAGAATCCGAACTGTTCGATCCAGCTAGTCTCTTTCTGGTGAGCGCCCTTCTTCTGGCTGAAGAAGCATCCCCCTTTGTTGGTCCAGATTTTTTTAATTTGTCCAATAGTTTGTCCATAACATCACGTTCATTTGCTTCCGAGGAATTATTGTCGTTATCCATGTCACCGTTTAAAGATCTATTTTGAGAATTAGTTATGCTTTCATTGATCTTCCTTTGTTGTTCCTCTACTAATTTCTTACGTCTTTCGTATGATTTTTCTTCTTCTTCAATCTTCAAGTTGTATGCTTGGGCCTTTTTATATTCAGCAATAAAATCGGCAAATTTCTTAAAAAATGAATTCTTAGCAAATTTGTCATCTGAATCTTCACTAAACAGTTGCATTAAATTTTCAAATTCCATCATTGTTAACATCACTTCATCTGTTAGTAATTGGCTCTTGCTTTTGGCATCAGGTAAAAGTGGTGTAACCTTATACAATACTTTATCGTGTGGATGAAATTTGGAAGAATCGCTCAAGTTACCAATCTCAATACTTTTAATCACATTATTAACATTATTAGAATATTCTTTACAATCATATATTAACTGGTCAACGGAAATTTTAACAACCTCCAATACTGGTTCTAAATCTTTCAAAAAACCATTAAATTCAGGATAGTTTTGTCGAATAATAAACTCAACATAATTTAAAAAAGTCATGGTATTTTTGTCATCTTTAATAAAGGTTAATCGTTGAAGAGTGCTTAGTTTAAACCCACGAGCTTGTTTCGACGTATCGTTCATAAAATTACCAACTGCCAATATAACATCTAAAACACCACGCAAGTTAGAAGAGTTCCTAACTGCAGCAACAGCTTTATCCATTTTTCTCACTTTCCCCACTAGGTCCGAGTACTCTTTTTCAAATGTCGTTATCAATTTAATTGCCCTCATACGTGACGACCAATAAGATTGCAAATTAACTATTAATGCCAAGAAAAGTTGATCGGCCCTTTGTAGCTCATTTGGGTCCTTTTCAGGCAGCTTAGCATCTTCCACTTTCGATACACCTTCCCAATCAGTGGTATATGGTGAAAAATTCTTAGCCAAGTTAATAGACACATTACAAATTTCTTGTTTTGATAAAAATTCAATGACACTAGCAGAGTTCAAAAAATCTTTTTCACATTTCAAAATCTTTTCTACCACTTTATCCACCTTCAAAGATGCAAACATGTGCAAGTTAATACCAAATTGCTGTGAAATATCTCTTGACAAAAAGGTCACTTTATCCAAATCTTCCTTCCTCCTTTTAGCCAGATTCTTGATTTCTCTAGCAGCAAATGCTTCTTCTAGCTTGGATAACACACCCTTTTCATATAAGTCATCAGCCAATTTTTGTGCGTTAGCATCTTTCCAAAAGGATTCTCCTGTATTGTCAATTTTTTCCCAGTGCAATTGCTTTAACTTCTTTTTAGGACGTGGATAGCTATCAAATAACGGTGAGAATGGAAAAGTAGCTGATGATACTGGCGACCTATAAGATAACTTACCTTGCATCATCGGAGGAGGAGGTGGTGGCGGTAGCGCAGCACCATTGTCTGATTTATTTGGATATGGAGGAGGAGGAGGAGGAGGAGGGGGTGGTGATGATGATGATATAGCTGAATTGGATCCACCCAATTTAGGAGGTAATGGTGGTGGAGGTGGTGGTGGTGTTGGAATAGAAACTTCAGCTGATTTCTGAGCATTGTCACCCTTATTAAAAATAGGAGGTAATGGTGGAGGAGGTGGTGGTGGTGGTGTTGGAATAGATTTTTCACTACTAGTATTTTCAATCATATTACTCGTAGCAGGGATATCAACGGATGCCGATTTATTTATATTCTTAGTACCAGTGATCTCATCTTGTTTATTTATAGTGTTTTTCATTTTACTCTCCGAATTAGCAGATTCGCTATCAGAAATAAGAACGCTTTCATTAGAGTCTGGAAGTAAATATGACCCCTTCGAAAGATGTCTCCCTTGTGATATATCTGCCCCATTCGAATAGACCACACTTCCAAAATCTGCAGAAACCATAGAATTATGATTGATACTAGATCTCTTAACCCTCTTAATAAAGTTTTGGCGGCCAGTATTTTTATAATCCTTAATAATACTATCTGGATTTGACTGCTCAATAACTGAAGTCCTTCTGGAAGAAATCGGAGTAGAGCCATATTTATCAGATAATGATGCAATAAAAGAGGTAGAAACAGAATTACGAACAGTATCCTCTTCAGCATCATCATACTCATCATCATCATCATCATCATCATCATCGGTAGAAGATACATCAGGATCAACCTGTTCCTTTTCAACATTTTCCATTTTATCATTTAATTCCAATAACAAGTTGTTTAATTTTTCCATTCTCGAATTTATTTTTCCAGGATCCAAAGAATGATATTCCATGTCGTCCGCATCTTGTTGGATAGCATTTAACAAGTCCTCATGACCAGTAAAATCTAAATTCTTAAAATTGTTTTGTAAATCTCTCAATCTACCCAATGCTGTCAACTTTTGTTTTTGGAATAATTCATCAACCCTAGCATCTACATTAAATTTAGTCACATCATTGCTTTCATTTTGAATAGCTGCTAATTTTTGACGCAAAAAGTCCAACTTTGATAGCGCCGCAATATTCTTTTCATTAGCTAAAGCAGTCTTTTGAACAGAAATTGGAGAGGACAATTTATACTGTTTTTTGGTATCCGAATCCATTTGTTCTAATGTGGCTACACGTCTTTCCCCATGATCATCAATAAAATTAGTACCTTCTAGCATGCGCGCTTCGTTTTCAATATCTTGCATCTTGTCTCTTAACATTCTCAATCTATCATTTGATTTCTTCCTGCTAAAGCTAGTTGCACTGTCATATTTATTTGAAATGTCAGTTATGCTACTTAGATCTCTACTCATATGTTTCTTCTCCAACAGACTTTGAATAACCTTAACTTTTTCTGGATCAATTCTCGATGGATGTCTAATTTTCTCACTAAAATCGTAATATTCTGCTGTATCATTATCCACGTTAGTGCTGCTACTTACGACTTTTTCTAATTCGTATTTATGTTTTTCTAATAACATTTTTTTCTTCAAATCCTCAATTTCAGCATGCAAAGTTTCAGTCACCCTTTTGTTTTTTTCTAAGATAATATCACGTTCTTTTAGCTCCTGCTGCAAGTTACCTACCAGCCCATCCTGCGACTTTTGAAGTTTTTCATATAAATAATCTCTTTCACCTTTAACCTCGTCAAACCTCTTCGATAGTTCTCTGGACTCTAATATAGCCCTACGAGCAACTTCATCTGTTTGCATAGCGTCGTATAGCCTTTGAATAGCCATATTGAATGAAGATTCGCTATCCAGACTTGACATAGTTGCATTAGAAACCAAAGAATCCAACAACCTTAGGTGTTTATTTACTTCTGTAGGATCGTTTTCATTTGAAAATTTGGTAGCAGATATGAATACGTGTTGCATCAATGATATTAAGTACCTACCAGCATCAGTTTCTTTATAATGTTCCCACAAAGTGTTTAACATATCAACAGGGTTGTCCATATCAATATTTTCTTTTAACACTTTGTTTGAAACTAGCTTATTATAATCATCTGCAGTTCTGTCTTCAAATATTCGTAACTGTTCATTAAGAGGTTCATAGTTTAGCAGTTCCAATTTTTGCATAATTCTAGAAAATCCGCAGGTTTTGAATCTTGATCTTAGTAGAGTTCTTTGATTAACATCGTCTGGTATATTACAAAGTTGGTTGATAAGTATTAAAGTTAAATAGCAATATTCCAATAATGCATTTTCACCTCCATTTTTATAGTCGTCAGATGCACCAACCAACGAGCCTAGTTTGCCACGTCCATCCAAACTATATTCCAAGACTAATAACCATTCCTCAAACTTTTTAACAACATGAGTATCCGATAATTCCAAATTTGACCTTAAAGTATCCAGTAAAAATGATTTTCTTTTGTTAGGCATCATCAACCTGGCTTGCAAATGAATGTTACTCGTTATCGAAGAACTTTGGTCCAAAGCTTCCAAAACCAATTGGAAATTTTCGTGGTTATTCCACTCAACAATAAATGTTAGCATTTCACTGGCCATACGACGCGTCTGTATTCTTAAAGACAATAACCCTTCAACAATAGTGCTAATAATTAATTTGGAGCCCGAGGCCTCATCTGCCCCCTCTCGTAAATTCAAAATAGTCTTCAAACACTTGAATAACAAAGCTTCTGCATCTAGTTTTTCTTCAGTTAAAATGCTTTCATATGTTGTTGTTCTATTATTTTTTTTAGAGGGAGTGAAACCTGACTTATACAGCCTTAACAAAATATTGGCAATTGCTATATGACCTTGTGAACTCAAAAACCCTAGCACCCAATCTAGTGGTTGGGTTCTTAAAGAAACCCATAGGTCATTCAATTGTTTATTTGTGATTTTGTCTGATATCAATTTCCTTACATAATAATCTGGCGGTAATTGAGATGGATCTGATGCAATCGTACTTGTGCTAATATTACGATCTTTAAACATGTAAAAACTTCCATTGGTATTAACTGTATTACCGCTATCTAATGTATTGACCGATATTGACCTTGTTGGTGAGCTTTTTTCTAAATTGTACATGTTTCTATGCGAGTGGCGACGAATTGAGGAGGCACTAGAAGCATATGCGTTATTATTATTGGCATTAGTAGCATTGTTAATAGTTGTTGTTGTTGTCGAAATATTACCTGCATTTGTTTTAAGAGGTGAGAGTGTAATATTGTTTGAATTTTGAGCTGTCGATGGTGACACTGTGAATGCTGTTGACAAAGAAGAAGACGAGGGTTTTCTTTGTAGTTTTCTTAACTCCGCTTGTAAGTCCTGCTTAACCAACAGCCATTTTTTGTCCGTGCTATATTGTCTCAACTGTTGTTGAGCGCTTAACGGTAAACTTTCGAAATTTCTCTTTTGGATCAGCTCCTCAAATAGCTCATCAATGTCTTTAGGATTGGGTGGTTTATCTAAGCTAACTTTGCCATCCGGACCGATAAATTTCTGTAAATTTGTTAGCGTATTATAGGAATAAACACTAGGATTATGGCTTTGGTTGGTGAACTGTCTAGATAACGTTGAGTCATTATCTACCGATGAAGAAGATCTTCTAGACTGGTAATTAACAGATAAATTATCTTCTACAGATGATGGAGTGTTTAAGTTACTGTATGAATATGTATGTTTTTTGGTAAGGGGTTTTTTATCCTTGTTGATGTTTTTAGAAATGCTATTGATACTGTTGTGTGTTGGCGTTATTGTTGCACTAGTAGAATTGGTATTATCGTCGATATCCAATGATAATTTTGGATTTTTGACAGATTTGGTGGACAATGAGGTTTTGGAATCTTGTTTTTTTATTCCAGAGTGATGATGATGCTGTTGTTGTTGTGGTAAATTTGAATTGGAGGAAGAAGAGGTTAGCTTTTTCAAACTGGAAAATAAGCCACCACTTGAACTTCCTATATGACTACTATTGCTATTATTACTTTTTAGGGATTGTAAACTATCTTTTTTGGATAAGGATCCTTGCGAGTTTGTTGAGGAACCGCTTTTGATAGATTTATACATGTGTATCCTTCAAAGATATGATGTTGTATGTTCTCAAAAGTATAGTATTATCTATATTACTAGTTTGCAAAATAAACAGGTTAACAAGTAAAAAGCTTATACTTTTTGAGTTTAAAACTATAATATACTAAATATAAAAAAGGAGGAAGATTGAAATATAATGGAGGGGAGAGAGCGATACACTTTAAGCTTTAAAAAAAAAAAAAAAAAATTGCAATAAAAATTAAAATAGAATAGTGTATTGAGGTTAATGATTATTGATTTTATTTCCCCTTTTGCAAAAAAGAAAAAAAATTAAAATATATTCTTATTTTTTACTGAGTTTTCAACTGTTTGGTTCAAAATTTGCGGATGTTCCTATTTTTATTTTTATTTTTTTCTCATTCGCTTGTCAAAAGAAAAATTGCAGGGGGGCGAAAAAAAAGAAAAAAGAAAAAAGAAAAAAAAAAAAGAAAAAAAACTTTGAGTCCAAATGGCATAGCATCTTTTTCTTCTTAATTCGAATATTTTGTTGTTGTTGTCGGCAGTGTTCTTACCCAGTTAACATTGCTAGCATTCCCTGGTACAAAAACCCATTTTTCTTTTTTGTTTTTCTTTTCATATTATTTTCCACGTTACTTATCACGTGCTTTGTTTCTTGTTCTACGCTAATTAACTCCGATTTCTGCATCTCACCACAACCAGCATTTCTAGCATAATAATAACGACAAAACAACAAAAAAAAAAAAAATAAAATAAAACTTTTTTTTCTTTTTTAAATTCCCTTTCGCATCTTCGGCCTTTATAATCCTACTGCACAAATGTCCGCTAGCTCATCACGCATAAATCTCACACACGCAATCTGTTAAGTTTACTCACCCAAATCCAAGCTACATCTCAATCGACATCTTCACATACAATTACAAGAAAAAAATAAAAAAAAAAGAAAACAGATATATAATAACAAACGCCCATTTATTATTCAACTATAAATACCCTGAGTAATCAACTGAAATTGATCATATAATCTAGTGTAAATACTTCCTAAGGATTTACTTATTAAATAATCTCCTACAAATTTATCACATTCTTCATCTGACATGCTCAAATAAAATCTTTGTTCTAATTGAATACTCGTTTGAGAACCTGCATTAAAGCATGGTTGTAGTGACTCTTTTTGCATAATCTCACACATTGAAACAATTACATTGGCATGCTTTCTTAGCGCTTTAAATGCTTCTTTGACTAACCTGACATATTTCTTAAAAGGTTCTGCATCTAATCCACCTAGAATATCCACGTATTCTAAAGTTAATTTAAATGGCGCGGCTTCAAACCCAACTGACCCCGGTGAATTCGATAACATAAACCCAAAATCAATATGTACCATATGACCTTCATTGTCGATCATAATGTTCCCATTATGTCTATCTTTAATTTGTAAAATATAACATATAACAGAGTACGCAGCCAAACTGGAAGCAAAATTGTCCTGCGCTCTCTTATATTTAAAGCCTTTAGGATCACCATAAGCTCGTAAGAAATGCTCAGCTAGTGACGCAATCTCACCTGCTTTTTCATTCAATTCTCCACTCTCAATCATTAGCTTGGTTAGGGATTTCTTAATGGAATGTACGGACATCGAGTTGGTGATCGTTTCAACCAAACCAGTTGTTGGACTGGTGATCAAAATCTTCATTTTCTTGACCCAGACATCAACATTTTCATCTTGCCATATGTTGGCCATTGCTTGTATTAATTGACAGGCAAATGCCTCCTGTCTTAAATCATCTCCACTTTTCGCAATGACAGAGCATAGGTCCCAATTGTCCATATGTCCAAATTTACTTGTTTTCCTGATACGCTCTTTTTTGGCATTCCAATCCTCACCTAAATAAGATACGTCTGGCTTGCTACTTAACAAACCACCTGTTTTCAAATCATTTTCTAATCTACGTTCACCAGCACCATTTGTTATGCTTTCAAAATCTTTAAATCCAAATCTATCCTGAACCTCTTGCATAGACTCAATAATTTTCTTCCTGATTTGATTGGCAGAATCCTGTAACTTGTATGGCGATTTATCTAATTGAGCCAACATAACAGCAGAAATTCTCATCTGCGTGGCTAGATCGTCTAAAGAACCAGCATTTAAATTCAAATTGCTGCCATTCCCACCACTATTACCATTAGAAATTTTATTCAAATCATCAATGTTAGAAATAAAATGCAACTCTGGAGTTCTGGTATCTGACGAAAGTACGGGTACGTTCTCAGCCAATACCAATGATAACTCATGTTTAAAATGTTCAGACTGACTCTGTTTTTCAATGTGAACCATAGATATATCACCCAAATCAATTTCCCTTCTACTAACTGACGAAGATGGCGAGGGTGCCATTTGGGAAAATGAGTTTTTTCTATCAACAAAAATACTCATGTCCTTAGTATCCTTATCTGTTTTATTATTCGTACTATCTTCATCATATGTTCTTTTGTCATTTTTTATATTGGTTAGATCAAAAATAAAACTACCTTCTTGTGGGGTTTCATTCAATAACTCTTCATTCGCTTCCGTTGATGGATCAAAATCTAATTCATCTCTTAAATACTCAATTAATAACAAAAATGGAACCTTTTCTGCACTATTCAAAACTTGTGCCTCATTGCATTCAATTTTTACCAATTTATGTAGTTTCCCCTTTTTATTGGGCGGCAATAGTGTTGGTATGTCAACTTCTGCAGGTAAATCACGATTCATCAATGCCAACTCTGCTCTCAAAGCTGTTAAGCGGGCATCTTTAGGAACTTTGCTCAATCTTTGCGATATGGATTCTAAGGCAATAACAAATTGGGTTTCACAACGGAAATAGTTCATTTTTAACAACTTGATTTTTTTAGTCATGGAAATTTGGTTTGGATCAATGTTAATGAAGTTTGCACCATGATGAGAGCTTATTCTACGATTATGGAAAAGAGGAGGCTCCGATGGCATTTTTTGTAATTTTGGTTTGCTCTTAATATCTTGTGATGATTTTGTCGATCTTAATTCGTCTGCGGAATTAAAAGTGCTAACAGAGGTAGAAGATCTATTGTGCTCCAATAAATTTGGCATGGAATTGACATATCTGGGATCCTCGCTCAAAAGAATATCCCCGGATTTCGTAGTATTACTTGCATTCGTACCAGAATCATTGGAATTTTCTTTCCTATGTACAAATAATTTATCATTCTTGGTGTTTTTCATTGTATCTCTACGTTTAGGTAATTTAATAGCACTTGAAATTGTTTGGTCAAATAATCTAGTACCAATAATATCCACCATCTCAAAAGAAGCAGCATTTTTCAATGGGCTTTTAACTAAAGGTTTTTTAAATTCGAGATCGTCTTTGGTGACAACACCATCCTGTAAAATAATTTTGGTGGTGTTACTCTTGGTATTTGCACTGTTCAACTTGGTGTTTTTCATGGTCAGGTTTTTGTTCAACTTTCTTAAAGCATTTTTAGCAACTGTGAAAACATATGACTTTTCTCTAGCACCTTGGGATACAATTAGCGGTTTAGCATATTCACTAAGCTGAGGTAGTCCAATACTCAGACCAAGCATACTGCTTAAAAGCATTGCTGGATAAGTGTTTTCCCGCAATTTTTTGGGTTCCAAAATGTCTGAATAATCATTTTTTGAAAAATCTAGTAATAAATGTTGCAATTTATTTAAAGTTCTTCTGGCTACTTCAAACCCAAAAGATTTCGGATCAGCAGACAAATCTCCTAATAAAGCTTGCAACTGCCAAAACGTTAATAATGCAAAATGTGGGTTCTCATTGGACAATTTTAATATAAGATGTTCTAACGCCATGGACTCGGTTTCTATAGTTAACAAAATTTGAACTAACTGTGGAATGTAAAATTGCAGCTCGTAATGGGGGAAAGTTAATAACTTCTGACACAAATAATAATGTATACCAATATTATCGCTGTATTGAATTAAATATTCAATATTAGTGTACAATGAAAAGTGAGAAGAATTGATAAATTTGAAAAGTAGTTGGTTGTTCTGTTGCCCTCGTGTATTCTTTTTAAAGTTTAAGCCCTTTTTAGTGTTATCTTTATAAACAGATATATCAAATGGAGAGCCATCCTTTTCTACAAGTGTTGATAAAACTGGTGTCGATGCAGAAATGGGTATACCATGTCTCTGAGACCCTTGTTCTTTTGTGCTTTCAGTGGTGCTCATTTATATTATTTGCTTTTTATATTCTCTGTTTCCAATAATATGGTAATTCTTAAATATTAGAGACAATAAAAAAGAAGTGGAAAAAAAAAAAAAAAAAAAAAAAAAAAATGAAAGAAAGGAAAGGAAAGGGAAAAAAAAATAGGAGGTAATATTTTTTTTTGTTTCTTATTCAATAATATACCAACGATTTGTTACAATTAGTATTTTTAATGTAAGTTGGATTTTAAATATATATTTCTTTTTTTCAAGCTAAAATTTTTATTAATAAATGGTAGAAGAAAAAAAATATTACGGTAATATAAATTGAACTTTTACCAAGTCGAGCGTTGTTCTGAAAATATATAAAAAAAATTAATGTTAAAAACAACAGAAATGCAAATGCTTGGTGAAGTTTTTATTTTTTCTTTTTTTTCTTTTCGTTTTATTTATATTTTTATACTAAAAAGAAAAAAACAGAAATATGAACATGGATCAAAAGTATATTTAGAAATATCCGTAAACAAATGTTTTCCACCGAAGTTTTTCACCGAAAAAAAAAAAAAAAAAAAAAAAAAAAAATTACATATGGCTAAAACATTTTTATAATATTTTGACCTCAATGACTCTATATACATTAAAACTAATCGGAATCATTTCTCAAAAAGACATCCTTGTTTTACAAATGAATTGTAATTATATTAGCGTTTTAGTTAAAAAAAAAATAAAACATAATAAGAACACTGCCTGTTGTGGGAAATCCAAAAATAATCCAAAATTTGTCCCATAAAGTCTTTGGTGATTCATCTTCCCAAATAATATCATCGGCCTCTCTTCTCTCCGTGTCAATATCTATATCCTCAATTCTGGTCAAGAACCGACATTTATAATATATTTGAGCGCCTATCCGTAAAATCATTTTTGAAAAATATCACTATGATTAGTACCCGTTATACATCTGATAGGACAAGATGGAATAAAAACGAAGATGAATATGAATCGAAAAATTATTAGTGATCAAAACTATTAGCTTAATCTTAATACTATTTTTTTATCCTACAATTACTACAATTAAGATATTTCATAGTGCCACAAATTAGAAACAATTTTCTTTTAGTTATTATTATTTTTTTTGAATATTTTTACATCAAAAATGATGATACTGTTCAATAAAAGTTCTCTTTTTCAATACCTTGGATATAAATGTTATAGCACAAGTGTATATATGTATACCATATAAAAATAAAAATAAAAATAGGTCCTACTAAAGTGTATAACTACTTGTACTCACATAGTTTAGTGTATAAGTTTATTAATAATAGTAGAAGCCTAACATTTACTTACTTATTTTTGTTCGTAAATATATATATATATATATATATATTTAATGTTATTTTAATATACTTTTGTATTATGTGGTAAACGTCATTCAACTGGTTTATTAAAAAAGTGAATTAAGGATAATTGGCTAGATTGTTAAAGGGCAAATGAAAATTGCGGAAAATTAATTTTTTTTTTCACGTTTTTCTGAGCTGTTCCTTTTTATGCAAATTATTACCCACAAAATGTCTTACAATGGCTCTTCATTATGACGCCCATTGACGAAGGAAAATGCGATTTATAATTTTCTTAGTAACATCGTAGAAAAAAATAAAAAAAATATTTTTTTTAACTAAAATTGCCTTTAAAGTTATTTACTATGCCATTGGACCGATACTAAAATGGCAGCTGTACATAATAAAATGTCGTTATATGTTACTTACTTAAAATATTTCCATTTTGACGCCATAATATATTATATCGCTATTAACTATACTTAACTACTAGAAATATATCAATCCTAATTTTGACGCAAATTTGTCAAGTTTTAAATAGATCTCATAAACAATCCAATATCTTAGCAAGCCCAGTACTTTTTCAAAATATTAGCCAAATTATCAGTTATTGCAATTGTCGATAAATACTTTCTTATCTACACATAGATTAGGATTCAATTGATAAGAAGAAAAAAAAAAAAAAAAAAAAAAAAAAATTCACATTTTTGATATAAATATGATGTCAGTGTACCTTATTGACAGGCTGAGCCGACTCCCCTTATTAGGATAAAATAACTCGATTCTTTTTTTTCACTAAAACTAACTCACTCAGGAAAAACTTAAGATTTCGTTAAAATATTCTTATTGGCTCATCAACTTTTTTTAATCATTTGAAACCATAGTTTTTTTTGTAAGTTTCACTAAATTGTATTCACTTTTTTTTTTTTTCCCCCTTATTTCTTGATATTTCATAATAATTCAATACCCTCATAATAAATGGCAGCTAGCTTTCATCTAAGTTCGTAATAACGAAAGTTCGTAATAATGAGCCTGCGGAAAATAAAATCAGTACATTTGTTTACAACTACTCCTTCATTTTCATGAGTATTCTTTTAACATCAACAATATAATGAAAATAAAACCAACCTATACTCCCATCATTTAATATACGTCCATATTTTATAGGTATAAAAAAATATCATATCATATTTATCGTATATTAACAATATAAAATACAATCTACGCAATTCATAGTATACACGTTATTATTATTACTATTATTATAAAATTAAAATTAAAAGAGAAAGAAAAAAATTTGTATAATATATGCACAGTCTAAAGATAAATACTGGTTTTTTATTTTATTTTTTTTTTTTTTTTTTTTTTATCTTATGCATTTCCTTAATTAAGTGAGGATAGAGCAGAGTATAACCTAATTCCACTTGTCTAACTCAAAATATCGCATATTTTTTGAAAAAAATTCTTTGGTTTTTCATCTTCCTCCCAAACCTCTTGATCAATATCTCTCCTATCACTATTTAAATCTATATCTTGAATTCTTACTAACCAAGGCTCATAATGAAACTTGACCTTAAAAAAATACTTGGTTTTTGTAAATTCAGACATTGTGTACAATTGACATCCTATCCAACAAATACCAAACAACATAACGGAGATATAATCGGCAAAAAAGTTGGAAGTATTCCAGGGACAAAAAGCAGTAAACCCTTGGATAAAAATAATCAACAAAAAGAAAAATGCAGCTATATAGGCCCCATAAGGCATGAATAACGCCTTAAAAGGTAAGTCGTCCCTAGATATACCTTGAAACTTCAAAGCTTTAATAAATCTGATGTGGGAAATAGAAATAAACACCCATGCAAAGGTAGCTGAAACAGCTGTAATATCCAAAAGCCAGTTAAAAGCCTCTTGAGCTGAAGCACCACCACACTGCAAATAGGACAAAAATCCAAATAGACTTGCCAAAGCAACACCGTAAATAGGAATACCATTTTTCGTAGTCTTACTAAAACACTTTGGTAATAGATTCATTTTACTTAAAGAGTACATTGTTCTCGAAGCCAAATACAAGTCACTGTTGGCTGCCGAACACACACTTGTTAAAATAACAGCATTGAAAATGTGTGGCAAAACCCTGATACCACAATCTTCAATTGCAATCAAAAAAGGCGATGAGGAAATATACGTTGAGTTATCCAAATAACGTGGGTCATTATATGGAACAATCATACCAATAAAAAATAAAGTACCAATATAAAATAATAAAATTCTAATAAAAACTTTTCTAATGGCACTGGGAACGGTTTTCCTTGGGTTAGCAGCTTCACCAGCTTGAACACCAACTGTTTCGACACCTTGCATACTAAACATTGCACTGATTAATGCATTTACCCATCCTAAAAATCTGGCTTCACTTTTATTACTGGAAATTATACCAGGTCCCCAGGGTCCAGGATTTCTCCAATATCTGAACCCAATTGGTCCCTGTTTTTTGCTACCACCACAAACCATCACTAGCCCAAAGATCAAAAACCCAATAATAGCCACAACTTTGATTAAAGCAATCCAAAACTCCACTTCCCCATAAATTTTAACTGGCATAAAATTAACAACCACAACGCACACTAACGTTATGATATTCCAGGCAGCCAATGGAACTACATCTGTCCAAAAAGCAATAAGGGAACCAACAACGGAAATTTCCAAAGGAAGTGTAATTAACCAAGAAAAAGCATATGTGTAGCCAACTGCAGCTCCCAAAGCAGTGGAACAGAATCTTTGTGTGAAAACAACAAAACTTGACGACACAGGGATCAAAGTAGCCATTTCACCCAAACTTTGGGTAACCAAAAAGACTAGACAACCAATAAACAAATAGGCTATAAGAGTGTTTACTGGACCTGCCTCTTGCAATGGACCATTTGTTGAAATAAATAAACCAGTTCCGATTGTACCACCCAAGGCTAACATGGCCACTTGCCTGGCCTTCAAACCTCTTTTCAATTCAGTCTCCTTTACAACTCCAGTTTCTTCACCCAATATAGTTTCTTCATCAGGCGATATCAGTAAATCTTTATGTTCTGATATTTTATTTTCCAATTTAAGAACTTCATCTGCATTGTATTCTTTGTATTCACTGTCACCTACCCCATATGTGACACTATTAGGATATTGTGATGAAGGAAAAGATTCCAATTTATACTCTTCCTGCATTGTGTGTTTATTCTTTAATATTTTATCTTTGTTGTTGTAGAACTTGGTTATTTGTTACGTATTGAGGGGAATTCTTAAGATTAAGTAAAATAAACAAAAGCTTACATAAAACTCTGGCATTTTTAATTCGTGTGATTAATTAGTTCCCGTTTTATATAAATTGAAAAGAGCAAAAAATGTTTTTTTTTTTTTTTTTTTTTTTTTTTTGTAGTTTTTTAGTTTTTCTTAAAAGGATGTGAAAATGTTGATGTTTTAATTCCCATACGGCATTATTTTTTTAATTTTGTTGTGAGAAATAGATAAAGGGGAGTAACAGCTGGAGAGAGAACATCATCATCATTATAAAAAAGGTGAGTGACATATAATAATAAAAGGCAACGTTGAACTTTATACCGAAAGAAAGCGGACCACGATACCCTCCTATATTAAGATTAATTAAAAAATCTTTTCTTTTTTTTTTTTGTTTTATTTCCTTTAATGGAAAAATTAAAATAGAAATGCCTTAGAAGATAAAAATTTACATTAAAACATGGCATGTTCATATATCGCGTTATTTCACCAAAATGCCATAGAATTACGGCACACCGCTTCTCCTTCTCTTTCCCTCTTTTTTGTACAATACTCAAACAAACAAAAAAAAAAAAAAAAAGAGGGCAAAGAAATTCCGGTACTAAAAGGATTAAAAAAAAAAATAAAAAAAAAAAAAAAAGAAACGTTCAATTAAAAGTTTTGTTTTATCAACTTTTATATCAATCTTTTTTCTTTTCCCCCCCTTTAAGATAGTCATAAGATTAATTTATTGTGCTCTAATTAATATGCGTCTTTTTAAATTACACTAGCTTCACCCTTAAGGATTAATTATCGCATATTTCAAAAAAAAAAATTACGTAAATGAATCACAGTTAATTACAAGAATCATTTAAGATCTAGCTCAAATCAATGTGTTAACAATATTTAAAAAAAGCGTATGATTGTTGACTTAAAATTTGCTCGCACATTTTACACTATCGTGTTGTTATTAAGCTACATTTATCAAGAAATAAAAAAAAAATCTTTTCTTTCAGATCAAGTAATCATCATTATTAACTTTGAAGTCATTAGCTTAAATTTGATTTTATCTTTGTAACACTTTTTTTTTTTCTTTTGGTATTTATTTCATTTATCTGCATAATATAACAAAATGGAAAAACAAAATTGTTAGATTGATCTTATTTTTCTTGGTATTGTGGAAAATAAAACAATGGGATATCGTTATTTTTATCCCCATTAAAAATAATGGGTTTACCGTCATCTCTGACGTTAAAGTACCCTCATTTTCACATGCCGCTACGTATTTTTTTACTTGTGTGAAAATCGTGTGAGAAAAAAAATGTTGATGCCTTGAATTTTTTTTTCTTTAAACGGAAAAAAAAAAATAAACAAAAATGTCAGTATAACTTATAGAAAAGGAAAAATATACAAAGATAACTTCTTATCATTTGAATATAACATTTATTTTTTTTTTATGTCTTTTTGTTTAGTTGAAAAAGAAAAAGTATTGAAAATTAAATGCAAATAAAACCTAATTTTTCCATCATCATCATTGAAGTTAGCAATTAAGTATTTATTTTCCCCCTCAATTCACAAAAATATTGTGAATATATATATATATTTAAAACTAGTACGAACCATATATATACGTATAAAAGAAGAAAGAAATTATATATTTAGAAGGCGGTTTTTTTCTCCTTTTTGTTTCTCCCTTCGTTTCAAGTTAACGAAGACAATATTTTACCAAAAAACGTTTTCGGTTTTTCTTCATCATTTTCCCAAACTTCAAGATCTATGTCTCTCCTGTTAGTGTTCAAATCAATATTCTCAATTTCAATGAATATAGGTTTTTTTTCAAACTTGACTGAATATCGATAATTACCGGTTTTGGTAAACACAAGCATGGACAAAATAGTGCCACCAACCCATATAATACCAAATATAATATTAGATATATAATATGCAAAGAAATTTGAAACATTCCAAGGACAAAAAGCAGTAAATCCCTGTATGAAAACGATAATTGTATTGAAAAATGCAGCAAAATATGCACCAAACGGCATCAACTTTGCCTTAAATGGTAAATCATCTCTGGAAATTCCCTGGTATTTCAAAGCTTTTGCAAATCTAATATACGATATATTTATAAAAATCCAGGCAAAGCTAGATCCGCAAGATGATATGTTCAAAAACCAGTTGAAAGTTTGCTGGCTTGTAGCGGATCCACATTGTAAATAGGCTAAAAACCCAAAAGCAGCGGCAAAAATAACACTGTAAACTGGAACACCCGATCTAGTTGATTTAGTTAGAAAAGCAGGTAATAGCTTTAATTGACTTAACCCATAAATAATTCTAGATGATAAGTATAACGAGGAATTTGCTCCAGAGAGCACAGTTGTTAAAATGACGACATTGAAAATGTGTGGTAACACTCTGATCCCGCAATCCTCAATAGCAATTAAAAATGGAGATGCTGCAATATAACTGGAGTCTGTATTTTGGTAATGGGGATCATTATAAGGGACTATCATGCCAATAAAAAATAAAGTGAGTATATAAAACAATAGAATTCTAATGAAAACTCTGTTAATTGCTTTAGGAACAGTTTTTCTTGGGTTGGCAGCTTCACCAGCTTGAATACCAACCGTCTCGACACCTTCCATTGAAAAAACACCGCTAATTAAGGCGTTTACCCATCCTAAAAATCTGGCTTCATTTTTATTACTTGAAATAATACCGGTACCCCAAGGTCCTGGATTTCTCCAATACCTGAACCCGATTGGTCCCTGTTTTTTGCTACCACCACAAACCATTACTAGCCCAAAAATTATAAACCCGACAATAGCCACAACTTTGATTAAAGCAATCCAAAACTCCACTTCTCCGTAAACTCTAACCGGCATGAAATTAATTGCAAATGTAACGGCAATAGCTATAATATTCCAACCTGCTAAAGGAACAACATCTGTCCAATAGTTTATAATAGAACCAACAACACTTACTTCCAGAGCATAGCAAATTGCCCAAGATGATAAATACATATAGCCCACAGCCGCCCCTGCTGACTTGGAACAAAATCTTTGAACGAAAACAATAAAAGATGAAGTAACCGGAATAAAAGTGGCCATTTCACCTAGACTTTGTGTAACAAAAAATGCCAAGACACCCACAAAACTATAACTAATTAAGGTATTAACAGGTCCGCTTGTTTGTAAGGGAGTTGAAATGGAAAAAAATATACCCGTACCTAAAGTACCACCTAAAGATGTCATTGCTACAATACGGGGTGATAATCCTCTTTTCAATTTTTTGACATCTGCATCATCGGTTTCAATTAGAATTGTTTGCTTTTCATTGTCATCACAAAGGTCTATTGTATTGTTTCCATTCAAATTTTGGCCAGATCTTTCGATAGATATGTTTCTATCTTCTAATGTATCTATTTCCTCTTCTACAGATTTGTTTTCATATACCTTTCCGGCATTTTTTTCAAATTCCACGGGATCATTTATTTTTTCTATATCCATTTTATTGAAGGAATACAATGTTTGGTTTTGATCAAAAAAAAAAATTTTTTTTCTTTTTTTTGTTTATTTCTTTGATATGAAAAAAATTTTGATCAATGATGGGAGAGAGAAAGGGAAAAAAAATTATTTAAGAAATCAAATAATCATTAAAAAATAATAGTCACCTATTTATATTGAATTATAATAATAATATTCAAGTTGGTTGTAAACCCAATTAAAATATTTCAAACAATATGGAGGTTCAATTTTTTTTTTTTTTTTCTTTTTTGGTAGTGTACTGTGTAAATTTTTTAAAAATTATTTCGAATAATACAAAGGTTGATCCACAATTTTTGAGTAATTGATAGATACAATGATACTAAGACATTATTTTGACTTTTTCATAATGACCTTTGAAGAATGGCTAGTGAATAATAATGTGATATCATAGTGATTAGCCTGTTTATCCGACATTCTGAGGTACGGCGTCAATTTGTTTTTTTTTTTGCATTTTGCATTTTGCATTTTTAGATACTGAACGGCACAGAAAAAAAAATTTTTTTTTTTTTTCATAGGCGTGACTTTATATCTTTTTCATATTTTATGCCACTGGTCATATATCCCATTATGTGATTATTTATTTTAATAAGTTGCTTTTACCAGTATACTAATTGTTTTTACCGTCGCATTTGCATATAATTCTTGAAGCGGATTTGTATTTTTGCACAATGAGTGTATAACCTTCTAATATTTGAAGTGTGTTTGGTGACAATCAAGCCCTTAAAAATTTGAGTGGTATATCTTATAGGGCGCTTATTCATCACTTAAAAAGCACAACAAATCTTGATTCTTGGCAATCGAAAATCTTTTGGCATTTGGAAAAGAAAAGAAAAGAAAAAAGAAAAAAAAAAAAGAAACGGCGTTAAAAAAAAACATATTAAGAACATTGGCAGTTATGGGAAATGCAAAATTAAAAAAATTACTACAATACACATTTTTTAGAATAAAAATAACTTTATATATATAAAAGTGAATAGTGAAGAAGAATAGATATGAACCTCTCCTTAAGCAAAAATAATCCAAAATTTGTCCCATAAAGTCTTTGGTGGTTCATCTTCCCAAATAATATCATCGGCCTCTCTTCTCCCCGTGTCAATATCTATATCCTCAATTCTGGTCAAGAACCGACATTTATAATATATTTGAGCTCCTATCCATATAACACCCATTAACATTAACGAAATATAAGCAGTAAAAAAAGAAGCAACGTCAAATTTGGGAGCAAATGCAGTGAAACCTTGAATGAAAATAATAATGAAAATGAAAAATGCTGCAAAATAGGCGCCAAAAGGCATTAACTTGGCTTTGAATGGTAAATCGTCTCTAGAAATACCTCTATGTTTTAAAACCGTCATAAATCTAATGTGACAAAGTAAAATAAAAAACCATGCAATTAAACCAGATAAACTACTAATGTTAATTAACCAATTAAACGCCTTGTTGGAGTTTGCGTCAACAACTAAAAATCCCAGCAAACCTAAAAGAGATGCTGCAATTACGGAATAGTAAGGTGTTCCTAATTTGTTACAGATTTTAAAGATTTTTGGAGCACAATTATTCATTGATAACGAATATATAACCCTAGAACCAATATACACATTGCTGTTTGCCGCTGAAATTGTAGTCAAAGCAACAATTGCATTGAATAAACTTGGTAATCCTTTAATGCCAGCTTCTTGGATGGAAATAACAAAAGGAGAAGAAGCAATATAAGAAGTGGTAGATGACAATCGTGGGTCATTATATGGAACTAGTAGGCCGATGAAGAAGATGGAGCCTATGTAGAACAGAATGATTCTATAGAAAACTTTGTTGATTGCCTTGGGAACAGTTTTTCTTGGATTGGCAGCTTCACCCGCCTGTACACCAACCGTTTCAACACCTTGCATAGAAAAACTCGCATTGACTAACGAAGAGACCCAGCCACAAAATCTTGCAGTATTTTTGTTTTTGGAAATAATACCTGGGCCCCAAGGACCTGGATTTCTCCAATAACGAAACCCAATTGGTCCCTGTTTTGAAGCACCACAGACAACGCATAGCCCAAAAATCAAGTAGCCAATAATTGTAATAACTTTAATCAGCGCTAGCCAAAACTCAATTTCACCGTAAACTTTGACGGGGAAAAAGTTAAAACTCGTGACAAGCACCCAAAAAATTAAAATCCAAGCCCAGAGAGGAACTATTTGACCCCTTGGCCAATATTGGATAATTTGACCGACAACTGAGATTTCTACTGCATATGTGATCCCCCAATTCCAAAAATACATCCATCCATTAGCGAACCCAAAGGCGGGACTTAGAAATCTCTGGGAAAACACGGTAACGCTTGAGGATACTGGGATAAACGTACACATTTCACCCAAGCTTTGTGTGACAAAATAAACTAAACTCCCCAAAAAGGAGTAACTAATTAAAGTATTTACCGGACCAGCATCAGCTAAGGGTTGAGAAATCGAAATGAACAATCCCGTTCCAATGGTACCACCTAATGCTAACATCGCTACTTGTCTGGCTTTCAATCCCCTTTTCAATTCAGCTTCTTCGTAATCACCGGTGATATTCTCTTCATTTAGCTCTTGGTTGTTAAGATTGTCATTGAAAGTTTCTAATTCTATGTCATTATTACCACTCTCGTAACTTTTAATTTTAGTAGACTTGTCCATTTTTAAATGGATCGGATTATCTTTTTCAATATCCATAGACATATTCTTAGTTTGTGTTGTTTGGAATTTTTTTTTTTTTTTTTTGTTTTTAATTTATTTCTTATCTATCTTATATTTAAAATAAAAGTAATTCACCTTTCATGAAAACAAATACTTGTGACAAAAAAAAAAAAAAAAAAAAATTACTTTTTAACAAGATAGTTTTCTTTTTTTTTATATGTATGTTTAAAGACTTTGTTATATATGTGTATAAATATCAGGCTTATATATATATATATATATATATATATTTTGCTTTCTTTATACTTGCCTATAAAAAAGGAGACAAAAAGAAAAGAAAAAATTTCATTTCTCTTTAGCGTACCCATTTTGTTATATATATATATATATAATTGTGAAAATGTCATGATAATTTTTAGCAAAAAATATGTTAAAATTCCATAGAATATTTACCATTCTAGTTTAATGTAAGGTTAAAAATATGATGCCACAGCATTTTATATTAATTAATGATTTTTTGACAGAAGTTTGCTTCTGGCGTTAAGACACGGCATCGCGCTTGTTGTTTTTGTTTTTGTGGGTGCATGCAATACAATATTTTTGGTTATGTATTTACATATATAAAAAAAAGGCAGTTATATCAAAACTTACCCTGAGAAGCAATATTATTCCTATCCGTTGCTGTAATAATATCAGTCGGAATTATCTGACATCGGTATTAACTTTACGGATCATGATTCATGTAGTAAATCTAAATCATAATCTGAGATAGTTTATTTTGTATTTCATTCAAGATGATTAACTTAGCAACTAACTAATAAAAGCATGAGCATTTACTTCCCCAGTAAAAGCTTGTCAATGATTATATTATGATCTCAGTAACATTATATCTATGTTGAAATCAAGCAAGTATAAATATCAAATGATTATCTAGGCAACTTACCTATAATATTACTACTTAGAAATATATTACTACTTAGAAATCTTTTTTTTTTTTTTTTTTTTTTTTTCGGCCAATAAAATAAATTCTAATTCATATGTCCATGGATACAAGCAGTTTTTTTATTTTATTTTATTTTATTTTATTTTTTTTAACATAAAGTCATGTAAAATTGTTTTCAAGAAAAAGAAAAAAAAAAACCATAGAAAAATCATATACCCAAGAACTAATAATAATAATAACATATCCGCAAATCATACTTTTTAAATAATAAAAAAGAAAAAAAAATAGAGAAAAAAAATAGAGAAAAAAAATAGAGAAAAAAAAAAATAATCATAAGCCATGTTTAATAGAACTTTCAGAAGTACCATCGGCTCAAGAATCATCTGTTCATTTAGCTACAGAACATCAAATGCTACAAGATTTCATTCAACATCTACAACTCCCAAAACTAAAATCCAAGAAATACTTAATACAACTATCACAGACATTAATAAAATTAACACTTCAATAAATAATAAATATATAAATGATACCACCGCAAAATTAGAGTATTTAGAGAGGGGAATCAAAAAAGCTGATGAACTCACTGCCCAATTCACCGACTATACATACAAATTTACTAAATTACCAGCAAATTTTGGTAATAACCAATTTATTAAAATAAACAAAGAATTAAATAAAAGTTTGGAATCTATTATCAGCCACTTCGATGCTCCAATAGCTTATGCTTTTGGATATGGTTCGGGCGTTTTCAAACAATCAGGTTATACTAAGAACGATAAACCACAAATAGATTTGATTTTTGGTGTTAATCATCCCAGTCATTGGCATTCTTTAAACATGAGACAGAATCCAAATCATTACTCAAGTTTGAAATATTTTGGTTCCGAATTTATCAGCAAATTCCAAGATATTGGTGCTGGTATATATTTTAATCCTTTTGTTGAACTTAATGGACAGCAAATAAAATACGGTGTTGTTTCTATAACTAGATTACTAAAGGATTTAGCCACTTGGGATTCATTTTATTTGGCGGGTAGGTTACAAAAACCCGTCAAAGTTCTAAAAAACGACCTAAGAGTACAGTACTGGAATCAATTTAATTTGAAAGCTGCTGCCACTGTTTCTAGAAATATAACTTTACTTAAAAACAACGGAAAGTTTGATGAGTTTGAGTTTTATAAAAATATCACTAGTTTAAGTTATTTAGGTGATGTAAGATACAAGTTGGGTGGTGAACATCCGAATAAAATTTCTAACATAGTCGAGAAAAATTTTGAAAATTTCCAATATTATTATTCTCCTATAGTGAAAGATATTTTACAAAATCAAAGTTATTATTTACCAAAGGGGTTCACCAATGAAAATGTCCTTGAAAAGCTAGAAGAGAAAATAAGTTCCACAAGCCTAACTCAAGCTGCCAAGGGTATACTCACTGCTGGACTAATGAAATCCGTCAAATACGCATGGGCAAAGAAATTAAAGGCCATGAAAAATTAATATCAAATTTCCATGTATAATGGAAAAGAAAAAAAAAAAAAAAAAAAAAAAAAATTTAACCTTTTTATTTTATTTTAGTTTCTCTCTTTTTGTTTTCTGATAATGACTGACGATGATATATTTGAATCGTGTAAATTTCCCTAAGTATATCCCTCGTTTTTCACATTTTTCTGACCATTTATTAATATACAATGAACTCTAATTATTATTCTGACTATTATAAATTATTATTATTATTATTATTATTATTTTAATCCTAACAATGTATAGAAATTTTCTAATGTCTTAAAGCTTCAAATCTTTTCTTTAGATCTTCTAATTCTAAATCTTGAGTATTTTTTTGTTCTTTGGTATGTATAGCTCTTTTTAAAGATTCAGATACCTTAGGCGTCACAGACTCTTTGTTGCTAGCTTCATTACTTCCAGTATTCGATGTTTCCTTTTGAAGATTATCTTGTTTTAAATGCTCCTTACTACCTGTTTCCTCTGTCCCAACTTCATCTTGCTTGTTTTCATCCATCTTATTATAAGGTGCATCATAAACTCTTGCTATTTCAATGGTATACAATTCCACTAACTCTTCGGAGGGCAATTTTGGACAACACTTGTTAATAACTCGTTCAGGAACACCAACTTTCTCATCTACAATACTTTTAATAAAGTCAAGGCCAAACTTAAATTTAAACAGTTCTTTTAATTGCTGTATTTCTTTAATTTCTGGTATATGTATACTTGCGAAAACTATTGCTCTTATGGCCTCATTGATTCCATCGTCCATATGATTTTCGATAAGATCAATTTCATCTCTAATAGTCCCCACTAATTGATACCTTGCGTGTAATAATTCACAGTACAATTCCATTATTTCTAGTAATTCCATATGGTTATCATCATTAATTAAAGTTTCTACTTTAAATAACGCTTTTGTTTCTTTTCCATTCTTCAATAACTTTGCAACATCTCTTCTGGACTGTTTGGCAGTAGATTCGCCTTTTTCTTGTGCATAACGCAACCTTTGTATAGACATTTTTAATAAAGTCTTCATTTTAATGGGAAATGGAATATTCTGAGATGGACGCGGCATACCGGTTATTATATGTAGATATTTGGTTTTATTGTCTTTTAAAGGATGATTTTTTAAATAGCTATCCAATAAGTTATAGTCTTGAGACACATGTTATTGTTTTGCAAATCCTAAAATAAATAAATAAAGATGAAAACATAAATAGACTCAACAGTAATTATTTTATCATTATTAAGAAGAAAAAGAATCATATGATCTCAAACCAAGAAGTTTTATTATTATTATAATTAATATTTTATCGGACAAACAACTAAAATTCGGTCATATACATATATATATCCCTCTCTCTCTCGGACAGTTACATCTCATCCTTTCAGTTTTCAAATGACCACACTCAAATATACAAACATCAACGGTTTCAATTCTGCTAACCTCAATCCTACACAACATCAAATAAATAAATAAATAAAAAAAAGACATAAATAATAAAAACAATTAATATTTACGGATTTCAATCCCTATTAAACATACAAATAGTGCTCTATCAACCAACTACTTAATCTAGTATTCCCACTTTCATTGAATATTAAAACCAAATTATATGCTGCATGCTTTTTCAATCTTCTATCTTTAAATTTAGAATCCAACACTTCATAATAATACTTCACTGCCGGAGTTAATAACCCCAACAAATGAAAAGATCTACCTATATTATAGCTAGCCTCTTGTTTATCAATAGTATCATTAGAATTGGCTTTTAAATCATAGTACTGGTACAAATATCTAAACCCATGCAAGATCTGAAAGTGTCTATTTGGTGTCAACCTCTGCATCGACCTGTGTATGTAGGATAATCCCATCATCAAATTAAACATCGGATCATCACTTACCTGTTTTTCAATTCGACTTAAATACTGAAGGGATGATAAAAAACCTCTGCTGGAATATAACAGCATTGCATAAATGTAATAAAGGTAAGCAGAGGGCAAGCATTCTAAATTCTCTTCAACTGCCTTATTGCTAATCGATGCCTGTCCTGAGACATGTGTGTTGAATCGTATACTGTCAAATGCTTTTATTTGTCTTAAAAAGAACTTCTGCTCTAGTGTGGAACTTATTATATCCACTGCCATGTTCCCACCACCTGCCAAACTAAACATGAAAATTTGGTACAACTTACGATTGAATTGAAATTGGTTTAACAAAACACGTAAATTTTCAATCATTTCCAAACCGTCTTCCATTTGTAGCACAATAGAAAATTTGACAAATTTCATCATTTTATTTCTATTTGGATCTTGATGGAAAACATTAATATCTTGTGCGGTTTCAATGATACTCAACCCATCCTCAATGCTTTGATACTTGGTAACAATCAACGCTAGTTCCATGAAAAGTTCAAACCATTCATCATATTTTAACCCACGAAGCTCTGTGGTTGAAATTAGTTGAATACGCTCTTCGGTGATAGGCATACCATCAATTAAATTCTCGCCCATCGACAACTTGGAAAGTCTTTCAATCTTATAATCAAGAAGCTTATTAAATTTCCTAGCCCTTTTGATAATACCAACAAATTTTTTCGATCTATTTTTAACAAAAAAATTACGAACACTCGTGAAAATATCCACTAAATCAGAAGCAGTATCTATCCATAACATTAACTGGTTTTCGTCATTCTTATTCATGCCTAATTTATAAATTTTTAGTTTTTTGTACCTATCAATAACACTTGCCGCAATTTTTTGTTCTCTTTCCTTCCTATATTTTTCCATATCTACACCTTTCAATTTCTTTTTCTTTTTGGCATTAATAGCATTAAAAAGCGGTTTATCATCAGTCATTAATGGTTTTGCTGTCGATGATACGTCGCCAATGGGCAAATTATTATTGTCAACTACATCAGAACCAACTTCGTTATTGTCCTTCTTTTCATTTTCTCCATCTTGCTCTTTTTGTCTTTTACGCGCCTGTACAACCTCTAACAACAATTTATTAAACATGTTCAAATTCGCTAGGTGATAATACATTTCTGCCAATGTCAATTTAGATTCCAAATCACCAGGTCTCATCTCAACAATCTTACTATACACATTTTTGGCTTCTTCATATTTTTCCAATTCCCTGTAGCACTTGGCTAATGGTTTATAATACTCTAACGTAGAGTAACCTGGAAAATCCCACAAGGGCTCAAAAAAATCTACAGCATGTTTATACTCTTCCAGTTTTGTTAGAGCAACACCCACTTCAAAAAATAGATCCGCGATATCTTCGAAATTCTCCACAAATAAAAAATTAAAATGAACCAAGCCTTCTGGTATATTTTTGGATGCCAATCTTAATAAACCCAACCTAATCCTAATATCAATTGGCAAAAAATACTCAAAATCATTTTTGAAATCACCCAACGCTTGGAATTTCGCATTTTTCTGTCTTCTTTCGTCAAATTCCGAGTCATTAGAAACATCGTCCCAAAATGTTTGAGATTCTCTATACTGTATCCACCTTGCACATCTTTTAATATTTCTTATCGCATGTAATGGGTCTGTAGGTGCCCATTTTAAATATAGCTCGGCCAAAATGTTTAATGAAGACCAATCAAAGGGGATGCAACGGTACTTATTCCTTAATTTTTTGGGCAATTCATTAAATTCTTGATCCTCTGAATCATCATATTCATTATCTGTTTCTTCCGCAGAATCTGTATCTTCATCTTCAGATGACGAATCAAGTGCATTTTCCATATAATTCCTAATGATTTTTCTTTTTTCGATGTTTTGTTTCAATATTTTAAGGTATAGTTCGATGGCTTCGTCAATTTTATCATAATCAACATAAATAACAGCTAGTTCACGTAAAATGTCGCCATCATAGGGATAAATCTTGTGTAATTTTTGGAAACTTTCCAATGCTCTACCCAATTGACCAATAGTCTTATATAAAAGCGCTCTTTCGTAAATGCACTGTGCATCATTCGGATTAACAGACAAAGCTCTTGAATAGCAGTATAAAGCCTGTCTTTTGTGATTTAGTTCGTTGGATAATGAACCAACAACTTTCCAAAATTCCCAATCTGAAGAATTTAAATGCGCAGCTAAAAACCATGAATTACAGCAATCATTTAGTCTTCCTTGAATTTGATAAATATCACCCAAAGTCTTATAGGCAGCAAAATTCTTGGCATCCTTTTTGATAACTTCGTTGTATAGATTTTCCGCAACCTGAATATCATTTCGAACATAGGCCTCATTGGCTTCAGACAATAGCATCGCTATTTCCGGATCAACTGTTTTAACTCTTCTATAACCGGTACCACCTGATTTCTTTTTGGTTTTGACTTTAAAATTATTGGCCTCTCTAATTGCGTTCATGAAATTTTGTTCTTCATCCTCACCATCTGTACTTTCTTGTTCACTTTCAGAATATTTAAAATTATCGTTATACTTGCCAGATTCTTTCATTTTCTTTTTTTTCTCCTTCTTTTTCCTTTTCCCATCTGGGTTGCTTTGTTCATCAGAATTTATATCTGAAAATTCCGCCAGTAAATCTATTTCATCTGGGTCCATACCTTCAAAATCATCAATATAGTTGAATCCATCATCATCATCATTATCATCATCATCATCATCATCATCATCATTATTGTTGATAGCATCATCATTTTCAGATCCATGAGGGTCAATTAATACTCTATAATCATCCAGATCATCATACAAGGCCTCTTCGTCTGAACTAGACATTTTTGCTGCTCTTTTTGTTTAGTTGTTTTATTTCCCTTCTATTTTCTTTTTATTCTCTTTTTATTTTCTTTTTATTTTCCTTTGGTTCAATGTAAAAAAAATAAAAAATAATTTTTACGTCTTTTTTAAAAAAAAAACACAACGAGTAAGAATCGAACGAAAGCGATGATAGCCTTTGTATTAAAAAAAAAAAAAAAAAAAAAAAAAAAGGTATTTAAGATGTTTTTTAAATTTTAGGGTGGCAAAAAGGGAAAAAAAAATTGGATAAATATTAAAGGATACAATTTCCTCTTAAAAAATTAATATCTAGCATATTAATGATTTTATTTCAACAACTTAGATTTATAAGTTCATAGGACAACCAAAGATAAAAAAAGAAAGGAAAGTTAGTCAAAAAATAATCAACGATATCGAATAAATAAATATATAAATACAAAAATGTTTTCAAGCTTTGGGAGGTTTGATATGCAACCATTCGCGAGTTTACCACAGCAATTTCAGGATTTTTTTAGATGTTATCCTATAGATGCTATGCAAGGTAATAAAAGTGACTATAATTATGGAGGTAAAATATTTTTGCCTCCTAGTGCACTAAACAAGTTGAGTATGTTAAATGTCAGATACCCGATGCTTTTTGAATTAGAAAGTCCCGACTCAAAAAGAAAAACACATAGTGGTGTTTTGGAATTTATAGCCGAAGAAGGAAGAGTTTACTTACCAAATTGGATGATGGATGTTTTAGGAGTACATACGGGCTCGTTACTCTTGATATCTTCCACTGATTTACCATTGGGCAATTTTGTTAAGTTAGAACCACAATCAACAGATTTCTTGGACATATCAGATCCAAAAGCAGTTTTAGAAAATTCCTTAAGAAATTTTTCTACTTTGACTATGGATGATATAATCGATATTAAATATAACAACAAAATATACAGGATAAAGGTTTTAGAGGTTAAGCCAGAAAATGAATCTCACGGTATTTGTGTGTTGGAAACTGATTTGGTCACCGATTTTGCTCCTCCTGTGGGTTATGTAGAACCAGACTACAAAAAATTGCAAGAAGAAGAAAGGATTAAAAAACAAAACATGAAACCTAAGGCACCGAGCATTGGTAGTATGTCACGAAGAATTGGTTATGCAGAACAATTGAATTCCTCATCCTCAACACACTTTTCGGGAGAGGGACAAAAATTATCCGGAAAAATAATGAATGTTCCAACAAAAGTATTAGAAAATGAGGTGAAGCTTTCGTTGGATAAACAACCTGCACCATTGAACTTGCCGGATGGTCAATTATTTTTTGGATTCCCATTTATCCCACCAAAAAAAGATGATGATGATGATGATGAAGGAGATGGCCATGGAACCAAATTAGTCAACTTTCAAGGTGAAGGGCAATCCTTAAGAAAAGCTGCTAAGAGAAAGGGAAGGAAAGAGCATACGGGTAGTAAAAGTAAAGCGACAAAAAGTCCTGAAATTATAGAGATTGATTAATATTATGCATTATTTCTTTTTTTTTTTTTCTGTATATATATATATAATTATATCTATATCAATTATTATAAAACATCAGTTTATTCAATTATCCATTTTTCTTTTTGTCTTGTTAGAAACAATTTTCTTCAAAGCCAATGGCAAATCATCGTCGCTTGCATCACTGTTTGTAATCGGTATAGATTCACCCAATGTTTTAATTTTATTCAATGATAAATCTATGGAACCAATAGAAAATGCTCTTTTACGTAATCTGGGACCTAAGTTACTGTCGCTATTATTATTATTATTATTATTATTATTATTATTATTATTATTACTATAATCCGATTTATGAGATGCAATTCTTGCCAAGTTGATTCCATCCTCATGATAAGTTTTACCCTCATTAAAGGGTACAGGATTTTCAGCATAACTTGAATTTGATCTTGACACAGCAGCATCGCTTAAGGAACTGGGTAATGATTCTGAATCTTCGTTGATAATGGAACTCAACTCATTATTGGGTCCGTCTGTCGTCGCGGTCGTGGTAGTGTTACTAAAACTATTAGATTTTTTAAGTTTCCCACCTTTTATAAACTTATCAAAACCAACAACGGCATCAGCAGCCCAGTCTACATATAATGGACGTGACAAAAACCCATATTTAAATTCATTAACACCCACCAAAATTTTTGTTAGCTCTATAAGCTCTTCCATATATTCAATAATCTCCTCAGTTGCTGCAGTAGAGGCGTTCCAACTTAGAAACTTTTCTTTTAAAACATAATCATGTGGAGACAAATAAGAGGTTTTATTCTTATCCTTACGTGAACGAATAACAATACCCTCGTTGTCATCGTCAGACTCTTCTTTATTATCACTATCATTATATGAAACTTCAGTATTTTTCTTGTCCAACATTTTCGAATCATTTTCAAATCTTGCCAATGCACTAGCATATCTTTTGTGTAGAACCTCTCTAACTTTATTAATCAAACGCCTATGAGCAATTCTAGGGCTGGGCAAATATTGAGGTAATGGGGACTTATTTATTATGCCCTCTTGTACAGCTCTAATATCACAAACCATCGATGCTATTAATTGTCTTCTATATGGATAAGTAATATGGTTCAATTCCTCTATAATAGCGCTTCCATATTTTTTTCTTAGTAAAACGATGTTGTCTAATCTATCTATAATTTGTCTTTCAACAAAAATAACTTGTGTGAAAACATTCTTTAATTCGGTATAATTTCCCTTTAGTCTTGGCTCTTGTCTAGTCAACTCTAGATACTCCTCAGCACGAATCAAAGCAGCTTTAGAGGCCGTACTTAGTTTCAAATATCTTTCAAATCTTTCATCAGTAATACTAATCCTGACAGTTTGCCCATCTAGCCCAGAGGCATACAACAAAATCATTTCTGCAACACATCCGCCCACAAAAGAAAGTTCTTCGTTTAGTTGATCGCGTGCCTTAACGGGGAACAAAATCACTTGGACTATAAGAGCCACACCACCACCATAACCAACTGCAAAGCATCTTTTGGCAAAATTTTCCAAAATACCGCCGCCAATGGAACCTGGAATAATAGCTGCCAACATAACGATATAGATACTAATAAGCAATATGATAGCTGCTTTAACATAGGGGGTAGCTAAGAATAAATAAAATCCTGGAATGGTTCCAATTGCAGCAATAACTGTTTCTAGGTAAGGATCGTGGTGATGGCAATGCCCAGCGACGTACGACAAATAGGCCCATGCTGAACCCACGACAACACCAACACCTCTTAAAAAGAAAACCCAAAAAGTACCTCCCACGTTGGGTTCCATACATAGAATACAAACAAAACCGATCCAGGGACCATGCATATCGACATACCAGTTCCGAGCTTTGGGGACAAACATGGGAATGGAGGAGATGATCAAAGCCATGGTAACCTGCAAACCAAAAATAAAGTGGGGTCTCCATTTACCTCTACAGTTACGATAAAGCCATTTTATAAAGGAACGAATGTTTTTGTTGGAAGTTTCAGTGATTGATGTTGTTTTAGAGATGGGCAATAAAGTTTTTTTTGCATCCTTTTCTTCATCCTCATTTGACTCAATATTATTAGATTGTTGATCTAGCAACTGGTTTTCTTCATACTGTGGACGAATAACAACACCGGCACTATAGGAGCCTGGTTTGCCAGACATACCACCTTGGAAACCTTGTGATTCAGTAATGACACCAGTGGTAATGTCACCACTTGTACCAGTATAAAATCTTGTCAAATGTTCAATACTATTCCAAAATGTAAACCAGACGGTTTTCCCTCTTAGCCAGCCCTTAGCTTCTTTGGTTTTCCTATAGTTGAAAATATCTGAAATTTCACTCATCATGGTCACAACACGATAGCTGCATTCTTTGAAATTCATTAGAAACGATGATAATAAAAACATCTCGTCGTTGGGTGTTAGAATATCATAATTGACATGAAGCAACTCCTCTGAAAACTTTTCCTCGAAATTCTTTACTTTTTCTTGTAATTCGTTAATCAAATTAACAAAATCCTTTTCATTATAATTCTTGATAAAATCTGATTTATTTTTGTAAACAAATGAGCTGTCTCCAGCATAAGTATATATATCAGATGTATGTATTTTATCAAAGGAAACATCATACGAATATGCCAATAATAACTTGATATAATATAGACATTTACTCAAATGTTCGTTCAATTCATTTATATTAGGTTTCAACCTAGACATAATATCCCTCAATTTTTCATAATCTGCGTATTTCATTTCTCTTTCAACATCAATATCATCCTGTGCTTTACCTAGAGAGATAAACTCTAATTGGCAAGCGTTAATTAAACCATTAATATTTAAGGCAAAGTATTTGAAAATAGTAATTACGGGATCTAACTGACTTGGTGAAACATAGGAGTATGAAATCTCATAAATACATTCCTTCAAAACCATATTACACTGTTGTATTTTTTTTTCCAATGTATTTTTGTATTTGAGCAAAGCACCCAAAGACATTGGTTCCTTGCCTGGATAATCGTCAGATTGATCATCAATTGAGGTGAAAAAGTAAACTGAATTGTCCACGGCTTTGTGTATATGGTTTAAACAATCGATGGTACTTGTACCTAAATAAGTGCTACCATATTCAGGAAATAAGACCACATTCCAAAATAACGCCATAGCAATACCAAGATAAAATGGGGTACTGTAAGCCTTGGAGATTTGGCCAGGGCCTTGGGTTAAAGAATCAGTAAAGGCAAAATGGACTACTAAAAAAGTTGGGAAAACTGTGGCAAAATAATGATGGTTAACAGATCTCATCCATCCATGGTAAAATAACATAACGCATTCAAAAAGCGCCAATATACCTAATGCGGCTTCGTAGTTTCTATAGTTTAGCTTGTATTGCTCTTTTTCCGTTAAAACGTTCCATGAAGAACCCAAACATCTTTGTGCAATGAACCTTCCTAATAGGGAGTAGGCGAGGCCTAGCAACAATCCAAATGAACATCTAAAGGTGTGTTGAATGGTGGCACTCAATCTCCTACCTGGATGAACGATAACTGAAATAAGGGGCAACATTGCTGGTTCGTCACCCAAAACATTTCTAACTTTAAAAATTAGACAAAATATAAAACAAACAGTAGTATGAATAATGCATTTAAAAATTCTTTGGGCTAGTATTCTATCGCATGGGAAATGGCGATTTTGATACTCTAGTATCGTTTGAATCCATTTTTTCAAAAACATAATGATGCTAGTGAGACAAGATTCAAGGCACCGTCTATCTAATATTGGTTGTTATTATTATTGTTATAGTAGAAGTTAAAAAAAAAAAAAAGAAAAAAGAAAAAAGAAAAAAGAAAAAGGAAAGAGAGAGACAAGTTTAGATGACTTATTTTATATTTTCCTGGGTATTTTTAGTTACAAGTGTACTTATATATAATAGATATTTTATTTTTTTTAAGTTCATAATTGAAATAGAATAATATATACGATTTTGATATGGGTTGATGTATTTTTTTTTTTTTTTTTTGTATGATTATATTAAATTATAGTATATATATTTAACCACAAGTTATTCTATATGTGGATATTACTCATCTCTCACCACCAACGCCAACTGCTGCAAACAATTGCAGGAGGTTACGCGAAGAGAGTGAGAAAATCTTGTTTATCATGGCCGGAAAATATCGGGTACAGCTTATTTTATATTTTGTATAAATCCCAGAAAAAAGAAATAAAAAAGAGAAGCTAAAAAGAAAAAGAAAAAAGAAAAAGAAAAAAGAAAAAGAAAAAAGTTTCGGAATTCCACAAGTACGAGGGCCGGAAAAACTAACCGGACATCAAAACAAAACAAATGGATAAAAACATTTCTGTTATATATATATATTTTTTTTTCTACTACACTACACTATACTACCAATAATATTATATTTGCAGTCGTAATACAACATTATATATTACATTACCGGCAACAAGAATTAAAATAAAATAAAATAAAATAAAATACAAAGTTATAAGAAAATAGCAGCAAATCATTCCAACTTGTTAACTTTCTTTAATTCATATTCACTCGTACCTATTTTACCACCCAATTCCATAAACCTGTCATATTGTCTCTTTCTTCTATTACCAATTTTCTCTAACATATCTGGCCAATAAACTGAATGATCGTAAGTGAAATCCAGATCCCCACCATAGTCCTTATCTAATTGAGTATCATCAATATATTTTTCAAATGGCTCGTCATAAACTAATTTACTTTTAGTATCAGGGTCAATAAATGGATGCAGTAATTTCAAAAAAGTCCATCCCAACCAAGGAATATTAATGAAAACAGCCTTACCTAATCTTTCCGGATAATAAGTTTGGGCAATATGCAAACAATCTCTTGCAGTAGAAATTGGCGTCATTTTCTTCTTTTTCAAAACCCCTGGTATTTCAGGATAATGTTTAAAATCAACCATAACACCCACTTTTTCCATACCAATGGGTGTCATAACCATAGTACACTCTAACATATAGACTAAATGATGAACTTGATGAATAGATGGGTCTGTGTTTTGTTTACCATCCTTCATATAAACTAATGGACGATTATCTTTATCATACCCTAGAATAACTTGCTTACCAGTTCTATTTTCCTTTTCAAACGAATTTGGGTCCAAATCGGTTGCACTACGATCTGGATCATAAGTTAACCCAAATTCTCTTCTCCAAACTATTGTTTCTTCCAGTTTTTGAATACAGGTTTCATAATCAAATCTAGAAGCTCTTAAAAATCTGTATAAACATTCTCTAGTTAAAAAAAACTTTTCCCAAGTGGAAAGTGGGGTCATAGTGACAGAAGATTCATCTGTTTTATAAGCTTTAGAAGTATAATCTTGTACTTTTTCTGGCAATTTATACCCTTCTTTATTAAAGTGAGTTATTACTTTTTCATAAACGGCTTCTTGTTCTTTAGTATAAGTTGGTGGTGCAGCAGCTAATTCTTTTGGAGGTTGAGTGATCATTTTATCAACTTTTATCCAATTTGCTTTATTTACCGGAGCTTTTTTTTCAGCTGGCTCAGATCTACTAAAAAATCCCATTTTATATGTATATTCTTTTTTTTTTTGTTTGTGTTTTGTTTTTTTTGTTTTTTTTTTTTAATTCTGTAGCAGGTGTTAATTATTTTGATTTATGCAGTTTATAATTGATTAACCAAAGACTCAAATATAAATAGTTGCGAGGACTTATATATTAAGAAGTAAATTTAAGTTTATAAAGGAAAAAAAAAAAAAAAAAAGAGAAAAACTATGACAATTTATTTAAATTTTTTTTAAATTTTTTTTTTCTTTTTTTCGTTGGATTAATTGATATATATATATATGTGTGTGTGGAATTATGTCTGAATCTTTCTAGACGATGTCAAAACTACCGATTAAAAATAAACTTTTTGTACGTATTTTTATTCTTTTCTTTTTTTTTTTTTTGTTATTAGTAATTAAAATTGATTAATTAATTAATTAATTCAATACTGTATTATTTTTAATAAAAGAAAAAAAATTTTTTTTTCTTTTTTTTTTCTTTGTCAATCCGTCGTTTTGGAAACATAAACAAAAACAAAAACATTTGATATTTCCGTTTTGTCCGTCCGCGTAAACAAGCTACAAGTTCACCCCTTTTTTACTTTTTTTTTCTTTTTAAAAATGAAAATGTTAAACCACGGAACGCTGCTTTTCGGAAAATCGGATATATCCACTAACAATATCCGATATATGATAAAAAATCAATAATTGAATGCGTGTGTAACATACAATTAAAATAAATATTAAAACCTAAAAGCTTGGAGCATTAACTTTGGTCTAACCAATTTAATACTTTCTTTCCCATAAATCTTGTTATCATTGTAATGATAATATTTGACGCTTGTTTCAACATCTTTAAATTGTATATAAACTTCCGTTTCGGAAATATCTTCAACTCTATCAATATCTTTATAATACCTTTTAATAAAATCTTTACACGCTTCATTGTTAACAAATTCTATGTATAAAGTTGTTAGTTTGGGGAATTTGTTCTCACTAATTGAATCATTATTATCTATCGATATCTCTGTACTCTTTCGATCACTATTATTATTATTATTCCAATGCCAATCCCCATATGGCAAATTAAAATGTTTCAACTTTCTTAAATATATACCATAGTCTTCATATGAATTAATATTATTATGTTGTTTATGATTACTATCATTCATTGTATCTTATCTTATTTAACACAGTTTGCTTAAGTTATAACCAAAAGACTAGATGTTAAACAAAAAAGTTTTATGTTTCTATCGTTTGTTTTAAATCTTATATATCAAATTTTATAACATTCAAGCTAAAAAAAAAAAATAAAATTAAAAAAAATAATAAAAAAAAAAAAAATTAAATAAAATAAAATCAGTTTCAACAAGAAGTAGAATAAACGATCAGATTTCCAAAATCTAATATTCCTATTCACACAAATTAGGTTCTTGATTTTATACAATTTGCTCTTTATTTCCCAATTCTTTAATAAAAGTACAATATATAAACATATACATATATTTAAATATCATATAAATTCCATTTTCGCCTCATCTTTCTTATCCCATTAACCACATTAATAATACTTGCCATATAAATCCATAAAAGAACAAAAAATAATTGCACTTTTTAATAACACTTTTACGATCAATATTAACAGCAGATTGAGAATCCACAATGGGTGGCAACAAATTGAACTTAACCGATCTTAGTAAAAAAACTCCAAATGCTAAAAACAAGTATATTCTTAAAAACATAAAAATTATCCCACTTATAGTGAAAAATTGACCCCTTAATAGCAACACTAAAGTTAATGGCACAAATTTGTATCCAACAAAACAAACTAATTCAACAATATTCAACCCACCATTGTTAATCCCATTTGCAGAAATGTTATTCGGATAATTTGCATTGTTTGATTTAGTACCATTAATACCACTTGGGATCAATAAATATAAACCCAACTTTAATATCAACAAATCCAGTAGAACAAATGCCAAAGTACTGGATAACTTATAATACAAGTTTTGTGGATCAAACGAACCTTTTAAACCTTGATCTAAATTCCAGCATAAAATATATGTTATTAAACCCATAGTTGGAATATATAAATCTGGACAATTAACGTCCAACTTAGGTGGCAAATAACTCAAAGATTCAGAACGTGAACTATTGATTGGTGCATTTATAGAGGCATTATGTATATTGTCTTGGATTCTGTACCATGTTGAGTTAATAAATGGTAAAATAATAATTTTGAGTTTGTGTAAAACATATGAGTTAGAAACTTGAAAATAATATGATAAATTATAAAATGATGAGTTAAATGCCATATTGTTGGAGACATTATCACTTGGCATACCATTACCTTGAAAAAAATTACCAAATGCCTTCTGTGCAAAATGTGAAGCTACTTGGGTTTTAGAATCTTCCAAAAATTGTGGGAATCCATTAGTATCAAAACCAAAATTGTTGTTATTGCTTGGAACAAAATTGGATTGTCCTTTTTGTTGCTGCTCATGTTGAAATGCAAGGTGCTCGTTATTGTTAGGTTGATAATAATTTTGATATTGTTTTTCTTGAGGTGGGATGTTGCTGTTTTGATTAATTTCTCCTATAAAAGGGGGAGAACCTCTTCCTTTTAATTGATTTTCGTTAGAGTAAGCATATGGGTTGGCCGACATTCTTTTGCTTTTTTTTTTTTTTTTTTTTTTTTGTGTGTGTGCTTCTCTTTCCTCGCTCTGAACTTTTATTAATTGTAGCAGTTTATATTTATCAAATGAACAAAATAGATCTTAGTTAGCAATAAATTTTTTTTTTTAAAAGTTGTTTCGTAAAAAAAAAAAAATAGATGAAAAAATAAGAAAAAAAAAAAAAAAAAACTTTAAAATTTTATTTTTCTCTTTCTGTTTTTTTTTTTTTTTTTCTAATTTTATTAAAAAATGGTAAAAAAAAGTAAAAGTAAAACAAACAACAAAAAAAGGCTTTAAAAATAAGTTGAACAATTATTTTACTTGTATAGTACTGAATATATATTATAGTTTCGGAATACGTGCGGATAAGCAAGTATCTGGACAAAACACGTAAATTATTACGAGATATTTTCCCATTTTTACTTTTTGAAATTTTCTTTGTTTTCAAAATAAAAATAACGCGTAATCGTTTTTCATTCTTTCTTTTTTTCTTTTTTTTTTTTTTTTTTTTCTTCTTCTAATCATTATGTTCCTAGTATAATCTGATCATCTTCATAATAAATAAATATATATATGTCAATCAATAGATCAATCAATCAATTAATAAATAAATAAATAAATAAATAAATATGTCAAAAAATGTTTATTCTCGATCCAATAACTCATTAAATTTCTCCTATTCAATAGCTGCTCAGCAAAATATACAAGCTGCCAAGATTGATGAAATCGATTCAAAGATGGGGTTTGATAGATTTATTCCGTCAGAAGTTGATATTAGTGAAGAAAAAATAGGTTGGCTAGTTAATATGCATCCAACAACTATTCCAAATACCAATACAACCTCTTCTGCTTTTCATACTGGAGTGTCTGCTGTAGATTTCTATTTTTTAGATGAAGAAGGTGGATATTTTAAGACAACCATTAAATATCCCCCTTATTTCTTGGTTATGGTACAAGATGAACACAAGGTGACTGATGTCGAAGAATATTTAAAGAAACTTTTGGAAAATTCTTTAAAGAATTCAGAAATCGTTTATAAAGATGACCTACAACAGCCAAATCATTTGCTGGGACTAAAAAGAAGCTTGATTAAATTAAATTTTTCCAATATGAATAGTTTATTTGAAGCTAGAAAATTGTTGAAACCTATATTAAAGGAAAATGAGGATAAAAAAAACCAATCCATCAGATCTAAACACAACAATAACAATTATTATAAAGAAGACATTAAAAGCTTGATCTCCGACATTAGGGAATACGACGTTCCATATCATGTTCGTGTTTCCATAGATAAAAATATTAGGGTCGGGAAATGGTATAAGGTCACTAAAGATGGTTTGGAAGAATGCACAGAAAGAATTTCGTTTGCAGATCCAGTAGTTATGGCCTTTGATATCGAAACAAGTAAAGCTCCTTTGAAATTCCCTGATTCCGAAATTGATCAAATTATGATGATTTCTTATATGATAGATGGTGAGGGTTATTTAATTACCAACAGAGAAATCATTTCCACCGATATTGAAGATTTCGAATATACCCCCAAGCCAGAGTATGTCGGTAATTTCACAATTTTCAATGAACCTGATGAATACAATCTACTTAAAAAGTTTTTCGAACACATAAAAGATGTAAGGCCCACAGTAATAGCAACCTTTAACGGTGACTTTTTTGACTGGCCATACGTTGACAATAGAGCCAAGTTTCATGGAATAAGTATGTTTGATGAAATTGGTTTTGGTCCAGATATTGAGGGGGAATATAAATCTTCATACTGTTCTCATATGGATTGTTTCCGTTGGGTCAAGCGTGATTCATATTTACCACAAGGCTCTCAAGGTTTAAAAGCTGTTACTAAGGCAAAGTTAGGCTATAATCCAATAGAATTGGACCCAGAATTGATGCTTCCATATGCATACGAAAAACCTCAGCAACTATCCGAGTATTCTGTTTCTGATGCCGTCGCCACCTATTATCTATATATGAAGTATGTTCACCCCTTCATTTTCTCCCTATGTACTATTATTCCGTTAAATCCAGATGAAGTTTTAAGAAAGGGTACTGGTACTTTATGCGAAATGCTTTTGATGGTCCAGGCTTATGATAGTGGAATTTTACTTCCAAATAAACATACTGACCCAATAGAAAGATTCTATGATGGTCATCTATTAGAAACGGAAACTTATGTTGGCGGACACGTCGAATCTTTAGAAGCCGGTGTTTTCCGTAGTGACCTGCCTAATGATTTTGTTATTGATCCAACCGCTATTGATGAACTACTCGAAGATTTACCAAATGCTCTGAAATTTAGTATTGAGGTGGAATGTAAAGCCAATATAGACGATGTAGTGAATTTTGAGGAAATAAAACTGGAAATATCCAAAAAACTAATGGATTTCAAAACCACTTGTAAGAGATCGGAATTCCCATTGATTTATCACGTCGATGTGGCATCAATGTACCCAAATATTATGACATCCAATAGGTTACAACCGGATAGTATGAAGTCCGAACGTGACTGTGCCAGCTGTGACTTCAATAGACCCGGTAAAACATGTGATAGAAGACTAAACTGGGCTTGGAGAGGAGATTTTTTCCCCGCTAAAATGGATGAATATGGTATGGTTAAAAGAGCTTTACAAAATGAGACTTTCCCCAATAAGAACAAAAAATCACCTAAAAAATACTTGACATTTGACGAATTAAGTTACGCAGATCAGGTTGCTCACATTAAAAAAAGATTGACTGATTATTGCCGCAACGTTTATCATAAAGTCAAAACCACTGAAACTGTTGAAAGGGAAGCCATTATTTGCCAGAGAGAAAATCCATTTTATGTCAACACAGTTAGATCATTCCGTGATAGGCGGTATGACTATAAGGGGAGAGCAAAGGAATGGAAAAAGAAATTAGCCAGTATCCCATCTACCGAGAAACATGCTCGTGATGAGGCGAAAAAAATGGTTGTTTTAAATGACTCTCTTCAATTGGCCCACAAAGTTATCTTGAACTCTTTTTACGGCTATGTTATGAGGAAGGGTTCCAGATGGTATAGTATGGAGATGGCTGGTATTACCTGTCTAACTGGTGCGACGATTATTCAAATGGCTAGAGCTTTAGTTGAAAGACTAGGTAGACCTTTAGAGTTAGATACAGATGGTATTTGGTGTATATTGCCAAAGAGCTTCCCGGAGAATTTCCAATTTAAACTAAAAAACGGTAAGAAATTATTCATGTCATATCCATGTTCCATGTTAAATTATAAAGTCCATGCTAAGTTCACCAATCATCAGTACCAAACGTTAGTTGATGCTTCAAAATATAAATATGAAACCCATTCTGATAACTCTATTTTTTTTGAAGTGGATGGTCCATATAAGGCAATGATTTTGCCAACTTCCAAAGAAGAAGGCAAAGGTATTAAGAAAAGGTATGCGGTCTTTAACACTGATGGCTCTTTGGCAGAATTAAAGGGTTTTGAATTAAAAAGGCGTGGTGAATTGCAATTAATTAAAAATTTTCAAAAGGATATTTTCAAAACATTTCTAGAAGGCAGCACTTTAGAAGAATGTTATCAAGTGGTTGCTAAAATTGCGGATAGATGGTTGGATATATTGGTCAATAAGGGTGCTATGCTAGAAGATGAAGATTTAATTGATTTAATTTGTGAAAATAGAAGTATGTCAAAAACATTAAAAGAATATGAGGGTCAAAAATCTACCTCAATCACTACAGCAAAAAGATTGGGAGACTTTTTAGGTGGTGACATGGTGAAAGACAAGGGGCTGCAATGTAAGTATATTATAAGTAAAAAACCATTTAATGCCCCGGTTACCGAACGTGCTGTTCCTGTTGCCATTTTTTCTGCAGATTTGAATGTTAAAAGAACCTATTTAAAAAAATGGTTAATGGATTCTTCCTTAAATGATTTTGACCCGAGGGCCATTATTGATTGGGAATATTATAAAGAAAGATTGGGATCTACTATTCAAAAAATTATTACTATTCCAGCTGCATTACAAAACGTAGAGAACCCAGTACCTCGTGTAGTGCATCCTGACTGGCTAAAAAAAAGACTCGCCGTCAAAGCCGATAAATTCAAGCAAGTCAGTTTAACAAAATTCTTTAAAAAAACGAATGAATATGTTCCAATAAGGGATATAGAGGATTGTTTTTCTTCAACTAACCATTTAACTACTGTAGCTACCAACCCCAAAGTTTCTAGGGTAATCACAAGAAATAAACGTAGAAGGGAGAAAAAGGATAAAAATGAGGAGGACGAATCACTTAAACTACCAAAAGAGATTCCAAACCCAGATGAAAATTATGTCGAATGGTTAAACTATTCTAAGCTTAAATGGAAAATTCAAAAACAGGAAAGGGAAAGAAGAGAGCAATTATTTGGTGCTAAAAGCTCTATTATGGGAAGAACAACTCTTGGTAACATGATGAAAAAGAAAGCTGAGTCATATGCAAGTGCTACTTGGGAAATTCTACAATACAAGCCTACTAGCACCCCTGGTATTCTAAATGTTTTAACATTGATCAACAATAAAGTCCATACTTTAAAATTTAAAGTTCCCAAGACAATTTATATTTCTTTTAAAAACAGTTTTGTACCTGAGCTTGAAACTTCAAACAAATGTTCTATTAATAAAATTAATGCTATGTTACCAAATGAAAATGAACTAGATAAATCTATCACTTCCAATGTTTACAAAGTTGTGATTTCAGAAAGAGCTTATGAGGAGCAAAGTACGGATCCATCCAGTATATTTAACAATGGGCACGTTTCAGGTATATACGAATCGCATATTCCGTCAGCTGAAAGAACCATTATGGATCTAGGCTGCAGCGTAGAATTTAGCTCCAATGTGAAAGGGGCATTAGGAGCTGGTTTGGAACAAGGCTTCCAAATATCAGATCTAAGAAGTGCAGATTATGATAGATATTTGAATTCCTTTAGTATGGACATTTGTTACATATTACATATGCCAACCACAATTGGATATGAATTTTTCACCATTTGGAACAGCTGGAGTGATGTGGTTCATGTTTATGTTTTGAAACCTTCAGCTGCTGCTCAAGAAATATCAGCCACTTCAGTTGAAAACTTGTATAAATCACAGTATGCAAAGAAAGTGAAAAGTTTAGATCAGCATCGCTCTATTGTTGATGCTTCGCCGCAGTTGATATATAATTTTGAATATCACACCGATTTGTTAAAACTTTATAAGAAGGTATCTAAGAAGATTGAGGTATTTAAAGATGAAAGGGGTCCAAAAATATTGCTGTTATTACAATCTCCGTTTAAATCTAAGTTGCTGAAGGTTTTGCGTGTACTTAACACGTTGCCAATAGTTGAACTGTCTATTACCGAATTAAAAGTCCAGCAATTGAAATGGCATACCGCTATTTCCAAAAGATTGGTTAACCATATTCTTTCATTAGGCTCATGGATACATAATCTTTTGTTGTTATCCAGGTATAGCGGCATTCCAATATGTAATTTAAAACTGGATAATATGGGGTATATGATTGATATTTTATTTTCAAGAAAACTTAAAAAGGAAAATATTGTTTTATGGTGGAACGAGAAACAGCCATTGCCCGATTATGGGGGCGTGGAACAAGATTACGATGTTTCTTTGCTGAGTGAAGTTAAATTTGATCCAATTAATCATCCTAATATTTATGATTCTGTTGTTTTAGAAGTGGAGCTCAACAATTTGACCATTAACACTATTCTCACGTCTTCTCTAGCTAATGAGGCAGAGGGAAACGATTTGGCTGAGTTGGGTGATTCGATAATAAAAGATGGGTTTAATTCAAACTCATTATCAATATTGAGACAATTATTAAGGCAATTTTGGGATGACGCCATTAAAGGTGCACATGTAGCAGATTCTTTATTACAATATTTTATTATGTGGGTTCAGAACCCTGATTCAAAATTGTTTGATAATTCTTTGAGGTATTATGTCCAAACGTCTGCAAACAAAACATTGCTACATGTGATCAAAGAATTTGAAAATCTGGGTGCATTTTGTGTTTATGCGGACAAGTCTAAAATTTTGTTAAAGACACCAAAATTTACAGTTGAAAATTCGTATGCTTATGGACAATATTTAGTAAAAGCAATAAGAGCGGATCCTATATTTACGTATTTAGATTTGAAAATCAACAAATATTGGGATTTGTTAATATGGATGGATCAATTTAATTATGGTGGTCGTGCGGCTACAACTATACAAGAAAAGGAAAAACAGGACTTGTGGGCATTTAATGAATGGAAAATCAAAGATTTCCTGCCCAAAATATATAAACCGGAATTTGAAGATTGGATTGTCATTATTTTGGATAGTTTAATTAAATCGAAAGAGACTGCGTTACAAGAATCTGTGGATGGTACCCAAAGAATAACGCAACTTTATTTTAAACGGAACATGTCTGAAAAAAACCTTGAAAATGAGAAAGAAAATGTTGGCACCGATGGAGGTGAGGCTGGCGATGATTCAAACGATTTTTTGGAGGGTTTTACGAATGTGTTTTATTTACCAATGATTAAAAGGTTTAAAAAACTTTACGATACCCAGCAAGAATATATTTTAAATCCTGCATTTAGTGCAGATTACGAATTTGAAAAATTACCTGGTACGCTATCTCGGAGAAAATCCCCATTGTTGGAACTAACCATTTATTTGTGTCATATAATGCTGCTGTCAAAGAAAAGACATTTAGAAGTTCGTAAATTAAGAAAAGAACTATTGAAAATATTCGAAATGAGAGAATTTGATTCGGAAGCTGATTTTGTTAATCCGGCAATCTCTTTAGTGGTCAACAACTTTGTTTGTGAATATTGTGCACATGAAAGAGAAATTGATTTTTGTAGGGATTTTCAAGAAGCAATTTTGCAATGTGGGAGATGTGGCAAAGCTTATAGTGTGAATGTTCTCCAAGAACAATTAATCCAGAAATTAGAGTCCCAGATACAATGTTATTTATTACAAGATTTAGAATGTGCAAAGTGTCATAAAATTAGAGAGGATAATATGTCTGAATATTGTCCATGTTCTGGTAAATGGGTTGAGACAGTTTCTAGGTCAAGGTTAACTTTAAATTTATCAGTTTTTAAGCAAATTGCTAAACATTTTGATTTTGCGATTTTGGGATCGGCATTAGAAGAGATGGGTATTTGATTTATTTATTTCGTGTAGAATGTTTTTCCTTTTTTGTTACGAACTGGTTTTTTTTTTTTTGTTTTTTTTTTATTTTTTTTAATTTTTTTTTAATTTTTTTTTTTTTGTAATTATGAATAAATTTATTACAACTCAAAATACAAAGATCCAACTCTTCTTGGATTAATCACATATTTGTACATACAGGATAAGCAATTTTTGTATGGGACATAATGAGTAAACTGAAAAATGTCGTACATAGGGATGAAGAATTGGTTTTTTTAGACAGCTTCATTGATAAGGATAACCAGCCGGATTTAAAACCAAACAATGTTATTATTCAAGGTTACCAAAGTTGTGGGAAAACATATGTAGTTGAAGAATATTTCAAACAGCAAAAAAACGAAATTTTAAGTTGTATTATTAACCATAAAGAAATCTTTAGCTGGAAGAATCTATTAAAGGAAATTTCCAGGGCCAGTTTACAAACTCTTAGACTAAAATTTAGCAATTATAAAGTATCCAACATAATTGATCCATCGGGTACCGAGCATTTCTATTTGTTAGTACGCTTTTTTTCACAACTATTTTCTGATTGTGGCCAGCAGATAGATGAAGCTGCTAGGTATAGTTTTTATGTTGTCATTGATAAGATTGACCAATTACCTGAAATTGATGTTAATACATTCCCTAAGTTAATTAAACTTCATGAAATATTACCTTCCAACTTAAAATTTAAATTGAAATTTATTTACACAGTAGAAAATGTTTCTTTTATAGACAAGTATGCTTCTTATGATATACCTACAATTGTTTTTCCAAGATATACAGCAGATGAGTGTTTACAAATATTACTATCGAAAAAATGTTTATTCAAGGCATCCAGCCAATTTAATGAAAAATTGGTTGATGAAATAGGCATTAAAGACACAGTACCTAGGGTGAAAAATCAAATTGTTGAGGCTTTTTTGCATTTCGTGTATGAGGCCTTTTATTTATATACAGGCAGTAATTTACAAGATTTGTTGGACATGGCTTTTTTGAAATGGCCCCAGTTTGTTCAAATTTTGAATAACGACAACTATGCAAATGAAGTGGATATGTACAAACAGAGTATTGACCTATGGAAAAATACACAAGATTATTTGGAAGAAAATATACCTGGGAATAATAAACTGGAGAGTCAATATGATTTATCGGATCTATCCAAGTATTTATTGGTTGCTTCATATTTGTGTTCTTACCTTCAGCCCAAATATGATAGTAAGGTATTTGCAAAGAAATCAGCATTAAGACAAGGACGGGTATCGTATGGTCGGAGAGCCAAGTTTGATTTTAATCCTAGACATTTATCGCCGGGCATTTTTCCCTTGGAAAGATTATTGGCAATTTTCCAAGCCATATATCCGTATTCTGATCGAGATAGAAATTATACTGACGAAGAAAAGGATGATATCAATAATAAGCATTTTTCAGGTTTAATACCCAATACATCTAATGTGGAGGTTTATGAAGCAATTGGTGAATTAATATCATCCAAACTTTTATTACCTTCCAAATTTTTGCATGCAAGTCCATTAAATTCAAATACTAAATGGAAAGTTAACGTTCCTTGGGAAATCATTTTGGAAATTTCTAGCAGTCTTCACTTTGACATAACTGAATACCTGCAATAAATATGTGTAGATATTATTAGAATAAAACTTTTTTTTTTTCTTTAAAATATATATATAGAGAGAGTGTGTGTGTGTGTATGTGTATTTGATACCGGTGTTTATATGATTAAATATATTGCCCGAGCATAATTATTTATATTTTTAAAATACAGTGTATAAAGTTTATTGGTATGGAAGTAATAAATCCTCGGTCATACATTGTAGTGATAGAGGACTAATAACGTTTAGAAATTTATTAAAAAAAAAAAAGTTAATATTTATTGTGAGTGTGCTTTTACTTCTTTTTTTTTTTCTTTCTATTAATATTTTGGGTCATATCGATTGAAACATGGTAAAAACAAATAATCAATAGGATTAGGAATGCGACGAAGAAAATAAATGGTCTTAAAAACTGATCAATATCTATTTTGTGGGATGCGTCAGAAATTGCTAAGATATTAAAAATGATTTTAACCATTGTATTTATTTTTTAAAAACAGTTATTTTTTGTACTTTGGTTTATAGTCTTATAGACTCAATGAAATAAAATATAATATTCTCCCAACAACTTTTCGTATTAGAATTAAATTTATTTCTACTTTTATTTAAAATTTATTATGGAATCCGTTGAAATATTAAAATGTTTCTTATAAAGATAAATAACTGTCTTTGAAACATGTTTGGTATGAGTAGAAATGTGTGTAAGAGTAATAGGAATTAGTGATAGCCGTTGTTTTTTTTTCCCATTATTATTATTATTATTATTATTATTATTTTTTTTTTTTTTATTGAATATTTGGAACTTCGCTCACTTTACTGTAATTTTTGGGTCCGGTACCAAAAAGGCATCCAAATATTATGACCAAGTAAAATATTAAGTAAAGAGAATGTGTCGAAAAGCCTATTTATAAGGATAGTAATTTATTGGGAGATTGTTATTTATGTTAGTAAATCTATAAATAGAGTTAGTCGGATAATGGGAAACGTACAAAAAAGAGCATTAATCGCTGAAGATAGCACAACACTTTCTTCAAACAATTCATTAATAAACAAAAGGAGAAAACCTTATAAGACAAAAAACGTAACACGAGGCTATAGTGACGAATCATTGGTATTTACGGATTCTGATATAGATGAGGCTACTAGTTCTGATCTTGAACAACAAGAACCGGAAGGTGAGAAAGAATCGGAAGATGAGCAAGAACTAGAAGGTGAACAAAGAAATAGGTTATTAGCTGAAGAAGAAGAGGATGGCAGCTATGTCTCTGTTTCCAGTGATAACATTGAAATAGAACCATTTGATTTAAAAAGAGAATTGGAGGAAGATTTGAATAACGGTAGTAGAGATTTTAATCCAAAATTTAAGATTGAAGATCAAGAAGACAAATGGTTGGATCAGTTAAATAGCAACAAGGACAATATTTTAAAAGCTAAAAGGGAGCAGGAAAAACAAGAAAAGTTACAAAAAAATAATAAATTTAGATGCAAATTATCATTGGAGCATGCCTTGTTAAGATTATCCTTTTTCATGGATAGTGGGAAAGATATAAATATTTTTACCATGTTGGCTCGTCTAAATAAATTGAAAAACAAATATACTGTTGTGAATACCAACAGAAAGAGAAAAAAAGGGGGAAACCTTGAGAATAATAATCATGTAGATAAGGTGCATTATATTGTTAACGCAATTGAGTATGTTACAGAGCTGATCAGTATAATAGAGAATAAAAATTACGAAGGAAATATATATGAAATGAACAAGTTGGAGATACAAGAGGCATTTAGGGAAGAGACACTAAACGCAAAAGAGAAAGATTTAGTGGATGATGATAAAAATGTTAAAATATGGAGCTTCAAATGGGTTAAGAAATCAAACAAGGAAAATAAATATTTCTCTAGTTATGAAATGAGGTATTGGAAATCTACCTATTTCAAAGATAACTTTGTCATAGTTAAATTTATAGATGATAAGGACATAGATAAAAATTGGATCCTTATAGAGTGTATAGAGTTTTAGTGTTATAGGAATGAGGGGAAGGCTACCAGTCTGTTGTTTGATGATCTGAGTTTAACAAGTCCTCGTTGCTCTTTTCATTTGTACCAGCAGTTTCTGTATGGTCTTGTATATAACCCTTAATTTCGCCACTAATTCTTTTATCTATAAGAACTATATTTTCATATTCTAATTTGTTAGACTTATTGCTTTTATTCCATATAATTAATATGGTTCTAAATTTATTTCTAATCTTATTAATTTCCGATTCATAAATTTTAACACTAGAAGAAGAATTGTCTAGAGTCAATTGTTCAATAGTTTTTATGACTTGTTGGCAATGTTTGACTAAGGTTGTTTGTTTTGGTTCTGTCTCTTTGGGCAACATTGATATAATCAAACTGCATATACTTTGAATCTGACCTATATTATGGAATCTTTGAAACCCAACTTGAAGACCATATTGTTTTCCCTCATAATAGTTTTTTTCTAAGTTTTCGTTTCGACCTTCTTCATATCCTTCTTTGTAAGAAACCTCTTCTAAATTAAATAAAAGATTATCATCGTAATCGTCTATGCACATTGTTTATTTTATTTGATATATGTTATTTTTATTTAATTGACTGATTGATTAGTAGTTTGAATTAGGAACGAGATAATGAGTAGATGTTAACTACATGGTAAAGAAATGATGAATAAAAAAGAAAGGGTAATTTCGAGAAAGTAGAATAGTTTTATTTTTTTTTTTTAAAAAAAAAGAAGGGAAAAAAAAAAGATAAATTTATAGTGAAAAAGTGCATACAAGATATTTTCTGAGTAATAAAATATTAAAAAAAAAAAAATAATAATAATAATAGTATGTTATAGCTCTTTGTTACATAATTTCTTAAATATAAACAACCAAGTAATAAATATATTTCTTATAAAAGTAACTCAATTCATTTATAAAGTATTACCGCTTTTAACCTCCTTACCAGTCTTTTTAATCTTTTCTAAAATAGTCTCATATGGTAAAGAACTGTAAACATCAACCGTTTGTTTTTCAAGTGAGATATCAACTTTTGAAACTTCTGGTTGCAATTTAGTTAAAACTTTGTTAATGGCATTGGAGCAGCCTTGGCATGACATAACAACATTAAATTGATAGTGGTTAGTGGACATTTTACGTTCTAGGTGTGTGTGTATGTGAGGGTTGAATTCTATATATTTGAACTTTCTGTTAGAAGATGAAATTAGAAAAAAAAAAAAAATATAAAAATATAAAAAAGGACAAATAAAAAATGAATCATTTTCTTTCTCTTTTATTTTATTTATAACTTATTTAAAATGCACCTGATTTCTTTTTAAGCGTTGGAAACAAAATAAATTATAACCAAGTAATCTTAAACCACGTGATTATTTGGTACCTTTTAAGCTAAAAAACAAAAATATATCTATATAAACTTTTCCTCTTTTCTTCTTTCAAAATTCTCCTCTTAAAGTACGAATTTCATCAATGCAATCTTTCCTCATGTCAGTGTCAGCAAATAACAATACAACCCAAGTAATCAATTCATCTGTTTCAAATAAATAAAAATCTCCATTATAAAAATTATCCATTATATCCTTTAATCGAGCAACTAATAATTGACCAACCATTTTAAACTTTAATTTCAATTCCTCAAGTTTAACCCCCATATTGTTGGCAATAAAATTATTTGTACCATTTAATATCAACGAAATAAATTCCGATAAATTTTCAGAAGATTTCTCACTGATCGCATCCCAGCCTAGTATTTGTTTTGTAATACACGTATTAAAAATAAAATATAAAATCTCATAGTAAATTTTACCCCTTTGGGCTTTATTCCCCAATTTCAGTAATTTACCATCAATTATTGTATGAATGTATGGTAATAATTTTTCAATGGTAGTAGTCCAATCCGGTTCTGTCTCATCATGTCGTATGATAAGCAATTGTTCATCAATATACTCTTTGATCTTTTTCTCAATGATTTTGATTTTCGATTCTAATGACATGCTAACTAAGTCCTCCAACTGAGTTATATTACACTTTTTTCGTAAATAATATAAAATATATTCCATATCATTAATAAATTGTACCCAATTGTTACCATCGTTATACTGTAAATTACAAATAGCAAAAAAAGAAGTTTGTAATAGACTTAATTTGTAATTAACACCATAGATATCTACGGTGTTGTTATTTTCATCTGATGAGGATATAAAGTTCTCCTTTAATAAATCGCTATTCATAGAATCCCAAACTCTTATAAAATGTTTCGGAATATTTGTAACTTCAAACGCATCAGTCACAGTGACGTATGTCTTATTGGCACCATCGTTATTTTTAGTGATAGTGATATCACCAACCTCTTCCTCTTCGTCATTAAAGTTTAGGTCCACTTCAGATCCCCAGCCATCTTCACTATCATCTTCGGTGTCTTTAAGATTACCTGTATCATTATTACTATTAACATTAATCTCATTGGTGCTTTTTCTCTCCTCTATATCATCTAAATTCAGTTCATCATCCCACGCAGAACCCCAATCGTCCTCCTCAAGGTTGTTTTGATCTTCCACATTTTTATTAGCATGTCCTCTCCCTATATGTTTATTATCTATGGAGCTGACATTACCGCTAGTCTTGTCCCCTGTGACGTTTCTTTCTATTTCATAAGAAATTTCGATCAGTGTTTTCTCATTGATTATGTTATCGTCAGCTTTATCGAAAAAACTTCTAAGTTCTTCAAATTTCTGCTGAATAAGTTGATCCAATATAACTTGTTTATACACTTTTTCATCTTTTAACAATAAACTTAGGTTAGTTTTCGAATTACCACAAAGTGTTAATATTGAAGATTTTTTCCCCTCCTCTTGTGAGAGTAGTTTTTGCAAGTTTAATAAAAGTGCATTATGATGTTCGGCATCATTTCCAACTTTTAATATTTCTTTAATATTGAGTTTTATGAATTTTTCCAATTCCTTCTGGAAAAGTGTAGAAACCGGTTCGAAAAAAGCCATTAATTTACTATCCCACCCAATTAGTGAATCAACAAATTGAACCATATTAATAAAGCTGGTTAAATAATCTTGAAGACTCAAGTTTTCAGCAGACTCGATCAGTTTTAAATCAAGACGTTCGTCACCGGTAGTAGTTAGCTCAACTTGAATTTTGGAACTAAATAAAAAACATTTAACAAATTTGTTTAGAATGGGTGAAAGTTGTAAATAGGTAGTTATTAAATGGTCCAATCTTTTTAAGCATTCTTCAACCTTCGAAGTTTCTGTAATTGAAGTAATAAACCAAATTTTTAAAGTGGAATCAGGACCATTGTACGCGATTGGATTCTTGGTGGCAATACTTTCTTGCGATTCTAATAAAGTTTTGACCATAAATTCATTTAATTCTTTTAAATGTAATTCATTATTTCCAATACTGCGGTTAATATTTAACACTTTAGTATTGGCGTCCACGTCACGAATTACAATTAATCTATTGTACATATTTTCCAACAAGGTTAAAAAGTCTAGATGTAATGAGTCAATTTTATTAGAAATGGATTTGGGCAAAGTGGGTTTAATTTGATAACTATTGGTTTCCGCCAAATTTAATAATTTATTAAATTGATTGACCAAATTTTTTAATGTGTAATAACAATTTTCAAATTCACTTAATTTTAAATTTGTTTGAAATTCATTCAATGACTGATTGATGGTTTTCAATAGGAGTAATTGATCAATTTCTGCAATATATTCAGAATCCTGGTTTTTCAATCTATCCAAATCTTCAGGGGAGGTGATTGAGGGTGTATTATCAACGGTAGGGCCAAACACTTGGTTATAATTTTTATCATTCTTAATAGCCAATTGCAGCGAATTTTGATCTGATAGAATTGACAACAATTCGTGATTCAATTGATCAATCCTGTCCTTAATATTTTTTTCACTCATATAGCTAATATATATTTAGGTGTATACTGTTGTTTGGTTGGTTGTTATTCAAGATTTTGATTTTAGTTACGAAAAAAGATCAATATTTTTTTTTTTTTAATTAGCAGTGATTTTTATCTTATTTTTAAGATGAAAAAGACATTTTAGTTTATGTAACCCGGATATGTTAATAACGACCAAGAATTTCCGAAGCTTTCTTTTTTTCACTGCGAAAATAAAAAGGGAAAAACACGAACGTGCAAAGTGATATACAAATTGTAAACCACAGTCAAAAGCACGTGATCTGCACCAAGACAAATAATATTAAAAAGAAAGAGATAGAAAATAGAATAACACACAAATCGCAGAGTTGTGTAGGAAAAGTCAGATAATATCTTGATGAATGTTGGATAGGAAAATATTTATCGATCATATAGATTCTGAGTGAGCTGAGAAATAAATTATCATCATGTAACATACAATGTCATTGCTGTTATTCTATCCCACACAAGGCTGGTGCTACAGAATTAAAAAAAAAAAAAAAAAAAAACTAAGTAACCTTACTCAAAGCTCTTTTTTTTTTTTTTTTATTGTGATGTGTAACTGCTTATTGAAGAGTAAACAATCAACAGCCAATAAATGTGGTCAAAGTCAACACACTTTTGTTTGTGTGGCCCTGACAACTTTAAAAATTGGTATTGATCTATTTTGCCTTTCACTCTTCTTTCTTTCTTACACTCCCTTCTTCTTACATTTCAAAGGTATATTACCAGTTTGTATCACAGTATTGCTTAAAACAAGCTGTATTTATACAAAGCATAATCTGAAAAAAAATGAAAAAAAATAGAAAAAAAATGAAAAAAAATAGAAAAAAATAAAAAAAAATAAAAGAGAATAAAATAAAAAAAATATTTTCAACACCATGTACAACTTACCCGCTTGTTTTACATATATTTTCCCTAAAGGGCTTTTTTTTTTTTTTTTAAAAAAAGCTTGGAAATATTGCTTAGAATTAATATATCTACTGTATCAACCCAATATATATTCGTATCAATTACAAATCCAACACCTAACTTTCTAATCCATAACAAAAGTTATAAAACTACCAGCTATTTTTTTTAACAATGGTAGTTCTCTAACAATCTTATCACAAAAGACTACAATTTTGGCACATTTCTTTCTTACTTTATATCAAGTTTAAAAATTGCATAAATTTAAATATATTGAGAAAAAAAAAAAAAAATATCATCACAATAATCCTAATTTTAAATCACCATTCTTATCATAAATATTTTCAATCTCAGTACAATACTCTTTTAAAGATTCATTATCGGCTATTTTTCTAGGAAAATTCTCTTTTGCTGCTTTACATTGACTGTACTCATGTATCACAAAATTATTAAAATCCCCTTTAACCATTTCACCTTCCATCGTAGATAATATTTTCAATTCAACTAGTAAATCATTTCTTCTTTTGGCTATTTGATACCTCATATCTTTATATTTCCTATCATAAGCAGGAGTGTTAATAAATCTCTTGTAAACCATCTCAGTACCATTGTTTTTACCACCAGTGGAAATCAAACTATCGGTCAACAAGTCCAAGTCTTCTAAATAAATCGCCCTTTTCATAGATACATTTTTAGTACAAGTAGAAACTACATTCTGCGCCTTTTTGACACTCCAGTACGATAACGTGGCTCTGCTACTCAAGTATAAATTCATTGCTATGGAAAGAAGCAACAATAAAACAACTGATTTCTTCAAATATGTTAGATTGGTACAAAGTATCCCAATCCCTCTTATAATTTTTTGGACCGTAATGAATAACCATGTCACTAAACTGTATGCATACCATCTAAATAATACTCGTAACACAACTCTAAAAGTAAATTTTAAAGTAGGCTTATCATCATTAGGCAATTGTTGTTCTTGTTGTTCGGTGTTGTCACTACTTTCTTGGCCAGTTATTCTACCACCCAACTTAACAGATTTAACATATTGACCATGGTTGCCCATAATCCTATAATAATGATTAATTTCATGCTTTAATAAATGTCTATCTTCAATGGCAAATCTTTCCAAAACTTTAACAAACAGATTCCTCATAAAGGACGACACACCACCAGTGGTACTTGTAGCTGGTGCTTTGTCACAATACTTCAACGTGTAGTATACGTTCAAACTACTTTTTTTACGCCTGCTCTCATCTCGTGGTACTTCCGTAATTATATAGGTAATGACAATTTTGAAAACACCTATCAATGGAATAGACACATCTCCGTTAGAATGTTCCACCTCGCAATAGTCATCTTGCATTTTGTTGATGGTCTGAATGGCTTCCAACATTCCATCAGACAAAACAACCGATCTACCAATATGTCTCAAAGCAAATTTCAATTTTCTCTTCAAAGAATGTGCAGTTGCAGTAGTAGGTGTCACAGTGCCATCGCCATAATAGATCCATGGGTAAACCCTATTTTCATAGTTATCAATAGAGGCAAAACTAAAACATTTAGGAAAGCATAAAGAATTCTCTCCAAACAATATATGCATCAATGCCTTTGGTTCAATGGGGAAATCCAGCCTAAAATGATACGTTGCTTTAGCAGCAACTTCTTGTTGTCTAATTTTCAACTCCGCCTCCTTGGCCGTTAACAATTCTACCAAAGGCTGATTAGCAATTACATTATTCTGACAAATTGCAAGTGTTTGGGGTGAAACATTATCACTATTGCTATATTCAGCAACAGTGCTTCTTTTTAAATATTTTTCCTTTTCCAAGTTTTCCAGCTGTAAATCCTCGTATTTCTTATCAATCGATCCCAACTTTAGTATTATTTGCCTTTCATCCAGTGGTTTATCGGTAATACTAGCATTAATCACCAAGGCTTGCAATTTTTCTGTAAGTATATTGATCCGTTGGTCTGTTGCTGATATCTTTCTTATTCTGGTCTTCATGACTAACCCAGTGTCCTTATATATATTTATTGTATCCTGGTCTTTAGACACTTCACAAGAAACAATATCTTTGATATCTCTTCTGATCAAGCAGATGAACCCGGTCGAATTTAAATAAAAATAAATGTCGTGCAACGTAACAAAACAGGTTCCTGAAAAATCTTGCTTGTTATTGGGCGAAAGAGCGCATTGAAACTTTAACAACAATCTGTCATTGATAATGCAAAATAAACATTTAAATTGCAAGTCGTCATTTATTAAATTTTGAGGATAATACTCTGGATATTCAATGGGCTTGCCCACTGTTTTGTAACTCGTAGATGCATACCTTGCTGGATCTTTAGAACCATAGTCCATCAAACAAAAAGTATTCCAATTAACACTGCCCCATAAATTGGCGGTGATTGCATCCGGTATATCTTTATAAGGATTGAAAAATGTTGATAATATGCTTAATTTCGTTAATTTAGTTAGAATAGGTGTTTTCAACGTTGGCATTTGGAAAGCCCCATATTTATTATAAACTACATCGCCATATTCGTTTAGCTCAGCACCTAATAAATCAACCAAACTTTTGCAATTGGTAGTGGTCGTGACTTGTAAATCAACAGATGTAGTGGAAGTACATGCAAATTCTCTAAAAATAGGTGGGAACCTCATAAAAGACATCTCATATTCCTCCTTGGATATGTTCTTGGAAACCAATTTTTGTCTGCTTTCAGCAAAAGATCTAATCCAACTCTCCAATTCTTTAAATGTTTCCGCTTGGAAAGCCAAAGTGATAGCAGGAGATCCACTGATAGCAACATCAAAACAAAATTTTCTGCTATCCTCATTTGCACTATTATATTTCACACTGGTTAACAAAACCCCAAATTTATCTGTTTCCTCCACATGTGTTTTACTAGTCGATAAGGTCAGCATACCAAATACAGACTTTCTAATGAAACACCATCTCCTAACCCAAATTGTTCTTGCTGGCATTCCAACTGAAGTCTTCAAAAATAACCAACCACTTTTGTCACCAACAGTACCGTTATTTTTATTAAGGGGATGGTCTGGGCTTAGTTGCGCAGAAGCACTAGGCGCTTTAGGTGCCTCTTTCTGTGCGTGTGTTGAAGCACAATCTTTTAACCTTGATTTGATGGTTTTGATATTATAATCTTCAATGTCTCTGCTTGGTGTAATCTGTTCAATACAAAACTCTTCAATCTGTTCTTTAGCTTTTACGATATCACCTTCTAATGATTTGTTAGCCTCTATCGAATCAAGAAACCATTTCTCAGATGCCTCAAAGTTTTTGTACGCAGTAATGTCTATATCAACATGGGACTGTGCATTTTTAGCGTTCAATACAATTTTGGGTTTTAAAGCTTTAATGAATTGGATATTATGTTCACCAAATCTATTAAACGTCATTGAAATTTCTAAAATCAAATCCAAAGACGCCTTTAAATAAAGTTTGCGAGCCTCGAACAATTGAAAGGCATCCTCTCTAATTGTAGAGGGATCTACACCTTGATATTTAGCTGCCTGGTACTTATTTAAAAATGAATCGTATTTGGTTTGGTAATAGTCAAAGTTTTTCCGTTTTTCTCTGTAAGGTTTGATGACTTCAGTCAATAACATTAGCAATTCATTCAAATAGGATTCAGGGTTTCCTTCTAAAACCTGGAATATCTGAGACGTTACATCTCTTAAGGATCTTTCGAAATCATTGATCAATTCAGGAGTGGTTTCAGTACCATCTAACATTCCAGATTCAACAAATCTTGTGGGAGGTAAGATTTGTGATTGTAAAGTTAAGTAAACCTGTTTAAAATCATTAAATCCATCTCTGTACTTTCCTTTACTAAATTTGGAGGTGTTATCCAACCAAGTTTCGATATATTCAATTTGTGAATGGAAAAAATTTACATTTGCTCGAAAAGAAGGAGAATCCAATGATGCTTCTTTAAAACCGACAGATATTAGTTTTAAAACATGAAGTGTTTTGTTGTTATCAGAATCAACGGTGGAAATGGTATTGACGTTCTTTTCTTCAACCATTATACCTTTATTTTTTTTGTTTTTTTTTGTTTGTTTTGTTATTGACTGTTTAATCGAGTTGAAGAGTAAAAATGATAGTGACCTGGAAATAACTAGCTAGTTAAAAACAAATAATAAAAAAATAAGAATAGAATTGGAAAAAATGAGATCAAAAGTACAAAATTTGTTTTACGAACATAGAAAAACCAAAAAAATATAAAAACCGCATAATTTCAAGTTTTTCTTTTCAGGTGCTTTTAAGCGAAACAAAAAAAAAAAAAAAAAATTATTCCTGTTGTTACTGTGCCATAATTTCTCATGATAATAAAATGTTATATAATCTAACGTCGAAACCAATCACGTGAATCTTCTCTTTATATATATATATATATGTATATATATTTATCCCCCCCCCCCCCCCCCCCTTTATAAGCACACCTCTAAAGAATAGACAAAAGAAGACATGCTACCAATAGTCAATATCCTCTTCGACCTAAATCATCTGCTATTTTTAAATAAAATTGCAAAACATCAAGCGTAACAGGCGTGTCCCTTTTAACCAAATTAATTTTCCAATTAATAATATCCAAATGGTCTAATCCAGGTAACGTGCCCATATAAGTCCCCCATCTAGCGCTATCCAAAGTAACCAACCCATCATTTGGTTTGCCGTTACTTAATTTTTCAATGATTTTCCATGAAAGATAAAATGTATTGTGCCACTTGGGAATAAAATACGAACCATAACTGAAATATCCCACCTTATCATCATCCAGCACCCTTTCATTAAAGTCGTGCATATGCTTTGTGGTTAATTCATAAATTGGCTTAGGTAACAGTCTTCGTGCACTTGTTATATTAGTTGTATCTTTGCTAGTATTATTATATAACCCGCCCTCTTTGTCGCCATCATTTTCATCTGCATTGGCTTTCGACGTGAATGTTACTTGGTTTTCTAAATCTTTTGCTAACTGTACAATAAAATCAGCCATCTCACTGCCTCTATGTGGTGTGGATACCGTTGTTAAGGAACAAACTTGATAATTTTTTTTTTGTTCTTGAGGAATCTCAGATATCAAATATCTAGCATCTAGTCCACCCATAGAATGTGCTATTATGTTCACCTTCATTAATTCATCATCTTGTTGTTTTCCACTTTCCTTGGATTTATGTAAAGATACTTTGTGTTGTATAAAATGGTTTAATATGTTGGCCCTTTCTTCAATACTTCCAAAAGCAGGAACCCGTGCAGTTAATACTTTACAGCCATTTCTTTCCAATATGTTTTTAACACCGATCCAATAGTCAATCTCCAGTAAAGCCTTGATATTGTCATCATCAGTGTACACATTTTTCATCATCTCTTCATCATCTGTAATTAGAGTACCCATATTTCTGATAAATTTTATAATTTGGTATATAGAAGGCAGCAAAACTAATCTGTCAAATCCAGATATACCATGGCACAGCACGATTGGGTTAGCAGGCGTATGAAAATTATCTCCCAGCGGTTTTATCTCTCTAATTATTTCATTTGCTTTAATATATTCCTGTTTATTATGACGGATTAATTTATGATTATGGAGTTTTTGCTCTTGTTCTTCCTTGTTATTTTCCAGTATTTGTTTTGAATCTGCTGCTATTAGCAGAGAGGGTGTGCCAAATAATACCACTGCACCGGTTGGCACTATATACTTTAATGATGAAAGCCTTTTAAACATTAAATTATTACTAATTTTCTTCTCTTCTCTCTATATTTTTTTTTTTTTTTTTTTTTTTAAAAAATTAAAAATATTTGAGATAGTATTAAAAAGCTTAATAAAAACACTTTTTTTTTTTTTTTTTTTTGCGCTTTATCTTGCCTGTTTATGGATTTATTTACCTGATTATTTATATATATATGCATAGCATAAGTTTAAAAAAAAAAAACATAATTAAACATTTATTGATTCAAAATTCATTTTCTCCCACTGACAACATTCATCATGAATTCCTTGACATCGCCTAGATTGTTGACAACATTCAAGCCCCATTGTCTTAGTCCAACCACAACCTCATTTCTTGTACCATACAACTTATGCAATTTATCAACAACCCCCAATAACATCATATTAGTACCATATCTATCTTTCCAATAATCATTTAAGCATAAATCAACAGAACCAATATCTAACCCGCGGGAACTAGCTTTTTCCAAAACAGAAACTAGGCTTTTGGAATCACCTAATCCCATGTTTAAACCTTGGCCAGCCAACGGATGCGTAGCATGGGCTGCATCACCTACTAAACAAACTCTTGGTGCAACATATGTATCTGCATGAAACATTTTCATTGGAAATCTGGCACGACTCTTCTCTAGTGTGTCCTTGATCGGAGGTGGATAATTCTCATCTACATAATACATGTCAGAATTGTTCTTGTTGATTAACTGCTGCGATTTCACCTCAATACGATAATCTATGTCTTCAATTATTTCATCAAAAATTCTTTTATCAACAGCAGCATCAGACAATTTGCGATAGTAATACTGCATATCACCATCTTCTAAAATAAATGCAGCGTTGACCAACTTAGAAAATACATTAGAAGGTAAAGAAACCAAAAGCTTACTTAGTTCGGGTGTTGTACTCCAAACTAATGTAGCCCAATCACCAGGCAAGGGCAAGTGAGCAATAGGACCTGTAGGTAAAAACCTTTGCCAACCTCTAATATGATTAAACGGTGGATATTCTAGCTTCATTGTTGCTACAACACCCCATTCGTTATAAAACCAGCCACGCGTTTCGATACCAGCATATTTTCTAACCGGTGATTGAAACCCATCGCAACCAATCAATAATCTCGTCTTGTAAGTTTCTCCGTTGTCTAATTTGACATACGGCCAAGGGTTAGTGTTTTCAACGCCATTGGCAGTAGCATTAGTAGTGGAAGGTTTAACAATGTCTACAACTTTACAATTATCCGCAATTTCGATGGGGTTAGTATTGTTATTGGCATTCAATTCCAATAGTTTCATATAAGCACTGCTTTGGATGTTTAGTAATTCGACCATATTACCCATGGATTCTCTGTCCATAGCCATTCTACTGGTATCGTTTAAACCATCGCTGACATAAATGCCATCAAATGGCTGGATTCTATTAAACTGCAAGGGTAAATTCAAATCGCCAGTTAAAAAATCCATATTTTGTGGGGTGATGCTAACTACTCTATTGGTCATATATGCTGAAGATGATAGGTTATGGAATTTTGGCAAATTCTCAGACAAATTACCAGCATCTACTAGTGTGGTTTTGAAATGTTTTAAGTTTGGAGATAGTTTAATGGCTGCTGCTAGAGTTAGACCAGCTGGACCACCACCAACAATTAAGATATCTGTGGATTTGACCGGTAATGTAGATGAATTGTTTTCATTGGCGGCAATAGTGGAATAATAGTTTGAGAGCAACGGGGTTGTGCTCTTAGAGTGGTTAATCGCGTTAACAATACTAGAGCCAAGAGTAGAAATGTTGGATGATGCTTTATTTATTCTTTTCAGTGGGGGTACTCTTCTAAACATGAATAATTTTATTTTATTTTATTTAATTTTGTTTTTGCTTTCAAAAAAGGGTTGGTCTTTACAACAAGTGGTTTGCTTTTGATTATTTCAGTAAGCCTATCTGTTAAGATACCATTTTTTTTTTTCTTTTTCTTTTTTTACCCTTTCTTTCCATTTCGTTTGTCAAAGTTTAATTTTATATAAAACAAAATAAGAAATTACTGCAAGGAGTTTAATAGATACTGTTTGTTATGCCGGGTAATCATATCGCATAACGTGACTGTTGTATCTTATCGTATAACGTGATATGTGTGGTATGTGTGGGTGTATGCTGATATCTTAAATACAAAAAATACAAAAAAAAGAAAGAAAGAAAAAAAAAAAAAGAAAAGAGGAAAAAATTTTTTTTTATGAAAATTTTTTTTCTTTTTTATTTTTGCCATCAATTTTGTTTTTTTTTTTTCTTTTTTTTTTTTTATATATATCTTTTTTCTTTGTCTTCTTATAATGTCTGAACTTATTACTAACTAAAGTTTTATTTCAAGAAAAAAAAACTAAAAAAATTAAAAAAAAATAATAAAAATAAATCAAGGGAAAGATGTCTTCTAGAGCCTGTTATGTGTGTGGTAAGTTAGGTCATTTGGCTGACCAATGTGATTCTGAAAAATTATGTTACAACTGTAATCAACCAGGTCATGTTCAAGGTGATTGCCCTTTGCCAAAGAGTGATGAACATAAACAATGTTACAACTGTGGTAGTACCGGTCATATCAAGAGTGAATGTACTGTTCAACGTTGTTACAACTGTAATGAAGTTGGTCATATTTCCAGAGAATGTCCTGCTCCAAATCCACAAGGTGGTAGAAGATCTTTTAACAACAGATTTGGTGGTAATTCTAACAACAGAGTCTCTTGTTACAAATGTGGTGGTCCAAACCATATGGCTAAAGATTGTTTAAAAACTGAAAACAAATGTTATTCCTGTGGTCAACTAGGTCACATTTCCAAAGAATGTCCAAGTGGTAATGGTACTGGCAAAGTTTGTTACAACTGTAATCAACCTGGTCACATTTCTAGAGACTGTGCAAATTAGGAAGTATACGGATGAAATTTTATTAATAGCCTAAAGTATTTTGACTGTTAAAACTTTTTCTATTTTTTTTTATCTTTATAAACAAAAAAAAAAAAAAAAAAAAAACAAAAGTTAGTTTTCTTTATATCGATTTAATTTAATTTATGTTGTGGTTTGCTTTTGTAACATAATAAAAATAAATAACTGGAGATGATAATTAAAAAAAAGAAAAAAAAAAAAAAAAAAAAGTGAATGTATCTATCTAAATTTACTTTACTTTTCCTTTTCCTTTTTTTTTTTTTTTTTTTTTATTTTTTATAAATAGTTTGCCTTTATATATTTATATATACATGTTATACTCTATACTATAAAAAAAATTCAAAATATTGTACGTATATGTAAACAAGTAATATCAGCTTCTCAAAGTATCTACAACTTTTAATGTTTTTGCACATATCCTAGGGTCATGAACCCTAACAATATCGCAAGTGTTATTACCAGCACACATAGATATAACAGCCATAGTTTCTATATCTCTTCGAGAAGCAATTAGCTCATTGGTTATGGTTCCCAAGAATTTTTTCCTCGATGGACCGATTAAAATGGGATAATATGATCTAAAATATTCATCAAATTTGTGTAAATTCTTGATTAATTGAATATTTTGCGGCCCGTTTTTGGCAAATCCGATACCAGGGTCCAGTATAAGTTGCCACCTCTTCATACCATGTGATAAACATCTATCTATTGCAACGTCTAACTCTTCACAAATAGCATTGACCAAATCCCTGTTACTATAATCGGCATGTTTATTCATTGAACTAACGTCACCTCTGAAATGGCTTAGCACATAACCCACCGTTGGGTTTTTACTCAACAATTCAAACATCGCGGTGCCATCATTACTTAGACTGCCCATACTAATATCGTTTATAATATCACATCCTAACTCAATAGCTTTTGCAGCAACCTCAGCTCTATAAGTGTCAACGGATATTAATATATTATCATTATCCGACAAGAGTTCCTCTGTCAATTTTAATAGTATAGGTTCAATTCTGGTTATTTCCTCTTTGATGGAGGGTTGCTCCGACCCAGGTCTGGTGGAACACCCACCGATATCTAGGATAATTTTTTGTTCGGGGTAAATTGCCAAAACGTCCTTGATGTTTTTTTTAATTTGGGCTATTTTTCCATCAATAGTAAAATTTGGGTCGCCATCACTGAAAGAATCAGGGGTGGCGTTTATAACTGACATAATGTATGTGGGATTGTTCCCACTGGTACCACTGTTTCTTGGTATGTTATATTTCAAACCGGTTCTATTCCCACTTAATGGTAACACTTTACTTAATCCCCATGGTTTAGATAATTGGTTTAAATGATCCCATATAGGCTCAGCAGTGATCGGATGAACTAAATCAGGGGGAATTATTTCGCACAATGGCAATAACACAAATCCTCTTTCCAACATCCTAGGATGCGGTATAATCAAATCTCTGGTGTTTAAATTAACTGGTTCTTGCAACTCATTGAAATACAATAATAAATCCAAATCAATGGTTCGTGGACCATTGTCAAAATGTTTTACTCTTTGCAAACATTCATACTCAATTTTTTTACAATATCTCAATAGTTCATGTGGCGGAAAATTTGTCTGTAGTTTGATCACACCATTATAAAAAAAATCCTGGTCTTCAAAATACATAGGTTCACTTTCATAGATTGAGGATATATCTAAGATTTTGTTACCAGGTACATTCTCTAAATTTTGGAAGGATTGTAAAATATTACTCAATTTATCGTTCATATTGGAACCAAATGCCAAGTAACATACAGAATTCTTATAATTTTGAGTATTGTTGACGTTTGTGGCTTTAGATTTTAATGGTAAGTCGAAAGTATTAGATGCAGTGTCAATCGTATTTCCAGTAGTATTGAGTAAAATTTTGGAACGGTTTTCAAAATCGTTTATGTTTCTTAAGCATTTGACACCAACACCAAGTGTATCTGTAATCGCATTCAATTTGGTAACTTTAACTAAAATCTGACCATTCTCTTTGGTGCTGGTTTCATTACCCGATATATCAGGGAATTCTTGGAATATTAATTGTGCCGTGGATTCAACCAATGCTTCGACAGTTTTAAAATTTTCACTTTCTAAATAGTCACAAACGACCTTGATGATTTTACGATAATTTGGGAAAAAAGTGCCAAAAATGGGAATTTCAATATCCAAAGTAATAAACTGTTTTTGTAACCTTTCAAAAGTAAAAACACCAATTAAAGTTAACAATTGAATATCTTTTAAAATTAATTTACAGCTGGTTGGAGTACTTGTGATATTATGCTCGTCCTCTTGGTTTGTTTGCAAAATAACTTCCTTACATCTAATGTTAGCATTGGGTAGAATGCATTCTGTTTGTAAAGATTGAATGCCCTTGTACGTTTCTAATAGGTGTTTGTTCAAATAATTACTTAACTCTAAAAGATTTCTGAATTTTGTGCTGCCAGTTGTTTTAGTAATTTGGGAAACTAAATCCCTAGAAATAACTGCATAATTCAATGAATATTTCAAATCGTCATCTTTCGAAGCCTTACGGAAATCAGTATTCATATTAATGTTTATGTAACACGGTTGCGGTTTAAGTAAATTCCAAGCATCTGGTCCCACAACAACATTTGTCAAATTTAACCTGTCTATATGAACAGAGTCTTTATGGAAAGACCGAAACTTTGAAATCATTAATGGTAAATGTTTTGATAACTTAATTTTTATAATATTTTTGAACAGCAACACTTTGAAAAGAAAAAAAAAAAAAAAAAAAATTTGGAAAATATTATCTGAATGTTGGTAAAGATATGAGTTTGTTTTTTTATAAGTGTTTTATATATATATATATATATATTGAAGTTTATTTCTTTCAAATCGTAAGCTTATTTAAAGTTATATTTCAATTAAGCCAAGTGGGAATTGAAGAATATAAAAAAAGAAAAAAAGAAAAAATTGTAACACTGTATATGATATATTTCATTGCAAATAAGAATATAAAAAAAAAAAAAAAAAAAAAAAAGGAAAAATGCCCTTTTAAAATATTAAAATTGATTAGAGAAAAAAAAAAAAAAAAAAAATTACGACAATTAAATCCAAGGCCCTATTAAGCAAAGCACCACGTTATGGATATAGGAAACATTTTATTACAAAACATGCTTCCAAGTGAATTATATTTATATCCTTTTGTTTTCTCCGGCTTGAATTGTGTTATTTAATTCCGATAATGATTAAAAAAATGGTTCGGAAACTCACTGCGGATGATAAAAATAAAAATAAAAAATGACACCGGTGTTAAAAGCACGTGTTAGGAATTCACAAAACTCCTACATAAACGGCCCTATTAATATAAGATATACAAGAAGCATTTATCATTATAAATTGTTTCCAAATCGAAAAGAAGATGTTTTAAAGAACAACAAAAAAAAATGACTTCAGCATAAATCTGATGTACATATATATATATATATAAACATGCTAACCTTTCACAGCGTTAATTAATAACACTGTTTGTCCTTTATTTATTAGTTCTTTTGTAGTATTCACTACCGTACTTCACACCCAACCCTAGCTTTTCAAGTTTTTCTCTTTCAAAATCTATCTCCCATTTATCTAATGGGTCAGTATCAGCTACAATGCTGCCAAATTCGGTAGTTTTTTCCATAATATCCCAAGCATCATCTATTGTTTCTAAATTCATTTGATTCTTACAACAATGTGCCAATATTTCTGGACTTAAAACATATTTACTAAAATCATCCACCCCCCACCATTTAACTATTGGATTTTTATAAGCTCTTTCAATTTCGCCTTTATATTTAGTTAATATCAGGTCTGCCACCCTTGTCTGTCTCTTTAAACCATAAAATCCGGCTTGAAATTTCTCAGGCGTATCATAAAGAACTTGCCTTAATTCTTCTACATTTAACATTGCTTTGGTGGAGGATTCGCATAACATTTTAGCATTTCCATAATAGATGGAAGTCCTTTTTCCCTTTAAAATATCTAGACACAATGGTAAGAATTCTCTCACAGAAGATTCTAATTCATCATTGTTTAATACTGGTGGTAAATGGGGGTACAATTGCATATATCTATGACGAAGTTTTAACTTTCTCTCGAATTTTAATGTCTCGTCATTTATTTCATCCAATACTTTCCCAATATCCTGGAATTTTTGATGGCTCTTTTCGAGCATCTTTTCGGCCACCTTATTAATCTGTACGGATTCTTTTTTTTTATCCTCTAATCTTCCCAGTAGAGCTGCATCTTTCAGTTTTTCTGCTTTCATCTTTCGTAGCTCGATGTAGTCAATTTTCTTTAACTCTCTACCTGGAGATGAACTTAATGCTTTTTCCAGTTCTTCATCAATGTCACTTTCATCAGTAATAATGCCATTTTCACTGCTCTTATCGTCATCATTTTCAAAAGCAGCGGATAAAGTATCGGTTTTGAAAGTATCTTGGTTAAAGTCATCAAATGCATCTGTTTTTCTTTTTTTTTGTTTATCTTCTAAATTTCTTATAAGTGGAGAATTTAAAGCTGTAGAAAAACTGGACCGTCTTTTTTTTTTTAGAGGTTGAGTACTGTTATATTGTGTGACATTATTGTCATGATTCTTGTTCTTATCTTTGTCAACAAGACCTAGTTTATTATCACCGGTTTTTTTGGAAACATTGTATATAAAAGCTCTTCTACGGGTAGTATTAGAAGTTTTAGGGTCAGAACACATTGTGTAACGCTATTAATTGTCAACTTGATGTATATATCATGGCAGTTGTTTTACTATAAATAAGTTTACTTTTGAATAAAACAAAAAATGAAAAAATATATATATATATATATATATTTTTTTTTATGATGATTAAATTTTTCCAGTAATCGTGGTTTTTATTGTTTGGACAAAATAACGCTTCGGATATATATATATATATTTCATTTCAAAGAAAATGTTTTTATTTACTTTACAAATATTTTATTAACAAGTTTTGATCAATTTAAAATTGCAGTTGTAATTAATTGAGTTAAAGGGCAGAGAAAGAAAAATAATTAATTAATTAAAATAAAAGAAACCTACACAGTAGAATAAAGATATGAACAGAAGATCCGGTAAGTCTAATAATAGACCATTTTCATCCCTACCTGCAGGTCCCAAGGCAGCTTCCAGACCTTTAGGTAAAATACCAACACATCCCAGAGCTTCAAACATTTCAACGACAAGACAAAATTTAAATACCAATTCGAAATATAATTCTTCTAAAGCTAGAGGGCCTAATACTTTACCATCTTCACCGTCATCCATTTTGAATTCTGGTTCCTCCAAAACTGCCTCTGAGATCAACACTGATGCTGTTGCTGCTACTTCCACTGCAAACAATTCTAAGTCCTCTAAATTCACATTTAAACAACTTCCAAGGAAACCAACTAACCAAAACGTTTCCCCTTCATCCTCTACGTTACCACATGCTCCTATTCATTCTTCCTCAAGACAATACAACACCAAGAAAAGTAAGTATAATGATAAAAGTTATCTTCACAGAATCGTAGCGTTACAGCAAAATCTTTTTGGTCAAAAATTAAAGTCGAAACAATTAACCAAATCACATGTATCTACAAGATTTCAATCCTCGATAAAAGCCTCAACAAGAATTATCTCTATAGAATGGGACCCCACAGGAAACCACTTGGCATTCACTAAATCAGATGGCACATTATGTTTCATGAAAGTACCTGCGCGTGATATTTCTGCTGATAGAAAGACACCTTTGCCTAAAGAGGAAAAAATAGGTGGTAAGAATAAATATGGGCACACTTTATTAAAATTTGGATACGTTCTAAATAATGGAATTAGTTGGAATAGGCTTGCGCCTGTTAAATTTTGTGTTTGTGGGCATGAGTATATTGATTATGAAGACACTAAGGGAAGGGGATTTTTAAGAGTATATGAATATAATAGTTCATTTGAAGAAAAACTGACCCTCGTAGATAAAAGGTATTTTGATGACGACAGAATTTTTGATTGTAAATATTCACCTGTCAGTGATATGGTTGTGATTGTTACTGAATCTAATAAACTGCATTTTTTAAACGAAACTTTGGAAATAGTTAACACCATTCAGTACGAGAATTCTATTTATTCAATCTGTTGGAATAATAACGGCAAATTTTTGTTTGTTGGTTTTAAATCTGGCGAAGTCGATGTTTTAAAGCAAATAAATAATGATAATGATGAAGAAAATGGACTAAGCTATAAATTTCAATCTGTTTATAAGATGTATCCTCATTGTTCTAAAATAACTACAATTGCTGTTGATGGAAGAGGCAAATTTGTTGCATTTAGTAGTGATGACGGGTTGGTATCGTTATGGAATTTGAATGATTTGTCGTTGATAAAAGTAATTGAAAGCGACTCCGGATTTAAGATCGTCTCTATCAGTATTAGTCAAGATGGATTAACTTTGGGAATATCATATGAAAATCAGAATAAAGAAAGATACGTGAATCTTGTTTTTTGGCCCTTCTCAACTTCATTGCTAAATCTAAAGGGTTCAACATTAGTTAAATTTTTAGAGCGGAAAACTTCCTTTATATTGTCAAATTCCAACAATGAAATTGAGTATTATTCTTGTTGATATAATAACTTATAAATGTCCATATTTATTATACACGTAATTTTTTTTTCATATTTAGATTTGAAGTATCTTTTGGTCAAATGTTACTTTTGTATTAGCAGTGTGTTAATTTATTATATTTGTTTTGTTATACAAAATAAATTATTAATATTTATTTATATATATTTACAGGTGTAACTGGTAGTAACGATAAAAGGATATAATGAACAAAAAAAAAAAAAAAAAAAAAAGATAATGTATATATATACACACATTTAGTTCAATAAGAACCCGATTGCTTCATAATATTTATCTCCAACCTTTTCCTTCAATTCATCTTTGGCAACCCAAGCAAATTCTAAAGCTTCAGTCTTTGGTTCAAATTTTCCCGCTAATATATGGCTCTTAATGAAAAATGTAACTTTTTCTCCATTAACTAAAGCTTTACAAGGCTTTGTAGAAACAGTCCAAGTGTTAATTTTATCACCACCCAATTCTCTTAAACCGGATTCGGCAATTTCATGCAAAATTTTACATTTACTGTTTTGGAGGAAGGATGGGAAAGACCACTCACCTGTTTTGTTAGATTTAACAATTAAATATAAGTTTTTATCTAAACGTCTTTCCAAGCTTTTTAAATCTCCACATTCGTCAGCCTTTGTAATTCTACTATTTGGTAAAATTCTTCTGTTAATATTATGGGAAGAAGAAGCTGAATCACCCTCATTAGGGTCATCCTCTGATTGTTGTTCTAATGGCAACACTATTTCTTGTGCGGCATTTCTTTCTCTGTTTCCCCTAACGTCTGGAACACCTTTAGAATAGAAAACACCTGGTAATTTAGAAACTGGTCCTCGTTGTAAAGCTAAAAATTTACGTTCGGCTAAAGTGCCTCTTTTGAAATAATAATATTGTGGGAAAGTCCACATTAAACGACGTTCTAACTCACGTTGGTATGCACAGTATGTTGATTCTAATTTAGATGGTTGTTGTGTAATTATTGGTGTTCTCGATAAAATTATGGCTGATTCGATTACACTTGGTTTGGTAACTTTAGTAGCTAAGGATCTTGTGAACAACATTTTTTTTTTTATTTTATTTCCCTCCCTTATCTTTGCTTCTTTGATCAATTTTTTTAATTATTTTAATTACTATATGTGATGTTTACCTTGTTGAATTATATACTAATATTTTTTTTTTTTTTTTTTTTTTTAATAAAAACCAACAGTTGGAAAGTTTCATCAATGTGAATGTTAAGAGTAGGGGAAAATTTTTTTTTTTTTTTTTTTTTTTTTTTTTTTTCATTTGATTTGTGAAATATCACTTGGTACTAAAATTATTTTCGTATGTCCGAAACTCTCGGACATATTTTAAGGTAAATACGAAGATAGTGACACTGATTATTTATATGGATTTTTTAATATTTAACTTTTTGTCATCTTATTTTTAAATGACAGAATGATAATTTTTAATATTTTAATAAAAACATCTTCTAAAAAAAAAAAAAAAAAAATAATAATAATAATAAAATTAGACTCTATCTCTAAATACCGTAAGAATATTTAACTTATATTCAAAAATATAACTTTAAATTAAATCACTCAATTTTTTTTTTCCCCTTTCTTTTTAACAATATTCTTATTCTTTTTATATTATTTCACCAGTTTCTGAAGTTAAGGGGTCTAACGCCGTTTTTTCCAACTTACCCACTTGTTTCATACCTTTATCTAAATCTGTCCACCAGAAAAAAAAAATGGAAATAGCAAACAAACACAAGTTAGGAATAAATGGAACTCTTAGATTACCTGTATTATTTTGGATTTCAGCAATAATTAAAGATTCACACCAGCCAGTAGCCAAACCCAACATAACTTCTAAACCAAAGTATTCGTTTTCTTTACCAGTAGGTAACAACGCCGAATAAACGGCTCTATTTAAAGAACGAATTGCACTTGAACTACTAGTAAAAAAAATTTGGAATAACCAAAATTCCCAACCATGCTTGAAACCAATTCCACTACTAGAAGAAGCACCAATTGACCCCCAGATATTAGAGAATAAACCAATAGTTAATAAAAAATATAAAGTATATTTAATCAACTTGGTACTAGCTTTATGAGATCCATTCCAGTTTCTATAAGCTAACATCCAACCAAACGAACCTAAAGAGGCAGCGATATAAGAGACAAATTGGAAAATAGTATATTCACTGGCACTTTTACCTAAGCCCAAAGTGGTACGAAATAACAAACCAAAGATAAATAGGAAATTGGAATAAGAAATATTCCATAAAACCCACCCAACAACATACTTGAAAGCTTCTTTATATTGGTAGATATCTTTCAAGATACGTGTAAATCTTTTAAATGGATAGCTAACTACTTGTAGTGAACCATTTTTTTTAATACTGTATTGAAACTTTTCCCCCTTAAAGTTTGGCAAAAAAAAGGAACCAATAGAAACGCAAAAAAGTGAAATACCACCACCTATAATTATTGCAATTAAATAATTTCTATAAGTACTAACAACACGATGTGTGTACACAATAACAACTCCAATAATTAAACCCAAAATACCACCAAGGTTACTGGCGATGATTCCCATAGCGCTGACTGTAGCGCCAGTTTTTAACATTGAATTACAGTTTTGAACCTCATCATATTTAGCTTTCATAAAAACAGGAATGTAAGAACCTTGAGTAATTTGATAAATTGTATCACAAATTAACATTACAACATATAAAATCGAGGACCCAACTAGTCTACCGTAAGTTTGCTCCCAAGCGACACCCAACAAGATAAAACATATCATACTAAATAAAGCAATGCTTACGCACATTAACCACTTTCTATAGTTACTAAAATCGGCAATACCCATCAATACAATGGCAACCAAACCTTCCAAACTTGTATAAATAGCCTTTAAATATGTTACGTAGGCAGTTGCTTGAACCAAATGACCATTGAATTCAAAATAACAATCACTACCAAACTGCTCACATTTTTTATTCGGTAACTTCTTGGGATGACCTAGCGTGTAAGTAATATCTTGGATGACAACTGGGACATATGTTTTTGCCATAGCCGAAACTGGCCCTGTGCTAAAACAAATTAATAACCAAGCTAAAAAAGATTTTCTTGAATTCCAACCTAAATATCGATTTTTTTCAGCACTATTTTCATTTAATAATATTATACTTGTTGGTGAATACTCTTTTACTAAAACATCTACTTTTTTTTTATTTATTTCGTTTTTATCAGGCACATCAGAAAAGTTTCCAGGCTGCTGTATCACCATGCTCAGTTTTATTTATTTATTTTTTTTTTTTTTTTTCAAAGGTTTACAATTTTTATTTTAGTAGTGTTAAAATTTTTTTAAAAGGTGAATATTTTATAATTTAATTATTAATTGAAGATAAATGCAAGAAGAAGGGTATAAAGAAAAAAAAAAAAAAAAAAAAAATATTTAATAAAAATAATTAGGCAGACAGACTAATATAAATATAGATGTATATTAAAAAAGAAGATATTTAATGAATTAAATAATTAAAATGACAAAGTGTACATATATATATATTCTTATTAGTCTGCTTAATTTACTTTGGACAATTTCTAACATGCTGGCATATCGCTGTTTTCAAATTTTTTTTGTTAAATTAGTTATTACAAATACATACACATAAAAAAAAAATTTTTTTTATATCTATTTATGCATTAAATAATTTTTATAAAAAGCTTTTTTGGAATTTTTTTTTTTTTTTTTTTTTTTATGCCAAGAATAAAATTATAATTGCTATTGAATATAAAAGCACAGCAATTTTTGTATCAGGTTTAAAAGTTTAGTCATCATATAACTGATTTTCTTATACTAAATTATATACTATATTGTATATGGGTGAAAGCTAAAGCACTGTGACAAAGATAGAAAATTTATATTTCTAATATTGTTGGTATTTTCCAAGAATAAAGTTTTCACACTGTCATTTATATATACTAGAAGTTTTATCTATGACGTATGGTGAGCAATTTGTAAGTATTTTTTTTTTTTTTTTTTTTTGCGCAAATTTTTGACCATTAAGAATAGAACGCTAAATCCATTCTTTCGTGTTATTCATAATCATACATTAAACGCATTATATTGGTAACATTTAACAAGGCATAATGACCATTGTGAAATAACCAATAAATCAAGCAACAAAATAAAATTTACATAGAGTACTAATACTATTTTACTTGATTAATTTTTTTTATTATACCTGACAAATACAATTTCTTCTTCTTCTTCTCTATAGTCAAGAAAAGTTTCAAATATTAGTTTTTATTATCAGAAAAATTTGTTATTATAGTAAAAATAGAGAATAAGTAAAAATGTCAACACAAGGAAGGTTATGCAACGTCTTCATCTTCCAAACTATCTAAGAAAGCTATTTTCTATGCACTTATCCTAACTTCTCCCCATTTACAGTTATTAACAAAAATCAAATTATTCTATTATCTTGCACAAAAAAAAAAAAAATAAACATACAAGGTAAACAATTAATATCGAGTTAAATACTTATAAAACTGGATAAATAATAATAATATATTAAAAGAAAAGAATAAATATTTTTTTTTTTTTTTTTTTTTTTTTTAAACAATAATAAAAATAGAAAATAGTGATAAATAATACAGGGGGAAAAAAAAGTATATGTAATCAACGTTGTTGTTGCTGTTGTTGTAACATAGACATTAAAGTGTTTAATTGAGCATTTGGATCCACATTTGACACCATAGGTTGTTGTTGAACGGGCGGTATATATCTTTGGTAGGGATTTTGTTCATAATTTGATGAAGCCGAAGATATTGGGGCAGAGTATTCATTTATTCTATTATTATGATTACCATTATGACGATGTCCGCCTGGTGAGCTTGAAGTTTGCAATTTTTGTGAAACCAACTTAGAAGATAACCCTTCACCAACAATAATATCTGGCTCTTCGATAACCATATTTGATTGCAAAGTAGCGCCGTTAGATCCTCCCCATTGAGCTGTTACTGTCCACTTCTTATCAGCATCAGTTAATTTTTGAATAGGTATTATACCCATACCATGTTGATAATCAAAACAGTTACGTGGACCAAAACCAACTGCCCAACGCACTCTTAATGAAGAGTTTGGATTTCTATTGAAATTATTCAGAATATTTTCAGCTTCCCTCCTTGAATAAACTTTAACAAAGGCATGTTTACGAGCATGGTTCAATATAACAGATTGCACCTCACCAAATGGCCTTAAGGTACTAGCAACATCCATTTGGTTCATATTAGGGGTGATGCCACCAATAAATAGTGTACGACTTAGTACTTTGATGTGTTCGGGTGGAACACTTGGATCAAATGTAACTTGTTTAGGCCTAAAATGTGGATTTCCCGGTGTATTAGTTTCATTAGGATACAAATGGTGCGTATTGCCGATATTACTTGGTTGTTCGTTACTGCTACTACTACTGCTACTACCATTATAGTTATTGCCCATTCCTCTGTCTCTATATGATCTACCACCACCACCATTATTATTATTATTATTATTGTTATTGTTATTATTATTGTTATTATTATTGCCATAAGAAGTTGACTTGGAAACACCTCTTGTGGAGCGGTTATTATTGTTCATTTTACCATTGTTGTTTTGATGAACATAACGTGGTCTGGAAACAAAAACTTTACCCTGCTGCAACATGGCCAAGGCCTTGACCAACGCAGCTTGTTGAGCATCATGGTCATTAGAAGCAGTAATATTTTTTGGAAGTTCAAAACTGTTTGGATGAATAATTGGCTCAGATGGAACAGAAATCAATATTCTATTCAAATCAACGGATGGAGCCTTGGAAGCAGAAGCAGAAGCAGAAGCAGAAGCGGAAGCAGTGCCGTTAGTATTGGCTTCAGAATTGGTAGCACCTGGGGCAGATTCATCCAGTTCAGTAAAGTACTTGGCACGCGTAGCATTCAAATATCCCTTTTGAAACAATCCGGATCTATCCCAAATGTTGATCAAATCACGTATTTTGGCCTTATGATCTGTAGAAGATTTAGAAATAGCATCTCCTAACAACTCTTGAATAGATTCTCCCAAAGTATAAACACCATGAGCAAAAGTGCCCTTTGGAGAGACGCTTTTGATAGATTCATTAGCAGCACGGGCTTGCTCTAAGTAAGCTCTACCAATAGAATCAATAATGTATAAAGAACCTAGCTTATGAGACGCCTCGCAATTTTTTGAATACTCAATAACCAAGTTAACTAAATTTTCTTCTTCAGAGACATTTTCAAGGGCAAATGTCGTTAATTTTTTAATACGAGAACCTGAAATGCCGCTCTTTAAACTTTTAAAAGATTCAAGGGTGTCAATAAAATCCTGGATTTCCGATGTCATTTGTATTACTAGAGTTCTCAGTGTACTTGGAAAGGGGATGGGGGACACGTAGGAGGAGGTTTCTGTAATATATATGTGTATGTATATATATTTACTAGTTTATTTATCTAGTGTTATTATAGTATCCTGTTATCGGCTTAATACTATGTAAGAACAAAAAAAAAAAAAAAATATTAATAACTGTTTTTATAGTAGGTAGTTAATTAATATTAGTAGTGATAACGGCCACAGGTAATAAAAGGTTTATGGCTTATTGATATTGGTTGATCTTAAGTTTTAAAATAACTTTATTATTATTAGTTAATATTTTTTTTTCTTTTATTTTTTGTTAATAACGGTGAAAAGGGAAATAAAGTTAATATATTAATAAAAGTGATATTTAGAATACAATATTTTTTTTAAAAAAAAAAGGTTTTAATTTAATTTAATTTAATTTAATTTAATTTAATTTAATTTAATTTTAATTTTAATTTTAAAAAATAATATATTATTTATTATACTTGAAATTCTTGATTATCGTTTAGTTTTTTCTCTCTTTTATTATTTCTCTTAACTCAAGATAATTAAGAAAAGCTAAAGGGAAGAAAAAAAGAATAAAAAAAAAAAAAGACATTTATCAGCAAGGTCCTTATTTATATACTCCTTTCAGCTTTATGTAAAATATATTTTTTTAAAAATAAATGAAAAATAAAAAGAAAAGAATAACACATTAAATCAATTTTAATTTACTTGTAATTTTTTTTTTTTTTTTTTTTTTCTTTTCTTTCTTCGTTAATTTCTTACCCGTCCACGCACCCCCCTGCAATACCTTTTTCTTTTTCTTACAATTTTTGTGTGCAACAAATTCTAAACCACAATTTTATTTTACTGCACGCCACCTTCACTTTTTCTTTTGGTTGCAATTTATGCTACAAATCACTGACAAATAATGAAAATATATTCATATATCATTCCGAATACCCAACTCCAGATAATTCGGATAAAATGTATCGCTTAAATTAAATATTCACATTACATTAAAAAAAAGGAAAACAAAAAAAACATTCATGAGCTTAATAAAAAAAATATCTCTCTCTTTTTCTTTTAAATCTCATCTTAATCAATCTCATAATCTTAGTTCGAGGTAACTCAAGTTACACCTAAAAGGCATTTCCAATTTTCCACTAATGTCATCAATATACAAACTATCAATTCAAGGAATTAGATCATTTGGTGCAGATGATCGTGAAACAATTGAATTTGGAAAACCTTTAACATTAATTGTCGGTACGAATGGTTCAGGCAAGACCACTGTTATTGAATGTTTAAAGTATGCCACAACTGGTGATTTACCCCCAAATAGTAAAGGTGGCGCTTTCGTCCACGATCCTAAAATCACTCACGAAAAAGACGTTAGGGCTCAGGTTCGTTTTTCTTTTACTAGCGTTAATGGACTAAACATGATCGTTACTCGTAATATTCAACTAATTGTTAAGAAAACTACCACTACTTTTAAAACTTTGGAGGGCCAATTAGTCACTGTTAATGACCAGAATGAAAGGAGTACCATTAGTACAAGGGCTGCTGAACTTGACACTAAAGTACCGCTCTATATGGGCGTCCCTAAAGCCATCTTAGAATACGTTATTTTTTGTCATCAAGAAGAAAGTTTATGGCCACTTAGTGAACCATCTAATCTAAAAAAAAAATTTGATGAAATTTTTCAGGCCATGAAGTTTACCAAAGCTATTGATAACCTAAAAGTCATTAAAAAAGATATGGGCATCGATATTAAACTATTGAAACAATCAGTAGAGCATTTGAAATCGGATAGAAACAAAAGCAAAGTTACAAAATTGAATATAACGACTCTACAGGAAAAAATCAAAACCTATGAATTGCAAGTTCAAAAATTTAGAACACAGCTAGACGAAATTACTGAACAATCAAATAAATTGTTTGATTCTAACCAAGACTTTCAAAATGTTTTGTCCAAGTTAGAAAGCTTGCGTAATAGTAAAATTTCATTACAAGAACAAATTGAAACACTAACCAATACAGTAGATTCGCCCTTGAATATGGGTAAATCTGATCTTCTAAAAAAATTATCAAATTTTACCGCTAATTTGGAAGCTAAAAAATTACAAATAGAAAATTGGAAATCTAATGAGTTATCCAAAAGAAATGCCAACTTAAATAATTTACGTCTAAAGTATGATGAATTAATTAAAAGAGATGGCGAGCTCGTATCTTGGGAAAAAAATACCAATTTGAAAAAAGAGCAATTAGTACAAACCATCAAAATTTTTAAAGAGGAATTTGATTTAGAGAATGTTAGCCTGGATTCTCTGACTACGTATTATAACAAATTAAATGCTGAAGTTGGTAATTTAGTTGAGGCAAATGCTATTGAATTAGAAAATTCTAATAGGGATATATCCAGACTACAAAATGAGCAAAGTATTGAATTACAAAGTATTAAGTATGCTATTACAGATAAAGACAAGTTGAGCCACGAAGTAGCAGAATTAAATAAAAAAATAGCCAACATTAATTACACGGAATCTGATATAGAATCTATTAAAGAGAATATTCGTAATTACCAAGAAAAACTTCACGAAATAGAAAAGAGAAATTCTGATAATTCTTTTGATCAAAAAATCAATGCAAATAAAAAGGAATTGATCTCACTAGAAAACGAAATTGACATTGTTCAACAAAAAATTATTGATTCTAATCGTCAATCAGACCTAATGGCTCAGTTTTCGATAATAAAAGAAGATTTTACTTCAACTAAGTCCAAATTGGCGCAAAAAGCTGCTGATTTCAAAAATCATACCGAACTATTAAAACATCTTGAATTTACAATCCCATCTGATGATAAAATGCTCTGTTCTACTTTTAAAAAAAAATTTATAACGTTCGCAGATAAAGCACAAACTTTGTCTCTCATCTATAGAGAGGCTCAAGACAACTATAATAAATCTGAATACAGTTACTTGAGTATTCAAGAGAATTTGGAAGAATATGATAAGCAAGCTCAAAAACTCAGATCTAAGATCAAAAGCATATTGCCTGAAGATTGTACTATTGATGATTATGATACAATTTTACAAGAAACAGAAGAATCCTGTCAAACTGCTGTAGAGAATTTGAAAATGCACAAAACAACTTTAGAATTTAATTTAAAGGCGTTGCAATTTGCTAATGTAAAGAATTGTTGCTATTTGTGTCAACGCAACTTTGAAGACTTGCATGATAAACTGAAATTAGTTAAAGAATTGGAAAAGCGAACAACCTCAAAATTTGAAGAAACTTTGAAGAAACAAGTTAACGAGGAAAAAGCATATCTAAGCGATTTACGTAAGGCAGGTCCATCGCTTGTTTCCTTGAAAGATCTACTCTCTAAAATTGAAATGACAAAATCGGAAAAAAATCTTATTCAGGAAGAAACCAAGAAATTAGAAGCCTTATTGAAAGATAAAAGAGAGCAGCATGAAAGGACACAGTCGCTTGTTAAACAAATTACTGAAGTATTAAAACCTTTGGGCGAGGAAATTGCCAGATTGGATGCCGAACTGGAGTTTATTAGTAAGAAGAAGAATAATATAGAAAAGGAAGTCAGTATATATCAGAAAAATGGTCCATTAGAGACAATCCAAGAATTGCAACAAAAGCAAACGCGGATTAATGAAAGAGGCAAAAAATTAAGAAAGGAAATTGATGAGTTACAAGTATTGAAAGATTCAAACTCCAAAGAATTTGATAAAGTTTGCTCATTATTAAGGGATAACACATTCAAACAGAATGAAGCTGAAAAATCCTTGGTTGATAAAAAAAATATGGAACTGGAAAGTGTTAAAAAAAATGATGCTATTAAATCTTTAACACTAAAAATAACTGAAGGAGAGAGTTTTGTGGCCAAACAAACCAAACACATACAACATTTGGAGATAGAATTGAGCAACAAAAAAGTGGAGTTTAAAGCCATAGAGAATGAAACAAGGTCCATTTTTGATACTTTTGTTAAAAACAAGGATTTGTATATTAATTTGAAGAATGATATACACAAATTTGATACCGAAGGTTCTGTGAAATTAAAACATGTTAAGGAACAAATAGAAGGGCTAAAAAAAGAGATGTCCCACATTACTGATGAAATTGCTGAATTTAATGATAAGATTAACGCTGCCACAAGAACTTTACAAGACTCTATAAACCAAGAGAAAAACTTGAAATTAAATATTGATTTATTGAACCTAAAAGACAAACTGCTATCTATAGAACAGGAAATATTAAAGCTAGATGTTCAAAATGCAGAAGCTAAAAAAAAGGAATATCAACAGGAGTCGTTAAGATTAAGGAATATGTTTGAAAAATTAAATGCGGAAAATGCCGGAAAGCTTGGGGAGATTAGACAACTAGAAAATCAAATAAAAGCGCTAACAGATCAGTTAAAGACGGACTATAAAGACATTGACGCTAAATATGAGCATGAGTGGGTCAAATTACAGGCTAAAACTCTAGTTACCGATGATATAGACACTTACTCCAAGGCACTAGATAGTGCAATTATGAAATACCATAGCTTGAAAATGAAGGATATCAACAGGATTATCGATGAGTTATGGAAGAAAACATATAGTGGCACTGATGTTGATACCATCATGATTAAAACAGATGAAATTTCCAACACCCGTGGAAAATCCTATAATTACCGAGTCGTTATGTATAAGCAAGATGCAGAATTAGATATGAGGGGTAGATGTTCTGCAGGACAAAAGGTGTTAGCATCTATTATCATTAGGTTGGCTTTGTCAGAAACATTTGGAATCAACTGTGGTGTTATAGCATTGGACGAACCTACTACCAATTTAGATGAAGACAATATAGCAAGTTTAGCTAAAGCATTGCATAATATTATCCAATATAGAAGAAGTCAGAGAAACTTCCAACTCATTGTTATTACACATGATGAAAGTTTTTTAAATTATATGAATGCCTCTGAATTTACGGACCATTTTTTCAGAGTTAAAAGGGATGATAGACAAAAATCACAAATAGAATGGGTTGACATAAATAGAATTACTGGATAGACTGTTTAATTCTCTCTATATAACTTTGTTGTACTTTAATCATGTCGATGTGTATATCGTATTTTGCATCTAATAATTTACAAATGTCTTTGGTATATTGGGGATCTTGAATTTCTTGGAACGATTCACATCTTTTTTGCGTGCTCATCTCAAGTAAAGCACTTTGATATTTACTAATTAGATATGCACCTTCTGCGCCCATCAGTTCCGAAGCCTTTTTGTTGTGCGGTATTTTGATTTTTTTTTGCTTATTAATATGCTTGATAAGTTGTAAAAGACGTTTATTTTTAGCTTGCGATCCAACTATATATACCTGGGTAATGTTCTCAGATAACCTATCTATCAAAAACTTGGTTTGAAAGGCCAAAAACTCTAAAATACACAAGTATTTCATGCATAAATCATGGAATGAACAATCCAAAGATTCTCCAATATACATTCCTCTTACATCTGGATCTGCAAAGGGGGTCCTATTGCCCAGGAAGTCCCCGTACAAAAATTTGTACTTATTTAATAAATGAACCGATCCCTTATCATCGTTGCAATCCAAATAGTTATTAATCTTGACGTGAAGCTCTGCTTGTGATAAACCAGATTTTATTGCGCACGGATGTGTTTGTAACAAGTGTTCTAATAGGATACCAGTTGTTTGTTGTCCCGATTCATATACATTGATATCCTTATCAAAGTTATTTTTCTCGAAAACATTTGTGAAAGGGCCCCAAACTCCAGGAATGACTAGATTATCCCTGCTAGAGGCAAATAAAAAACAAGTAGAAGTCCCAGCAACCACACATACTGACTTGTCAGGTTTTGGGAAAGTGGAAAACCAACTTGTGTAGCAATCTATGTGCGATGTTATATTCATTACATTCTTAGTATCGGTATCAATGACAGGTCCAATACGGCTTGCCGCCTCGTCAACTAATTTCAAAATATTTGGATTTGACCAACCTGACAATTCACCATCATGAGCTACCCCATTTTTGTTGGGGATGTCAACTAATGATTTGAAGGACCAGTTGAATTTTTTGCACATTATATAGGCAATATACTTATGTAAGTCCATGACCACAACATTTTTCTTAAATTTAAACAGACGAATAAGTTTTGGTACTGCCATTTCCGCTATGAAACCTGACCCGCCCAACTTATCCTTTTCAGAAGAATCTATCAATTTATTCGCTTCCTTACATTCTTGGACACTGCTAGAATCCATCCAGAATATCACATCATGTATTTTCCCAAGATTATTTGGTATTAAGTTATATGGTTCCGAATTATTATTTAAAACAACCATGGAGCATGTTGCAGCTATACCAAAACTTTTAATATTCTGATGAAATTTGTCAATTTTTAAATTTTTAAAACATTGATCTATAGCACAAAGGATCTCTGGAGTCGATTGAGTGTATTTGAAAATGCATGGGTCATTGTCATTTATGTAATATGCAACCTTTTGTGAAGTGGTGCTTAATAAATTATCATTTTCATAGTCAAATAATGAAATTCGTACAGCGGAAGATCCCAAATCTAAACCAACACCTAGTGGTTTACTTTCAATCCCAATGTCCTTCATTATTAAGTATAAATGGGTATTGTTTCAGTCTTATTAGTATTCTTGGATTTGCAAATCAATGTTATATTTAAAATTGGCGATGTTTTTATCAAAAAAAATGCAAAAAAATGCCAAAAAAAAATAAAAAAAAAATTTCTTTTAAACCACCATTAAATTTCTTATCACGAAAAAAATAAATAGGATAAAAAAACAAAAAATTTCGAAGAAAATATGTTAATAAATACTAACTAGTTATTATAAACAATGAAATACACACCATTAAAGAGAAAGAGAGATTTTAAATAATAATAAAAATAAAAGCACGATTAGATTTGAATTTATTTTATTTCATTTCATTTTTTTTTTTTTTTTTTTCTTTCATTGACGTCTTCTTCCTCTTCTTGCCATTTCAGGTAATTTAAATGGAACTTTCAAAGTAGCAATCTTATATGAAGCAGCCGTACTTTTTGGAATGTTAAAAGCTTCAGCTTGCGATACGGTAGCACCCTTGACTATACAACCCAATGTTCTAAATAAGGCAACTAATCTACTTGGTTTCATACCTAGTTCCTGAGCCAATGGGGTTATTTCAACCATAAAATTATCCAAATGTAAAATACAACATAAAATGTAACACAACAATTTATCTTCGTTTTGTGGGTCAATAACAAAGGACCTATCTTTGGATCTACCAAAAACCCCCGGTTTTAGAATGGTAAACCTATCCAAAATACCATCTACTAGGGCATCTGGTGGACCATTTAATTTTTCCAACAATTTTTCCTTACTATGAGATCTTCTATTATCATATACACCTAGCAACAAAGATAGGTAATATAACAATTGCCATTTTCTCATTGGTGTGTCTGAATTGAAATTACCCAATTTTTTAGTAATATACTGTCCTTTGGAATATGGTAGTAGTTCTAATTTTAAGGATAAGTCTGTTTCCTTCATTATTGAGTTGCAACGGATAAATTGCCACTCTTTCTTCGGTATTATACTGGAGATAGGATAAACATTTTCAACATCCGTGGCATCAACGTTGCAAGCTGGAATTGGTCTTTCAATGTTATCATCCAATTGCTGTCTAGTTGGCAAGTTCTGAACAGCAATGTTGACACTATCCACAATGTCAATAACATTATCAGCCAACTTAGTGGCATCTACACGATTCCTCTCCAAATCAGCAATGGCTTTTTTAGCTTTCTTGGTACCAAAAGCTTCACCTAAAGCATTTCTCATGGTAGAAGCACGAACATCCTTGGCTTGTTTAATCTTAGGACCACTTAAATATTTCTTGGATTTAGCAATAACCGTAGCGTTGGAGACGAATGGGGCCTTGTATAATTCAATTTTTTTTTCTTTTGGGTTATAAATACCAACGATATACTGGGATGGTTCGAAATTATTTGAAGAGGCATCATATTCTAACCTTTCATTTTCCCCGTGTAGGAGATATTCTGGTTGTTGCTTGGAATCCTCAATATCATCAATGTCGACGTGTTTACGCTTTTTATATAATTTACATTCAGTGTCTCTTGGGGCATTAAAACCTTTAAAGAAGTTGGCAATGACACACGCTGGCTCATCATGAACAGCAGAAACTTTGATTTCTGTAGAGTTATTTTTTGAGTTCATGATAAATAAAGTAGACGGGATTGAGAAAGATGAGATAACCTATATGGAAGTATACTTTTTATACTATAAGTAGTGGCAACTTTCCTCTTTATTTTAGCATTATACTATTTGATGCTGCTCGACAGAAAAAAAAAATATATATGTGTAAAATAGGCAAGTTTGTAAAAAAAAAAATATTGGCGAAAAATAAAATTTTAAACTTTGATAAAAAAAAAAAAAAAAGAAAAAAAAAAAAAAAAAAAAAAACAAAAAAAAAAAAAGAAACGTGAAAAAGTGGAGTACGAAATCTAACGGATTAAACACACGCTCGGTATTCATGGAAAGTAAATTGAATATTTTCTTTTTAATGAAAAATAATGATTAAAAAGTATATGCTAAAACCACTTCTAAAACAAAGTATAATAACAAAAAAAATAAAAAGAAAAGAAAGAAAGAACTCCATTTATCAATACTATTTTACAATATAACATTTGCCCAAACAATGTGCTTAGTTACTGCATCATATTTCCAAATTTTAGACGTACCTGTGAATTGTACCACGCTAGATATCAAGGCAGCTTATAAAGAAAAATTATTAAAGTATCATCCTGATAAAAATAAGAATGCAACAAATGTAGGGCCATATTCAATTCAGCAAATAAAAGAGGCTTACGAAGTTTTATCTAATCCCGATTTGAGAGACAAATACCAAAAAGAGCTAATAAACACTTCCAAGAAAATTGGTTTTTCAAACACAGGTGATGGTTTGGATGAGTTTTCCTTGGATGATTTTATACTCGAAGAGAATGCTAATGATGATGAATTTAGTTGGTATATGGATTGTCCAAGATGTAATAGTAAAAATGGATTTTATTTGACTGAAAAAATCCTCGAATCCCAAGGAGAAGATATTTCTTTGGATTTTAATAGTCAAATGTATCAAATAATTGTCCAATGTTCAATGTGTAGTTTATGGATAAAGGTGAATTATGCACAGCAACAAGAGGAATAATATATACCAGCGAACAAGGAAAGAATTAAAGAAAGAAAAAAAAAAAAAATATTTTTTTTTTTATTTTTTTATAATCCTATATATATATATTGTTTTTCCTTGAGGCTTTATTTATGAGTTCATTATATAAATACTAGGAACACCACCTCTGTCCCAAAACCACTTCATAAGCACCATATCACCGGATTCTTTCAAAGTATACCACAATTCGTCATCACTATAACATCCAACTACATAATTATTGTCACAAGGATAACATATATTTGCAAATTCTTTAATCATCTCTCTCTTAATATCTCTGTAAGTCAATTTATCATTTTTGTATGTGTTCGAGATAGTCTGTCTAGCATATAGTATATCGAAATGCGGTTCTTGTTGATATATCATATTGTCGTGTGGAAAATTATGATTTAAAGATTTTATAAATTTAATCAAAGGTTCTGATGTTGATAAAAAATGAGCTTCTCCATTTGGAGCTAAATAATGGATTAAGGTTTTTAATACATTGGATAAATGCGAAGTAAAGTAGGTTTCCACATTGTTATGATACACTTCTACAATTTTAGATATCAAACTATCATGCGATTGGAATCCAATGGAGTGCGTGTGAGATAAATAAGTTATAATGGAGGTTGTAACGTATAAATCACCATTCTTAAGTGGATCAAATATATATTCCTTTATGATATCGGCATCATTGTAAAAAATAGCCGGGAAAGCAGGAACTTTTGTTTTTTTTAACGTGATCGAAGGCTCGTCAGTTCGATAATAACGAATTTCATCTTCGTGTGTAACAACATTTGTAACATTTTTAAATATTGTAAATAAGTTATTGTTTATAACGGATAACAATAGTTTGTTATTTAGAGCAGATAAACTGAAAAACACAGAATTTTTGTTATCAACGTAGTGAATATGTGTGTGCATAATATATTTTAAAACCAATTTAGAGGAAGGATTGCTGAATATCTCAAGGAAGTATCTGTTTAACAAGGGGAGAACATTATTTTTCCCACAATATATGAATATTATTTCTAGTATTTCTATTGGTAAATGTTGCAAAGATAAACACTCCCTCAATGGAGCTTTCTTTACAATGGCTGGTATTGTTTCAATAGTCAAATTATTTTTGTAGCTAGTACATTCTACTTGTTGCTGTGCTAGTAAATTTTTAACATGTTGATTGTATTTTTTCTTATTTCTGGTTTTTTCATTATGAGGTGTAGCTGTTTTCCGATGTATTGATGAGATTTTATGGAAGTCCTTGGTTCTACAGCCAGGTATTATAAAACCCATATAGTATTATTACTTTTTTTTTTTTTTTTTTTTTTTTTTTTTGATTGAAAGCTTCCTTGGACCCATCAGAACAAGCTGATAGCACTTTATAAGTTTTAGGAATTAACAAATATGAAGCAGTGAAATAGAAAAAAGAAAAAAGAAAAGAAAAAAAAAAAGAACCTTGTCCGAATGGTTTCTCGGAACAAAGCCGGAATTCTGTAATATAACCGAAGAAGTAAAAGCCTCGCGCGCTTAAACATGCACATCCGTACATCCAACAGCTTACAAACAATGAAAAAGAAAAAAGAAAAAAAGGAAAAGTAGTAATAATAATAAGAGTAATAATAATAATAATAATAATAAAAAAAATTTTTTTTTTTTTTTTTTTTTTCTGTTTCTTTCTGTTCAATGTTATATATTACCATCATAAATGCCAAATCTTGTTTTTAAACTTGATTTGTAATTACTGTTCGGAAAATTATATTTCACAGATGCCTTTACCTTTTCTAAACAACATTAAGAAAAATTTGTCACCGTTAATTATAAAAAAGATTAAAATCAACATTTCCCCAGTCTACCAGTGTTATTCTAACAACCATATGTCTACAACAACAGATACTGGATCATCTAAAGTGATTCAACCTAAGTGGTACAATCCAAAATATTTACAAGCATCAAATGTAGATTCACACACTCCTGTCTTAAAACTGTACAATACTTTAACTCGTAATAAAGAAATATTTATTCCTTTATCTGGCGGTAAAAAAGTGACATGGTACTGTTGTGGCCCCACTGTTTATGATTCATCCCATATGGGTCATGCCAGAAACTATGTCTCTACCGATATCAATAGACGTATCATGCAAAACTATTTTGGATATGATGTTAAATTTGTTCAAAATGTTACTGATATCGATGATAAAATTATTATTAGAGCTAGACAAAATTACTTGTTTGAAAAATTTGTTGAACAACAACATGATACTATTTCGCCTGATGTTATTACGAAAGTTATGACCAGTTTATTATCATTTATTTCTAAAAATTTAAAACTTACTGGCATAGACACTATTGAAAAATATGAACAATGGTTTTCCAGTATTGACTTTGAAAAGGAAAAATTAGCCAATCCAAAGTTCCCTATGTATACCACATCCATTCAAAATGCTATCACCGGTTTGAGGACAAAAAATGAGGACCCCACAACTTTTTATCCATTAATTAAAGATATCTTTGTTCCAACTTTAGATGCGGAATTAGGCTCCGAAATTAATGATCCGGAAATTTTCCGTAAACTTCCACGTTATTGGGAAAATGAGTTTAACAAAGACATGAAGGCCTTGAATGTTTTACCACCAAATGTTACTACTCGGGTGAGCGAATACATTCCAGAAATTATTGAATATGTCCAGGCTATAATTAAGAATGGTTACGCTTATGCCACTACTGATGGCAGTGTTTATTTTGACACTTTCAAGTTTGATACCTCTGAAAAACACGATTACGCCAAATGTCAACCATGGAACAAGGGTAAATTAGATTTAATTAACGATGCTGAGGGGTCTTTGACCTCCACCACAATTTCTAAAAAATCACCTAACGATTTTGCCTTGTGGAAAGCTAGCAAACCCGGTGAACCAAAATGGAAGTCTCCCTGGGGGGAAGGTAGACCAGGTTGGCATATCGAATGTAGTGTGATGGCTAGCGACATATTTGGCTCTACGATGGATATTCACAGCGGTGGTATTGATTTGGCTTTCCCCCACCACGATAACGAATTAGCTCAAAGTGAAGCCAGATATGACAATTGCCAATGGGTTGACTACTTTTTACATACGGGACACTTGCACATTGAAGGTCAGAAAATGTCTAAAAGTTTGAAAAATTTTATCACCATTCAAGAAGCTTTGAAAACTTATTCATCGAGGCAATTACGTTTGTGTTTTTGCTTGGTTCAATGGAACAATCAACTGGATTTCAAAAGCAGTCTAGTTAATGAGGCTAAAGGTTGCGAAACCACTTTTAACAATTTTTTTAAGAATGTGAGGGCCTTGTACAATGACTACAAACACAATGTTGATAACGGTAAATTTATATCTAAAAAACTTGGTTCTTCTGAAAAGGAACTATTGAAAAATCTAGAGTTTGCTCAAGAACAAGTTTATTCATTGTTCTGTGATAATTTGAACACACCCGGTGTTTTGAAAGTTTTGTTGGAATTGATATCTAAAACAAACAGTTATATTTCTTATATTGGTGCAGACTTGAGAATTGAGCCTGTTTTGGATATTGTCAACTACATCACTGATATTTTAAGTGTTCTTGGATTCCCATCCCGCCAAGACAATTTAGGTTGGGAAAATGTTGAGAGCAATACCATGAGTGACTCCAACTCTTTATCGTCTGTAGAGGATATTGCTTTGAAATATGTCAAGGCATTAAGTCAATTTAGGGATGAGGTGCGCCAATTTTCCATTGATAAAAAACCATATGCAGAATTTTTAAATTTAACTGATAAAGTGCGTGATGTGGATTTATTACAATTAAACGTTTCTTTGGATGATAGGGGAGATGAACAAGGTGCTTTGATTAAGTTTTTAACTGATGATGAAAAGTTGGAATTGATGAAAATAATTGAAGAGAGGGAGGAAAGGAAACGTGAGAAAGAATTGAAAAAGCAAGAACAGGCCAGGCTGAGAAAAATTGAGGAACAGAAGAAAAAGGAAAAAGCGGCTATTAAACCACAGGATATGTTTAAAGACACTAACTTGTATTCTGCTTGGGATGAAGATGGGATTCCATTGAAAAATAAAGAAGGTGAAGATTTAAGTAAGAGTGTTATTAAAAAATTAAAAAAACAATGGGCAGCTCAAGATAAATTACATAAGCAATATTTTGGTTGATTGCTTTTTTTTATTTTTTTAATATTTTTTTAATATTTTTTTTTTTTTTTTTTTTCCTTTTTTTTTCTGGTGTATTTTAATAATAATTTGTTTATTTAATTTAATCCAATTTTTTTTTTTTTTTTTTTTAATAAAATAAGAAAAAAAAAAAATGCTTTATGATAAGAAGGACAAAAAATTTTTGTACAATATAAATAGATTCGAATTATATAACAAAATTATATATATATATATATATAAGAAAATTATTAGTAGAATAATAAGCTACACACAATACTCTAATCCTTGGAAAAATGTTAGAACAATCCAAGCTTTCCAATGCATTAAAACAATTGGCTGATATCGAAGATGATATGGAAAAAATTGATGAACAAGTCGAATTATTTAGACTAAAATCAACAATTCCTATTTTTAAGAAACGAAATATGTTACTCCAGGATATTCCCGGTTTTTGGAAAATAGTATTAAGTGAACATTCAGATTTTGCAGATTTCATCCAAGTTTCTGATTTTAAATATGTTGATTGTATAGATAAGATTGAAATTAATTGGCCAATCGTTAGTGAACATAAGAGCACTGAAAAGCATAAAGTTGGTGATTTTGATATTGTTTTTCATTTTAAAGAACTTAAAGAGGATGATGATATGTTTCCTGAACAGACTGTTACGAAAAAATTTAGAATTGAATATGATACTAGCAAGTTAAAAAAGTTACCAAAAGATCAAGATGAAGACAGCTTAAAAGAATTTGGGTTTTTGACAAGCGAAAAGGTAGATATTGAGTGGCCAACTAACTATTCTAAGATAAATCCGGATAAAATCAAAGATAAAACTAGTGCTGAGGGTAAAAAAAATTATAGAGCTGGCATGAAAAGTTTCTTTGGTTGGTTTAGATGGACTGGCTTAAAACCAGGAAAAGAATTTCCTCATGGCGATGATTTAGCTACCTTGTTCAGTGAAGATATTTACCCTCATGCACTAAAATATTACACCACTGCCCATAGAGATTTAGATGACGAAAGTGATGAAGAAGATGAAAAAGAGGGATATCATGGTTATGAGGATGAAGATGATGAAACACTATCAAGGAAGAAACCCAAATATGAATAGAAACCGCGCTCGATGTGATTTAATTTTTACAAAATAGTCGATTAACAAGTACTTCTCTGTAAAGAATTTATTTTTTAATACTTATGCATATATTAAAAGTAAGTATTTATTTCTATATAGTAATATTTAAAAATATTTATCAATATGGGATATACCTTGAACTAGTTTTATTTCTACTTCTATTCTTATTCCTATTTATATTATTACTATTATTATTATTATTATTACTACTTCTGCTACGGTTATTTGGTTTCAAAAAACTACTCATAGGATCATCTTGATTGTATTTATTATTACCATTACCAGTATTACTCTTGATCATATTTAGTGGATCCAAATTCTGGAATTTTGCTTTATTGACAATGTTTTTCATTGGATCATCCGATAGTGTTTTAGAGTTATTACTAGTATGGTTACTAGGAGTTGTGGTTCCAACCACACTATTAATATCACCTGTAAATTTTTTCTTTTTTTTTAAATTGGAAGATGTTTTCAAGGAAATATTTTTCTTGCCCAAAAGCATATCATCATCCTCAGTTTCTTGCTTATTATTTTTATTATTTTCTGTTTTATTAACGGTAGGATCATTATACATCCATTCTAACCCGTTATTTTTTCTCTTAGTATTTCTATCGTCGTGTGTGTCGAGAGAATTAGGGTTTCTATCCAACGAAGTTAATTCTTGTAATTCCTTTTCTTTTTTTATTTCTAGCTGCCTTTCTCTAATCTTTTTTTCTTCATTCAATAAATTTTGTTCCACTTCCCAAAATTTTTTTTGATTTTTCACTAAATGTGGATTCCATGATTTCAATAAATTTAAATCACCAACACCCATCTTTAGATAATGGTTTTATTTGAAGGATAAAAGATGGAGTATATTTTTATTTTATTAATATACCAGAGATATCAGCCACAGGGAAAGATATAGATATTCATCTAAGTAGTATATTCTAAGATTTTCCGGAACCTTTTTTTTTTTTTTTTTTCTTTTCTTTTCTTTTTATTTTTTTTTCCTTAAAAAAATATATAAAAAACCTAAATTGAGGCTGCTTATTTATTTGTTTTTTCTTGTAAAGAAATCAGATATAAATAAAGCTCTATAATACTCTGTTTGGATATACATTGAAAATTCAAGAATTTTTAACATTTATTTCTAGCAAGTAAACACAAAATAATAATCATAAAAATGACAATGATATAAATATAAATCGTACTAGAAGAAGTAAAGGCAGAATAATAACAGAGATACTAAACATCTTAAATAAAATACAGTTACATATCATACAACTAAATACATTTTCCCACCTCACCTCCTTTCTTTTTCTTTTTCATTTTTTTTTTTTCCTTCTTTTTTTCTTTTGTAAATAAATAATGGCATGGTTTCTTATTAAAGCATAGAATCTATGCTACAATAGTTATATTAACGCGCTGGACCAAAACATTAAATTAAATTATTCTACAGTATTTCCCTCTTGTTCCAAGTTTTTAAAAGAAAATGGTTCATATGCATACCCTTCACCCTCAAAAAACTTGGACATAGCCTCAACCCAATGCAATCTCAAAGCATGCAACATGGCAGAAGTACCTTCCATTAAAACTAAAACACAAACAGTTAAAACAAACCACATGGCAAATAGAGCAACAACTTTAAAAACACTTAAAAACGATCCTGGGCTATGGGATGAAAAGGAGTTTTGTATTGTCATATCCCATAACACAGTTGATAATTGAGCATGCGCTAATGATAATGCCCATAATCTTAGGTATGAAGCCGTATGTGAAATACAATTTAAACAAAATTCAATAGTATGAATAACTTGATGAATCATAATGTCACCAAAATTGAATTCCTGCTTAGCTTGGTCTTGTTCTTCTTCAACTTGTGGTCTATTTTCTTCACGCTCTTCAAGCAAGGACCTCTCCATTTGATGTTGCACTTGTTGATCTCCATTATGATTATCATTAGTGTCCACTTCAAAATCAAAAGCATCAAAATCATCATGGTAGCCAGCGTTTGTATCAGAATTATTGGACAATTCAAACTCCACACCCCTCAAATACCCCTTATTCCTGGTAGCCGTTAAATGATTTCTTCTCAAAACCAAGGGCTTGTATAATAGCAACCATGGTACACAAATTACAGCTGCTAATAACAAAATAATTTGTATGACACTCTGTCCAGTATACAATTTCACATCGATATTTCCAGGACTTAAAAACATATTAATTAACATATTTAATAGGCCAGGTGCCTCCCTGCCATCTTTAATCCAGTCTTTGCTCCATTTATATACAATGGCCCATGATAGGTATCCAAAAATGCTTTGCATGAATATCAATCCGGGAATAAAATTACCGATTATATCGACTCTCGACTGTCTATAACGGTAGTTAACTAGGGAAAACATAAAAGAATAAGTCATGTGAACAAAACCCATCAATATAGACAGCTTCATTTTATAGGAATTTGTAAATAATAACCCATTTTCAGTGCCATGCCAGCTATAATCCAAGCCAAAGGGATACACTTTCCCAGGAATTTTAGTAGCCTCCAAAGTTTGTCCAATCTTAAAATCTGTGGGCCATGACCAGCCCGAACTAAAAAAAGTCATAGTTTTCGAAAAAATATCGTTATACAGCAGACCAATGTAAATGGAAAACAAGCCCATTAAAAGAATAACATATCTGCCAGTAAATGCCATATCAAAAATTTCGTCCCTTTTCATTAAATTGAATTTACGTTCGTTTAAAATCAAATATAATCCAACTAAAAACAAAATAAAACCATGTCCTGTATCACCAAACATAATACTAAACATAAATGGAAACGTAACAATAGTAGCCAAACCAGGGTTGACCTCTTTGTAGGTGGCAATACCGTAAGCATCAACAATAGATTGGAAGGCTTGGGTGAATTTATTAGTTTTATGGTAAGTTGGTGGCAACCTGTTAGTTTCCACAAGACTAATAACAGGTTTTAAACTGTCCGCATGATGCAAATCAGTATAATCTCTTAGTCTGTTGGTTGTCTCTAATATCAAACTCGTTGGGATCCAGCCTTCCCCCAATAACGCAGTACTATCATTTTCAATATTTTTGAATAGATTCATGGTCACATACACATATTTTTCAGCAGAAATAGTTTGAAACCATTTAGGCAATTGATCTGCAATTACGAGTATTTCTGTGTATAGGGATTGCTCTGTGGCTTCCAAAATATGACTCAGTTCTTCAATACGAATGTTCAAGTTAGCACCATTATTAGCACCGTCATTATTGTTGGGGAAGTCATAAATCTTAGCATTCAATGATTCTACAATTTTTCTAACCCTAGCTAATAATATTTCACCATGCGTAAATATAATAAAGCAGTCTTTGTCTTTTTCTACAGCTTCATCTTCGGAATTTGCGTCTGGTTTTATATATTTATTATTATTAACATTTATTGGAGTATGATGGAAAAATAAATTACCACGTAAGACCCTCCACAATATTCTATTTAAAGGTTCAATTTTATCTCTATCAATAGAACCAACAATCAAGGAACCGTAATGATTATTAAATACGTTGTTATTGTTGTTATAAATTTCTTCATCTTCATCGTCTGATATCGCAAAGGTAGATAAATCATCACTAGGGATGTTAGCAGACTCACGATTTGATAGTAAATTTTGATTTTCCTCTAAATCTGTTGCAGTATCACCACCAATCACTAAACCTGGATTATAACTTAAAAATTTACCAACTTCATATAAAACACACCTTTCATCTAACAATTTTAGTAATTTGGATTTTAGCTCCAAATAGGAATCATTTAACTGCTGCAATCTATTTTGGAAAAGTTTAATTTCCTCACAAATATTATTAATGTCATCTATACGAGGAATGTTCATGTGCTCAGGGTTATTGTAAGAATTCAATCTAGTACTGGTATCACTGGCATCAGTTATGGTGGGTGGTAAATATTTAAAAGTGTCATTTGAATGTAACTTTACAATATGGTCCATATAATCCAACGAATGCTGGATGTCGTTTAATTTTTTTATTTGAAAGGCATAACTTCTTTGGAAAGTACTTTTATGGAGATTTAAATCTTTAAACATGATTACTCCACATTCCCCTAATAAATATAAAGTTTCTCTAGATATTTCTGTTGGGATGTATAATTCTATAAAGGACATATCTGCAGATCTGAAGATAGCCTCTTCCTTAACACCCAGCCCTCTCATTTGGTTTTAATCTCTTTTTTTTTCTATCTTTTAAAATTCAAAAGTTACTTTTGGGCGACCGGCTGAAAAGGACAGGATTGTATTATTAGAAAGAAATCGCTAAAACTATTAGAATATAAAATAATTAAAAGGTATATAAAAACTTTGCGATAATAATAATTATGATATTATGTATTTTGTTGTATTTGATAAATAATCAAATATTTTTAAAAGGGGGGCGCGTTAGCGGGTGTATTTTTATTATGGTTTTTAAAAAAGGAAAAGAAAAGAAAAAAAAAAAAAAAAAAATGGTTTCGTATAAAATGATACACAATTTACGGATACATGGCAGGAACTATTGTTGCTATTGAGACCGAGAAGGGCTAAATGCAGGTTCACAATTAGTAAATCGGATAACAAGTCTGGGGTTATATAATCATTTCTAACGAAAAAAAAAAAAAAAAAAAAAAAAACAAAATGAAATGAGCTGTACCAATGATATCTACAATGTATATGAACTTATCGATAATGGTTTATATTTTCCCCTATGGTAAAATATACAAGATTTCAACGGAAAGCACTCGGACACGGACAAGCAAAGCCGAAAGAAAACCGAAAACAAAAAGGGAGAAGTGGGAGGAACAGCAATCTTTTCATTTTTTTTTTTTTTTTTAATAAATAAATGAATGAGGGGGGGAAAGAAGGGAATCGATCTCCATTTTCTTTTTCTACACGTTTTGATCTCCCCTTTTCTTTTCTTTTCTTTTCTTTTTTCTTTTCCCATAAAAAAAAACATACATTTACTTACTCATATTAATATCTTATTTCGCTATGTATCCATCTTTACCATATCAATTTACCCATCTATATTTACTCAATCTAATATAATGGGGGAAAAAAAAAAATTTAGAAAAGGATAAAAATTAAACGTTAACATAGATCTCTCCTTCTTTTTTTCTTTTTTATTTTATTGTTAATCAAAGAAACCAAAAAAAAAAAAAAAAAAAAAAAAAAAAAAAAGGAATATGCATGGTATTATTCAAAATAACATTAATCCAAATAACACTTTTATCAATAACAACAATACTGCGGATAATGACTTAAACAAGGAAAACGAAACTAATGCTAACGATATATCAGCCACCATACAACCACATTTGATTATCCCTAAAAAAAGAAGAGGATTAAAAGCAAGACTGGACAATCCTTTTATTAATAATATGAGCCGCGATGACTTTGATAACAAAGGCAAGGATTTGTTGAATCATCCAACTATTTTGGCAACCGATGTTAACAAACCTAATGAGTTAGCCTATCCTACCAGAATATTCTCCAGTAGTATTAGTCAAACACCAAATACCAATATATTCAAAACACCGGAAATATTACCAAAAAACAATAACTATAATAACGATATCATTGGAAATAAAAGAGTATTTTCATTACCAAGCCAAAGTCTCATAACGGAGCAGATTATCGACTCACAAAAGCCATCAAAGTGTGACACTGTGAAAGATAACAATTTTCCAGCAGAAGAAGTCACAGCTTATGCAATCTCATCGTCCTATGATGATACTACTGATAGTTCAACAACAATCATATATAGATTTAAAAAAATAGCTTTACTAGGTAAGGGAAATTATAGTCAAGTGTATTTATACGAAAATATAACAGCAGATTTTGATAAAAAAGAAGACAGTAGAGATACTACTAAAATACCGAGATTTGTTGCCTGTAAACACATAGAGTATCCTAAGGAGTTAGTCAAAAGGTTTTCTAATGATAGCAATATAGATGATACTCCCACGCCTTCAACACCAAACTATCACAGAAAAATCACTACCACTAGCGCTTTTACCAGTGCGGACACTGATATGCTATTACGTGTGGAAAGTTCCCTCTGTAGAGAATTACAAGTTTTAAAAGGTTTGAATCATCCATGTGTATTAAAATTGTATGCTGTAAACAATTTAGCCTTTATTACATCAACTCATCCATTACTAAGTCATTGCAATAACATTCCTGACAATTTTGTTGATAATGGATCTAAAAGATTACCGGAATGTTACATGTTTACCTCTTATTGTAAATATGGCGATTTACTAAGATTGGCTAAACTAGCAGAACTATCATCATTAAGTATACAACGTATATTTGCTGAAATTGTGATTGCTGTTAAATATTTACATGAAAATTTGATCATTCACAGAGATTTAAAACTAGAAAATATCTTTATAAATTACAATTATTATGAGTTGGAAAATGGTGGTGGTAATGCCCCAGATTTTTCTCATCCTGTTATCAAAATTGGTGATTTTGGGTTATGCAAGAAATTATCTGATCCGAATGAACTATGCACAACCAGATGTGGATCGGAAGATTATGTGGCCCCGGAGATATTGATGGGATTGGCATATGACGGAAGGTTGACTGATTGTTGGGCATTAGGTGTTATTTTATACGGGTTGCTTGAAGATATATTACCATTCGATGTAAATGCCTTAACACCCAATGCAATTGGTTCCCCAACTATGAGAAGAAGAATCAGCGGAGGTGCGAATACCAGAAAAAGATCCACAGCCCACAAAATAGCGAGGTATGATTGGAAATGGATTAAAGTAGGAGATGAGGACGACCTTCTAACACAAAAGTCAAAAATTATTGTAGAGAATTGTTTGATCAGAAGAAATCAAAGGTGGGATATTGATAAAATTTATCATACCGAATATGTTTCATCGATAGCTTGTAAATTAACATTTGTATAAACAAATATTTGTATAGACTATTATTATTATTATTAAATAAAAAATAAAAAATAAAAAAAAAATAAATGTTTTTGAATGTGTAAACACAAAAAACATTGGTTCCTAGCAGGATCGAACTGCTGATCCCCGCGTTATTAGCACGGTGCCTTAACCAACTGGGCCAAGGAACCAAATACAATGACGTGCAACACTGAAAAAACAATCCTGTGTGTAAAACTATGAAAAATTGGATATGTTACCGTTTAGAAAGAATAGTTAGATGTATACACATATATACGAACAGAATAAGGTAGTTGACGTATCTTAAACCAAGAAATTTCCCCTCTATGGCAATAATAACACATTGTGATGAAATAGGATTCATTAGTAACAACAGATTTGTAATATTTGACATTGTATAATAGAATCTTATGAAAGATTATAAACAATTGGAAAAAAGGAACAAGAAAAAAAATGATTAAGAGTTAAAAGTGATATATATATATATATATATATTGTTTAGAGAAATATTGTTGCTAATAAAAAGAAGTCACACTCACGTGCAAATGACCAACATCAAAAGCCAAGGGGTAACGGGTATAATAATAACTACTATATTGCAACTTATATTCACGTTATGGATAATGCTCCCATCATAAATTATATTTGTCGTATCAATTATATAAAGTGATTGATATTGCCACTTTTTTACATTTATATTTATATTTGTTTTTTTTTTTCTTTTTTCTTTTTGTTCTTTTCACACTCAGAACCTTTTTAAAACTTGAAAAATCTATATTTCTCTTTTTGGGTGTTTTTTTGGGTGTTTTTTTTTTGTTTTTTTTTTGTTTTTTTTTTTTGCTTTTTCACATACACATAAATAAATAAAAATAAACAAACAGGATAATTTAACAACCAATCACTAATCACTTCATAACTAATACACTCAATTTACCGAAATGACTGTTCAAGAAACCGAATCTTTTGTTATTGTCAAGCACCCAGAAAACCCAGAAACATCCGTTACAATCTTAAAATACGGTGCCACCGTCTATTCTTGGAAATTAGCAAACAAAGAACAATTGTGGTTATCAGACGCTGCAAAACTAGATGGCAGCAAACCTGTCAGAGGTGGTATTCCATTGGTCTTTCCAGTTTTTGGTAAACACCAATTGGATACGGCTACAGCAAACATTGCCAACGCTAATGATGTTAAATTGAGTAAATTACCTCAGCACGGCTTAGCAAGAAATTCTACTTGGGAATTTTTAGGTCAAACCAAAGAGAATCCACCAACTATCCAGTTTGGATTATACTCGGAAATTGCAAATAAAGAATTAACTTCTATCTGGGATTATGATTTCGAATTGATTTATACTATTGAATTGAACAAAGATAGTTTGAAGACTGAAATCGAAGTCAGCAACCCAGCAAAATCTGATAAATCATTCAAATTCAATTGGTTATTCCACACATATTTGAGAATTGAAGATATTGAGGACACTTTTATTTCCAACTTAAAGGGTGTTAATGTGTACGACCAATTATTAAAACAATCATATAACGATGTTCAGCCAGTCGTTACTTTCCATGAAGAAGTAGACAGGGTTTATAAGAATGTCAGAGAAGATAGAGACATTCAAGTTGTTGATAAGGGTAAACCCATCCACACCATCAAAAGAATTAATTTGCCTGATGCTGTTGTGTGGAACCCATGGGTTAACAAGAGTAATGGCATGAGTGACTTTGAACCTAAAACAGGATTTAAAAAAATGGTTTGTGTCGAACCTGGCCACGTACATGATTTTATAGTTTTAAGCCCTGGTTCCAAATGGAAAGCTTCGCAAATACTTTCCAAAGATGAATTGAAATACCAGGTTATTTGAAATATATAATCGTTTAATTATAAATCACAATTATTTAAATGCGTGTATTATTTTATTTGCTTGATTATAAAGTTTGGCTACTTATAATTTCAATATTCACCCTTGGCCTTTTTTTTATTTTTTTCTTTTATTTATTTATTTCTTTCTTTCTTTCTTTCTTTTTCGTGTGGGTGTTTTTAACAATACAATTACTAAAAAGACTAAATAAAATTCGGCCTCGATTGGCTTTTTTTATTTTTTTTTATTCTATAAATATAAAAAAACTGATAATTAAAAAAAAAAAAAAAAAAAAAAAAAGGGAGACCATATTTTACTTAATTATTACAACACATATATCATATAGTCTTTAGAAGCCTTTTAATTAGTAAAAATAATTATTTAAAAAAAAAAAACATATATAAATAAATAAATAAAACTAAACCAAACAAACAAACAAACAACAATATCAACAAAAATACTCTAAATTTTCTATTAAGGATGTCCAATTCTGAACAACAAGACCCCTTGGCTCAGTTGCAATCTTTAATTGCCAAGCTAGCTGCCACTCAATTGCCTTCATTTGAAGAAAAAGTTAACGAGAATTTAGCTTCCCCTGTAGCTACCAATAACACTAACGTATCTTCCAAAAAGTATGATGATGAATACTTTAAATATATTTCTCAAGAATATATCACGTTCACATACACTTCTCCGACCATCTATCATGTAGTCCAGTACTTCGCTAATCAGTTGGAAAAAAATGGGTTCGTCTACTTAAGTGAAAAAAAAGAAGCCGATTGGAGCTCTTCCCTTAAGGGCAAAAAATCTGGAAAATTTTATACAACTAGAAACGGTACTAACTTGGCTGCCTTCATAATTGGGTCTGATTGGGAAGTCGAAAATGGGGTTGGTGCCATTGGTTCCCATATTGATGCATTAACTGCTAAATTAAAACCTTCTTCAATTAAACCTCTTGTAGGGGGTTTCGAATTGTTAGGGGTTGCCCCATATGGTGGCACATTAAACGATTTATGGTTTGATAGAGACTTAGGTATCGGTGGTCGTGTCTTGTACGAAGACAACGAAAAATCAGGTCAAATCAAAAGCGCCTTAATCAATTCAACACCTCATCCAATTGCTCGTATCCCATCGTTGGCTCCTCATTTTGGTCAAGATGCTGTCGGTCCATTTGATAAAGAGACTCAAGCTGTCCCAGTAATTGGTTATTTTTCTCCAAGTGAAGAAGATGATAAAGCTACAGATGATGAGAAAAAATCACCATTGTTTGGCAAGCACTCAATTCATTTATTAAGATATATTGCACAATTGGCTAATATTAAAGTCAGTCAAATCCAACAATTGGACTTAGATTTATTTGATGTCCAAAAGGGTACTTTTGCCGGTATTAAAAATGATTTCATTATTGCCCCAAGATTAGATGATAGATTATGCTCGTTTAGCGCTATAAATGCCTTAACAGATTATGCCAACAATAGCAGTATTGATGAATCTTCGTTTAACATTGTTACTTTATACGATAATGAAGAAATTGGCTCGTTGTCAAGACAGGGCGCTAAGGGCGGTTTAATGGAAAGTACTGTCCAAAGAGTTGTTTCCAATTATTTTGCTGAGGATGATAATATCACAGAATCATTGATAAAGAGCGGGTTTGCTAACTCCTTTATTATTTCAGCAGATGTTATTCACATGGATAACCCAAATTTCACTGATGTGTACTTAGAAAACCATAAGCCTAAGCCCAATGTTGGGCTAACTATTAGTCTCGATTCTAATGGTCACATGGCTACAGATGTCGTGGGTACTTGTTTGGTTGAAAAATTGGCAAAGGCCAATGACGATAAATTGCAATATTTCCAAATTAAGAATAATTCAAGGTCTGGAGGTACTATTGGCCCTTCAATTGCTTCTCAAACTGGAACTCGTACTATTGATATGGGTATTGCTCAATGGTCTATGCATAGTATTAGAGCATCTACCGGGTCTAAAGATGTAGGATTAGCAATTAAGTTTTTCACTGGATTTTTCAAGAATTGGAGATCAGTTTACAACAAATTTGGTGATTTATGATTAATAATCAATTATTTTTTTTCTCCTTCCCTTTTAAAAATTGTTAAAAAGTTTATACCTTTATAAAAATAACATTTGTCCTTTTCCTTTTTTTATACCACTTTTCCCTCTTTTTGAGTCTTACATTTTGTAAAATCTTCAATTGTAACACCAGACTTTTCGCACATTTGTCTAAATATTCCAGATTCATTTTTAAACAAATTTATCGGCTTATCAAACTGAGCAATCTCACCACGTTCCAATACTAGAATACGATCATAATTTAAAATAGTAATTAGCCTATGAGCTATACATAGAATAGTACAATCAGAAAATTCCTTAACTATCTTTGATTGAATTTTGGCATCTGTCTCATAATCAACATTACTTGTTGCCTCATCTAAAATTAAAATCTTTGATTTTCTTACCAAAGCTCTTGATAAAGCTAAAAGCTGTCTTTCACCTAGAGAAAAATTCTGCCCATCCTCTTCAACGATTTGATCTAAATGGAACTTGTGCAAAACAGAGGGATTGGCATCGTGTGTTGATTCTATATTTTGTAACTCTTCCGGCTCAATGGCACCACTTCTAGCCAAGGCATTCCATAATAAACTATCTGGATAATTACCAAATGGATCCAAGTTTTTCCTTATATTACCTCTAAACAAGACAGGATCTTGTGGAATAATGGTCAACTTACTACGCAGATCAAATAATCCAATCTTACTAATGTCTATACCATCAATAACAATTCTACCACTAACCAATTCTACCAATCTATACAATGCTGTCATAATCGTACTTTTACCAGCACCAGTCCTGCCACAAATACCTATTCTTTCACCACCTTTAATATTCAGATCAATGTTTTTCAAAATTAAGGGTAACCCATGCTTGTATCTTAAACAAACATTTTCAAAATCAATAGCACCATTTTCAGGCCAACTCTCCCTTGGTTTTAATTCTTGAATGCGATATTTAGATTCCTGTGGCAGATTTGTAGCATATTCAACCACTCTTTCTGTACTATTCATATCATTTTCAGCTTCAGTAACTGCCCTTAATAATGCGTTCAAAACGTTTGGCAACTGCAATACATAACTTAGCATGACACCAGTACTTGATGCACTAACATTAAATTGCCTGGTGATACATAACATGGTAACAATTAACGAGCAAGCACTCGTAGTCATATTCATAGATATTGTTGACCATCTTCTAATAGCCACAGTCAGGTAACTTGCCTCGTTTTGTCTGTCCATCAACACGTCATTTCTTTTTAAAAACATTTTTTCCATTTTAAAAGACTTGATGGTTTGTTTACCGCCTAAAACGTCGTTAAAATTATTAAAAACAAATGACCTTTGAACAGCTTCTAAACGCTTAACTTCTCTTGAACTGCTTTGGTAATAATCAGCAATAAAAGCAAAAGCCAGGACTAAAAAGGGAACAAAAATGGCAAACCAGGGCAAATATACAATGCACAAAACTATAATACCAATAAAATTGGCAAATTGATAGATTAGTAATCTTACTTGCTCTACTAAATCATTATCCAATGTATCTGTATCCTTAGTAAACCTATTCAAAATACGACCTACTGGTGTTTCATCAATATATGTCATGGTGGTGTGCAACAATCTTTTAACAGCCTTTAAATTTAAATTCTTACTAGCTTTATTACCTAGGACACATAAAGTAGTGAATTGACAAAGCATAAGTAAAAATGTAATAAATACCCAAAATACATACATACCCATATAGAAACCTTCAGGTCTGTTGTTAAAATAATGGTCTGTCCAAAAGGATAACCAAACAGTAGTAAATAAATTGGAGAAACATGTAAAGGCAACCAAAGAACAGTATATTAAAACAACAACAACAGCAAATCGACCACATCCCTCTTTAAGATATTGTTCATATACTGCAAATTTAATTCCATTAATAGCTCTCTCCTCTTTCTTTGAAATATCATGTTGTTGGTGTTGGTGTTGGTGTTGGTGTTGGTGTTGGTGTTGGTGTTGGTGTTGGTGTTGATTTTTTTCATTTCCTAGCGTCTCTTCATTAGTATCATCCATATCCTCATTTCTTTCAAGTTCAGTTTCATTTTTATCAGTGCTATTGACTATATTTTTAATGTTAGGTTGAACAAAAGCCATCAACTTATTGAATTCCAAGGATTTTTCCTTCAAAGTAGCTACTGTGCCGATATTAAAGGTACCATCAACACCTAAAAAAATTACCCTAGAGGCATATTTTATCAGACTTAATTGATGTGTAGCCAAAATTCTTGTTTTACCATCCAGTAATTCCATCATACATTTTTGCATTATATGTTTGCCAACTTTAGCATCAACAGCGCTTAAAACATCATCGAACAAATAAATATCGCTTTCTCTATAGCAACTTCTAGCCAAATTAATACGTGCCTTTTGACCGCCAGATAAAGTTAAGCCATGTTCACCGACCTCTGTTAAATCGCCATTAGGTAGCATTTCCATGTCAGGACTTAAACAACAAGCATCGACTATTTTATCGTATCTGCTCGGTTCATATGAAGAGCCAAACAAAATGTTGTTTCTAATCGTAGTATTTTGAATCCATGGATTACCACACAATAACAGTGATCCTGTTTTCTTAAATGTTCCCAAAGGATTTACTTGCTGCATTATGTCCGCCAATGCCATTAATAAGGAGGATTTACCCGTACCAATACTACCGGTCACAATAATAAATTCGCCCTTTTCGATCTCAAGATTGATATTTGTGAATCCATTGAAAGGAGTTCGCACTGTTTTATCATTGTTGTCACCACCAACACTAGCCTCTAGTGCCTCATTCGGTAATGGAACGTCTATATTAGTGGGCATGCTAGTTTCTCCCAAGTTCCATTCAAAGGAACAATTCTCCAGCTCCAAAGCATTTCTTTCATTCTCGCAGGGCAAGGGGCTTTTATTTTTAGTTTCTTCCTCGGCCAATAAAAATTCTTGGACCCTGCCAAGGGCCAAATATCCATTGCTACCAGTAGCTAAGGAAATTGGCACATAAACCATCTGTAGACAAACCGCCTGGAAAAGAGTTAAAGATGAGAAAATAGCGTCAACATTCTTATTATGACCCTTGAGTTTATACAAAGCTAAAAAAACAATCATCGAAGATAAGTTTGGTAATATTAAAAACAAAGCGGTAAAAAAATTTCTTATATATTGCATTTTGCTGTTTTTCTTAATTTCTTTTATTCGTTCTTTCTGAACATTGGCCTCATAAGCTTCTTCCCAAGCATAGTATTTAATCATTTTTAAACTATTTATAATTTCTCTCATCAATGTAACTCTAGCATCAGTAAAAACATTAGCCTTTAAACGCAACTTTAATAATTTTTTGAAACCCCACATGTTGAACAGCAAAGTTAGTACAATTAAACCTAAACCAACCAAAGAAATGGGACCAAGATTGACAAGTAATAGTACTAGGGCAATAATCAACGGAGGAACAATGGAAAGAAGCATGGGTTGATATGCCACGGCGACTTCCAATCTGTTCAAGTCAGTACCCATGATAGAATTAATCTTTCCGTCAGTATAAATGTTGTGAGACGCAAGGGAAAGTTTCAATGATTTTGATAATAAAGCCTTTCCAAGAACAGTTCTTATTTGCGCTCCTGCTATCATAGCATTTTGTAAACAGTGGCTTAACATTATATTATTATTCACCATAAGTAAAGAGATACCAATGGAATAACCAACGCCTTTGTTAACATGTAGGTGAGGAAGAATCTCTTTTTCTTCAACAAAATATATTAATTTTTTTGTTAACATTGGATTAAACATCATTGAGCAGGCAGCTAATATACACAACAAAACTGAAAGCCCAAACATGGTACGAAATGTTTTTAGTATAACTTTCATTAGCAGATACTTGTTTGTTTTTAGGTATTGTAGTATTTCTTTTTCTGTAGCATTGGGATTTTTTTTTGTAAATTTTTTACTGTAAATAGTCAGTTCTTGCTCCCAATTTTTGGCAAATCTATCGTAGATGGTTTCTGTTTTTAATTTATCATCCAGTTTAAACAAATCATCTGGTTGCAAAGTTCTTTTATAACCAACTTTAAGAATAGGTAACACCCACAAAAATAAAATATAACTTATAACATTGGTATGGTATAGTGGATAAACCTTTCTTTCATTATTTGATGGGAGTGTCGGTATTTTTCTACTAAAGAAAAAACTAAATAATCTCTTTTGGGGCATAATTTCAGAATCTGTAAGTTTTTCCAAGTCAATTTTATTCATTGAGACATTATTATTATTGGGATCATTAAGACTTTCAAGTTTATCTGAATCACTTTGTATTATGCTATTATCTTCGGAATTGATTTCAATTTCACATGATTCTGTATTCCTTGGATAGATTCTACTTTTAGTACATTCTTTTTTTTTCATTTTCTGGTGATAGATCTTTAAGACCTTTGCTTTAGCTATTGGTAATATTGGTTGATCCAGTAGAAAAGAAAACAAGTTTTAAAAGTAATTGTTTAATAAAATAATAATAACGTATGAAATAAGATAATAAATTCATAGATCATTAATGGATGCTTTACCTTTTTTTTGTTTTTAGCCCTCTTTATATATGCTCGTTCTTATTTTTTTTTTAAGTTTTTTTTTTTGAATCTTTGAATGTTTTTTAATAAATTGGTATTAATTAGACAGATCTTTTAACCTTTTTTTTTTTTTCTTTTTTTTTTTTTTTTTTTAATTGGGACATATCAGTAGTAAAAAAAAAAGAGAAAACGGAAAACAAATAATAAGATAGCCGCCGTTTGAGAAGCTAACTTAAAGCTATTGTTATTTCCGTTTTTTAGCCCTTTTTTAGAAAACCACGCAGATATAATTGTCAATATATATCATATTATGATATTTTCCGCGGGTCTAAGAAAATTGGTAGTAGTTAGGAAAAGTATGTATTTGTGCTTAGAGCCATGATGAATTTGGTTTGAAGATAAGGTACAAAGTCATTGCTGGGAGTCAAAACTGGAAAAATAAAAAAAAAGACAGGAATTTATTTAATTTTTATCAAATCCATAAAGTTTACGTAAATAGAACGTACGGTTTAATTATAGAGATATGTGGAATAATTATAAGAAATTATATAACATTTTTTTGGGGTGTAACAAGAGCCTGCAATTTTTAATGGCAATATATTTTAGTTCTTAAAAACTTTTTAATTATAATAATAGAAAACCTTGTATTATTCTTAATTTAAGTATACATTAGGCTCTAGTACTATATTTTTTTCTTAATTTATATGTTAAAGATAATATTTTGATTACCCGCTTTAAACCCCTAGGAAAGGGCATTCTTTAATAATTTCAAAAACAAATTAAAAAAAAAAACAACAAAATTGTGACAAAAACTAGTACATCAGTAACTTTATACTTTCATATTGTGTTACTGAGAAAAAAAAGTTTCATGTTGTTTTTTAATTTTTTTTTTTTTTTTTTTTTTTGTAAAAAGTATTTGAAGTTTCATGTTATTTCCTCTTTAATAAATCTAACCATGCCTTTCGGCAAATTATTATTATTATAATCTTTTTTTTTCCTTCTTTTTTTTCCTTCTTTTTTTTTTTAAATCCTTTTCCAATATCATACACTTATACTGCTTTTTTCTTTCTTTAGATATAAATATATGTATATATTCATAACAGTTTTTTTAACTTGATGTAGTCTTTTCACATTCAGGTTACATTTTACTTTTCTTACATCTATGTTTTTTTTATAATTAAACAACAAAAATAGACTATACACAAAAAAACAAATTTCAAGAATGGCTAACGGTATGTTTGAGGGGTGGTATCCTATTTAAAACCAAGTTTAGTTATTCTTGTTTCAATTCAATAAAGCTTATGGAAGGAAGAAAAACAAAAAAGGAAATGTGCCAGATATGGATGTGACGGAATAATGTGAATACTGTTTTATTACTTTTGAGTACCAGATGGTTCAATATAGAAACTAATCATGATAAACACAAAATAAGACGAAAGGAAAACCCTGGTGATCTAAAAAAGAAACGGATTATTTGATTGAGGAAAGATTATTTGTTTTTTATCTGCTTAATTTTATAAAGAGATCTTTCTAGTGTTTTTTTTGGTGACCATCTAGATATATTCAAATGCTAATGACGCTGTAACTTTTACTATTTCTGTTAAAAGGCTATTGTCTGTTTTTTTTTTATATTTCGACTTTCTAATGAATTGTAACAAGATATTATGGACTAGTTTTATAAATTATTTTTGAATAGGATGATTAATTTTATTTTTATTTTGAAAAATAGACAATTACTAACTTTATTTTCTGTTTATTATATTGTTAAATTGTGGTTTTGGAAGGAAGAAAATTGTTTTTTTTTTTAAATCGATGTATTATATTTATTCGTTCCGTTAAGAGTAGATATTAATTACTTAGAAAAAAGAAAAACATGAATTCCATCACAGAGCAACAAAATAAGCGTATCTATTATTTGATTGTAGGTCCTCAAGCTAACTCTAACTCTGAAGTTTTTGGTGTTGCTAGAATTTTTGCTTCATTCAACGATACTTTTGTTCATGTTACCGATTTATCTGGTAAAGAAACCATTGCCCGTGTTACCGGTGGTATGAAGGTCAAGGCTGACAGAGATGAATCCTCTCCATACGCTGCTATGTTGGCTGCCCAAGATGTTGCTGTCAAATGTAAGGAAGTTGGTATTACTGCCGTTCATGTCAAAATTAGAGCTACTGGTGGTACTAGATCCAAGACACCAGGTCCAGGTGGTCAAGCTGCTTTAAGAGCTTTGGCCAGATCTGGTTTGAGAATTGGTAGAATTGAAGATGTCACTCCAGTTCCATCTGACTCTACCAGAAAGAAGGGTGGTAGAAGAGGTAGAAGATTATGATTTGTGTGTAATGAGAAACTTTCTACATTTCATATATATGTGTATATTTTCTGTTTAACCTTTAAGTTGTACCTTTTTTTACAAAAAAAAAAAAAACAAAAAAGAAAAGAAAGTTGCTTTTTTGTTTATGGTGACTCTTATCAGTAAAAGTTCTTGACATGAAACCCGACTGGAATTAATTACAATGACGATGAGCTAAGTAATTTGTTCTATAATATAATTGGTACCTTTTTTCACATCACATGAAAATATTTTGGTTCGGTTTATTAAAGGATTTAAATAAAGATATACAATCGATAAAAACAAAAAGAAAAACACAATTTTTATTTTTAAATTACTACAAAAAAAAAAAAATTACACTAAGGTATCTTTAGTAATTGTTGGATTTACTATCATACCTCCTTGGATTTCTTTACTGTTTCCCTCTTTTTCTAAATAAATTAATTCCTTAGTAGACAAAACCCAAAATCTTACCAGAAACATGCTTTCTTCTGGCCTCTTCGTGGTCCATAATACCAGCAGAAGTGGTCAAGATAATGTAACCAAATTGTCTGGCTGGCAATAAGTTTTCAGTCCATTTTTCAATGTCAGCAATCTTAACGTTAAATCTTGGAGAGATAACACCACATTTGTTTAATCTACCGTTTAATTGGATAACAATCTTACCGGATCTGTGATCATCAATGTATTCAAATTCACCAATGTAACCATGTTTTTGCATGACTTGTAAGAACTTGATGATGACTTTAGAAGATGGTCTAATTAAAACTTGACGTTTACCGGTTTTTTCGGCATTGTTAATGGCATTTAAAGCATCAGCTAAAACAGAGGTTCTGGTCATTGTTGATTCTTGATATAGTGTCTTTAGATCCTTTCTTTTTTCGTAACAAATTGGGTAAGGAAAGGTGAAATATGGAGATTAACAAGGAGTGAGTGAAAGAGTAATTTCAGAATAACACTGAAGAAAAGGAAAAAAAAAAAAAAAAAAAGAGGAAACTGAAAAGAAAAAGAAAAAAAAAAAGCAAAAAGAAAGGAAAAAAAAAAACATTCATCCGTATAACAAGTATTATTCGGATACAAATCGTGTTACTGGGCGAAAAGTTAACTTGTCTGGATAAAAAAAAAATCCTGTTAACAGCAACAAAAAAATTTTTTTTTTTTGCCTTTTAAATTTTTCATAGCAAAATTAATAAATATCTTTTTTTATTTTTGTATTAACTTGTATAAGCCCTAATGTAGGTGTATATAAAGATAAAAAAATACAAATGTCTGTTTTGTGACACGCATTGTAAAAGGATAACCTAGTTATTTATTATAATGTATGGGTTTATATAAAGTAGTTTAATTATTTTCATTAAAAAAAAAAATGTTTTTCATATAAATTATTTTTTTTTTTTGTTTTTGATTCTTTCTCAGACTGGGCTGGCTGTCAGATATGTTTTTTTTTTTTGGTATCGTGTACAAATTTTACTTGATTTGTTTTTCTTGTATATTTTTTTTTTTTTTTTTTTTTGTGAAAATTGAAATTGGTGTTATTTTTCTCTATTTGAATTTCCAACGGGGAGAAGAACGCTTAAATTTGGTTATACCGCCTTCTACTTTTCTTTAATGCTTATATTCTTAACTTGCTTCCTTTAACTTTTGGTTCTTATTACTAAATTATTCTAATTTTTTTTTTTTTTCTTTTTTCTTTCCTTTTCTATCTTTGCTTTTGTACTTTGTACTCAGTTCATATTTTTATTCTTCTCCTTTTATATTTCATTCCCCTGCATATATATACATATATATATTCAAACTGGAAATAATAGTAAAGAATAGTATAGACAATATGGCTGTATGTAGGACACGATTATTTGAATAAATATCATAAAATACAACAACTTATACGTTCATTTTTACCAAATGGTTAAAATAAATATCTCACGAATAGATTATTAAAAGCAATCACTGTCAATAAACGAGCTGGATAACTAGATCATGTACTGACATTTCTGGTAGCTGAAATTTTTATTGGATAATATGGAAAGAAAAGGGAACCAAGTTTAATATATTTGTTTTAAGACGATTTAGAAACCATCTATTAATTTTTTTTAATAGTTTTTTTCTTTTTTACTAATGGGATTTTATGAGACTTTTTAAAAGGAATAGAAAATTTAAAGAACGTAGCTTATTGGAAATAGCAATTAAATTGAGTCATACAATATATATTTATAATGCAAAACTTTCATTTTTTTGGTTCATAAATTAAAGGACAATTTAAACTTGATTATTTGAACGTGGGGATATATTTGGATATCTGATGATGGAAAAAAAGTTTTGAAGTTTATTTTGTTGGAATGGCCTTTTTATTTTTATTTGTTCATTTATTCTACTATTATGAGTGTAGCAGTTGTTTTATTTTTGTTTTTAATTAGGAATTTTTTTTTTTTACTAACAATCTGTTTTGTTTGGGATGCTTTTTTTTTTTTACTGCGCAGGATGTAGTAAAATTTGCTATCTCTTTTTTTTCCTCTTTATTTACAGGCTAAGAAATCTTTCAAGATCAAACAAAAGTTGGCTAAGGCTAAGAACCAAAATAGACCATTGCCACAATGGATCAGATTAAGAACTGATAACACCATTCGTTACAATGCTAAGAGAAGACACTGGAGAAGAACTAAGTTGAACATCTAAACAATGAGGAATATGCTTTTATTAAATTTTAATTTTAATTTCATTTATATTTCCCATGTTTCTTTTGTTCAACTTTGACTGCTGTTATGAAACGCTTTTGCAATTAATTTCTAGTAGTGCTGGTTGATTAATATATATATATATATAATAAGAGTAATTTTTTTTACATATATATTAGTATTTTAATGAGATAATTACATCTTATATTTTTATTTACTTCTGTCTTGCCATTATTGTTAGTCATAATGCTTATTTACTTATTGACATATATAGATATCTTGTTTCTGGTGTGTTATATTGGCAACTCCCACACAATTGAAAAGCCACACTAAATTTCTTTTTTTCTTTTCCTTCAAAAATCTTTGTGATAGAGTCTTGATATATATGTCTTTCCTTTTTTTTTTTTTTTTTTTTTTGTTTACACACTACATGTAAACAAGTGAAAAAAATTCGTTTGATTTTTAACAAACTACTTAAAAAAAAAAAATGTAAACAAGACCTAAATAGATAATACGATAAAAATAAATAAATCAAATATCAGAGTAAATTTCATTGTTGTAACACTATAATCATGAATGCATTGATGCATATATTTCAGATACTATCTAGCATTAAAAAAGTGTATAAAAAGCTCATCATATTTATGACTATTATCGCATTATTTATTAAACTATTCGGTCTCGAATATATATAAATAATTTCTGATATAAGGAATAGTAGTCATTTACATTAACCACAGATTCTTGCTTGTACAATTGTAGGCTAAATAACCAAATGTTTTAAAAATAAAACAAATGCTATCTCAAGAAAAACTTTAGAATATATGGTTTTTTTCTTTATCTTTTTTTTTTTTTTTCTATGTTATGTCAAGCAATTTTCAGAAATATAGAAGATACATGAAGAAGTCTTATAACGGTATTCAGGTAACTTTTTTTTTTTAAACTTTGGTACTTAACTTTTATGATAAAAAAAAAAAAAAAAAAAAAAAAAAAACTGCTTTTGACCAAAATACTCGGGCCATTTACTGTACTATTGTGTGTCAGGGCTTTTTTTTTTTTTTCTCTCTCTCTCAAATAATTTTTTAATTACAGTTTGCTATTAATTTCATGCAATATGGTTGTTATTATAATCAATGTTATTTTATAACTTCTAAATTATTATAGCCTATAAACCGTATCCTACATTCAGTTCTTTATTTACAGATTAATAAATTCATTAGTAAAGTCAAATTGAATTGAAATTAGCACATAATATGTATACAATATGATTATTTATACACATTCCCCAACCTATTTATCTTATTTCGACACTGATATCGTTATACCTAATTTTTTTTTTTTTTTTCTTTTCTTTTTTCCATAATTGCAAATTTCAAAAAAAATCTGGCTTGGGCCCAAAATAATCCTCTTGTATGGTAGCACTTGCTTGTCTCGTCAATTCTACATATTCACACTCCTCAGTATGCAAAATCTCGTTTGCTGAAGGTCTTTGATTATAATCAGGCTCAATCATCCATTTAACCATCTTGTCTAAACTTTCTCCATCAATTAAAAATTTTGGGACCCAAGCAGGTATTTTTTCTCCAGTTTTACGACTAATCTCATTCATAACATTTTTGCCCAGATAATTCGATGCAGACGAGACCTGCGTGATCCTTGACTTATTAGCTTGATTATTTTTGTTATATAAGGAATGGCCATCATTTCCAACCACATCACTAGACACCGAAGATGATGTGGTTGGTGTTGTATTAGCTGCAGCCACCACCGCCGCAGCAGCACTTATTTCTGTAGAACTTAATCTCCCAGCATCAGACAAGTCACCTGATCTTAACTTATGCCAAGCGTTCCCATTATCCGGTAAGATAACATTTGCAGCAATTTCCACTATCATCAACCCTAGCGAAAAAATATCCGCCTTAAAATCGTAAATACTGTCTGTGATGATTTCAGGTGCAATATATTCTCTATCACCTTCGTTTTCAAATAATTTATTGGTTAGCGGTAATTTTGTAGCCATACCAAAGTCCCCAATTTTTAAAGATCCTCCAAAAGTAACAAATATATTTGACGGTTTTATGTCCAAGTGGACAATGTGACATGATTCATGTAAAAATCTGAGACCACTGCTGATTTCAACTATAATTTTCCAAATCCTCCAATCCTCTAACCTTGCTTGTTTACTAATCACATTTTCTTGCAAAAAATTGTTCAATGTTCCATTTTCATAATACTCTGTGGCAATATAATACGTATTACTATTGGCAATAGATGTCCAACTAGTTATAAAATCTAAAATATATTCTTTCCCACTCCCATCTACCATCTCCTTTTTATCCTCCCTTTGTTGTTTTCGTATTCCAGTGTATACAGTTGTCTTATCCTCATAATCATCTGTAATATCGTCTTCAGATTTATGGTTAGAAAAACTGAATACATTATGATTATTCCTTCTTTTACGAAATGTACTACTTTTGTGGGGTTTATGTAAAACTAGTGGATCCTCATCAATGTAGTCGTTCATATGGTTATTATTATTATTGGTCCTAATGCCATTACTGAAAACACAACTGCCACCTATAGCATCGTTATTTTGAACACTAACATTGCCATCACTTATCATTAGCATTTTTTCATCTAGAGAATTGTTGTTATTAATTAAACTCTTAATGTTATTACATTTTTTATAATTTGTGGTACTAACCGACTTGACATGCTCTATATATTCCAGTATACTAATTTCATTTAGAACTGCTTGTTTTAACGTAGGTTTAGGTTTAATAGTTTTTACAGCAAAACATCGCTTGGTTGAAGGATCCCACACTGTGTAGGCATTAGAAAATGAACCCTTACCAATATAAGTAACATTCTGGAACTTTGACGACAAGTATGGGTCAACTCCTATAGGCGTATCAATGTCACCAGTGAAAATACATTCCGCGTCAAGTTCTTCAACAACACCTCCTGTTTTGTCGGTTGGTAGGCATTCTGACGAGTACGATGTCGCCAGATTACTATTTTCAATGAACGAGGTTTCAGACCCCTTAGTGTTCACTATATTTCTATTGTCACTACCATTACTGCTATTAGTTTTCACAGTTGTAGCATTACTAGATGCTGTTGCAAAAATCGTACCGGACATATACGATGTATTTCCATTGCTGCTACCACTGTTGTTTTTTTTAAGTTCTGTGTTTCCCATAAATTTAGTATTAATGTTGTTGTTATTAGTTCCATCACTGCTTGTGCGAGAACCCGAAGTGACTTGCGGATTCAACAAATTTCCATTACTACCGAAAATAGTCTTGGGCTGTTGTTGCGGAGTTATTCTCAATTTATTGTTCCTTTTTGTGGGTGTGTGTATTGGTGAATTGCCAAATAAAGAATCTGTATCTGCGTTATTACCATATAAATCATCGGTAAATCTTTGTAATGTGTTTAATAGTTCTTTGTTGTTAATCACCTTGGACTGTCTATTTTTCATCGTGGGTAAAACATTCATGCTGCTATTATTATATTCGTTTAATTGGAAATTGTTACTCTTAGCCGTTGAATCACCACTTGTTGCAAATATGTTTTTTTTAGAAGCTATTGGGGTATTAGCATTTAAGCGATTATTCATTATAATCTTCCTATTCATGAAATTATGAATTGGGTTATATTCGTTATTGTTTTTACTGCTATGTTTATCAAACTCTAGTATATCTTCAGTGTTATTGTCAATATCAGATGTCTTGACCGTTATTGCTTCAATAGGGGAACTTTTGAAACAATTCATGTCATGTGAAACGGAAAAATCTGTAGTTAACATGTTGGAAAATAAACTGGTCTGTTCAGAAGTGTTGTTGTGTGCAGTGCCATTACTTGACGAAGAGCTAATAATTCTACGTCCACGATTGTGTGCAGTACCGCTACTTGATGACAAACTAGTTGGTCTATTACTATTACTGCTAGTATTATTATTTGACGGTGGAAGGTTTCCAAATATTGGATGCTCAAAAGGTGATTTTAAAGCGGTGCTGTAAGCAGCATTAATACCAGAAGACGCAAGATATGGTGATTTTTTTATTGGGGTATTCGGTATCATGCTAGATATATTGCTATTAAAGGTATTACTCGAATTTTCAATATTAACAGCAGGATTATTAATCTTGGGAGGCAATGCATTGTTGTGGTTTTGTTCGTATTGGTAATGCTTATGTTGTCGTTGTATACTATTTGATAATTTCACATTTCCAACTATATTCTTATTAAGGACCACATTGTTGTTGAACCCTTGATTGTTAATAGTAGTAGTGGTATTATTAAATTTCAATTCGCCAAAGGCATTAGTACTACTTGGTACATTGTTATTTTGATACGCAGTTAACTTAGATTTCAATCCAGACGATTGAAACACAGATTGGTCTGGTTTAGCGTTGATAAAAGAATACGATGAAGATGATGCGTGATTATCATTGTTGAACCCATTAGAGGTCTTTCGCAGTTTATTAACAGGGAATGGAGAAACCATGCTAGTGGTTTCATTTGTGCTGGTATTATTAGCAGTAGTTTTAACTCTACTACTGCTACTACTACTACTACTATTATTATTATTATTATTGTTGTTGTTGTTGTTGTTGTTGTTGTTGTTAGAGTTACCACTGCTATTATGTGCAGTATGTCTAATAGTATTAAGTTTAAATACTCTATTTGGCGTCGGTGATAGAAGATCAGGATCAAAGACACTTTTATTGTCATCTCCATGGGTACTAATAATGGTATTGACGTTTTTCTTGTCTAATACCCACTTACGTAGTCCTTCAGCATCAACATTTTGAATGTTAACCATGCTATTTTTGTTGACAAACGGAGACAATTCACTTTTACTTATGCTTCTTTTTAAAGACATGCCTGCGGCAGCGGTGGATGACTTATCTGGGCACAAGTCCAACTTTAAAGAAGGCTTACATGGTGTAGTATTTTGTAAGAAATGGTCGTTGCGTTTATCATGAGGATTAAAGTCAGTACCATCATTATCATGTTTAAAGTCTTTGAAGGGGCTCCACTTAGATAAATATTCATTAATGGAAGGCTGTCTGGTAGAACTGACACCCCGAACTTTTATTACTGGTGTTGTTGTGGCATTTTGATTATTAGTAGCAGTATCAGATCCTTCGACAGATAAATTCAAATGGCCCTCACTCCTAGTCATACCACTCCCATTGGTGACGCTGGCATTTCTTTTGTTTCTTATTGTAAACCCTTGAAACATATTGTTATAATAAGAGTAATCCTCGTCAAAATTTGACTTTTTGGATACATTATTTTTTGCATCATTATTGTGAGGGCTGTTAGTATTTTTAGTGTCGAGTATAGTTTTCATGTTATCATCAGTAGCAGTAATGTCTCTAGTAGCGTTCAGGCTCATTGTACAAATAGAGTCCTTGATGAAAAATGGAGTTTTTGGAATATCTTCTTTGTTTTTATTTTGAGTACGACTAATACTATTACAGGCTCCATTTGTATTTATGGTAGTTGTTTGAGGTGTGTGAACCGGTCTTGGTATGACTATAATATTGTGCCCTTTCTTCTGAATATTGTGCCTTTTGTAGTTATGAATGCCGTACGTGTTGTTGCTGTTTGCAGTAGTTGTACTACGTTTCCTATTATTTGTAGTATTAACGACGTTATTGTCTGAGATGTAACCATAATCTGTAGTATCTAACAAATTATCATCATAGTCATCATAATCTTCATCATCGTAAACGTATATTACATCATCTTCGTCATTATCATCTATGACTATTTCTTGTTTAATTATCATGGGTTGTTCTGAATAATCGCAATTGAGATGATTATTATCTATGCTGCCAACGTTTTGTTTATAAGGTGTAAATATTAAATTATTGGCACTTTTTTTTCTCTTTGACATGCCATTATTATCAGTGATATCGATGGTGTTGGGGCTTGTAGCTAGGAAAATGTTATTATTATTTAATGGCATTTCTTACAGCCTTAATCCTCCTTTTATTATTTACTTTTTTTTTTTTTTTTTTTTTTTTTTTTTTTTCTTTTTACCCCCCCTCTCTCTCTATCCTTTGGTTTTGTTTATTTATATTGGTTGGCTATATATGCTATATTGTTAGGTTAGGTTAGTTTAGTTTAGTTTAGAAGGGATAAAGGTTTATGGGAAAAGGCAACAATAAACAAAGATGAATAAAACAATGTTGAACAAAATATAAAGCGTAAATAAACAAAGAAAAATAAATAAATAAAACATACCAAACAAAAACGAAGGTTGAAATCTAAAGAAAAAAAAAAAAAAAGGAACAGACGCGTTTATTTTAAACATTTTGCTTTGCTGCGGATATTTCTACACGCAGGCCGAGCTGTGATTATTTGCCATGGCTAAAATGAAAGACGGCTTTTAAAAAATGCGAGAGAGAAAAAAAACAAACAAAAACAAAAACAAAAACAAAAACAACGTATAACCCGGACAACTGCAGTTATCATCTTTTTTTTTTTTTCCTTTTTTCCTTTTTAAAAAAAAAAAAAACAAATCAAAATTAAATTTGGTTAATCAGTCAACAATTAGAAAAAAAAAAATAAATACGTAAATTGAAATTCCAGCTTTTTTTTTTTTTTTTTTTTTTGTTTTTTTCGTGGGTTTTTATTTTTTCGTAGGTTTCTTTTTTTTTTTTCCTTACTTACCACCCCTCCTCTTTTCCTTACTTCTAATACTTTAAACAACCGATCCAAATATATTAAAAAATTAATAGTCAAGAATCAAAATAAAGTAACTTCAATTTATCTGGTTCCCTAAAAAATTAAATCAATCAATCACCTAAGTTTGTTTCAATCATGTCTTATAACAATAACGCTCATGAAAGACATACGTACCCTAATACAATTTTAGTAGAAAAACCACCAATGGAATGTGTTGAGATTGTAAGAATTAAATTATCTCAAGACAAACTGGTCAATGATCAATTTGTTAAGATATTCAAAGATCTTGCATTTCTACAAAAAAACTATGTTCAAAATTTAAAAAAGATTATTTCCGAAAATGAAAATTTTAATAAGATCATTAATGATAAGATGTTGAGCAATAATGTTGTTGATGAATACGAATTGAAAAATTTAAGTAACTTTGAGTCATTGTCAAGTGGCACCAGTACAAATGTGGCCAAAGTATACTCTGCCCTAATAGATGATTTGTCTAAACAGGCTAAACTACATTCCAAAATATATCAGAATTTGGAAGATAAAATCATCAAAGATTTATATCAACACGGGAATAACGATACTCAATGGGTCGAAACAAAGAAATACTTTACTTATGTAGTTCAACAATTGAAGCAAAGTAATACTTCTTCTTCTTCTTCTGTTTGGGAATCTGAATCACCTACTTTATTTCAAATGTTTGAAACTACTGACTTTGAACATTTGATGTGTATCAAAAATAACCTGCATAAATATGAGGCGTCTGTTGCTAATGACACTAGTGTTAAGACAAATTTGAAAGATAAGCTTGATAGATTTGATCCTGATTCAGAAATTAAGAGATATGCTAGAGATGTTGTAAATTATGATTTTAGTTTTTTAGATAACAATAATACTAGTAACAGGATGCCCAATGACAAACAATTGCGTAATAATTCTGACAGTACCGTTTTAAAAAACGAACTAATGAACAGTAACTTTTCCAATTCGACGAATAACAACAATGTTACCGCCAATACTGGAAGTTCGAATGGAATTGAGGATTTACCTGTTGAAAAGGATGTGCCAAAACTAAAAAATAAGAAATCATCACATCGTTTAAGATCCAAATTTGGCTCGCTTTTTGGAAGAAAGAAGGAAAACAGTAATAATAGCACATCGAACGGCAACAGTTCGAAAAGGGACAGTATATTTAGGAAAGTAAGTGCCGATACATCCCATGAAAGTAATGTTAATACCGGTAATAATAGGCCCAATACACAAAGCACACAATCATCCAGAATGAGTTCATATGCAGAACATCACACTCCTAATACAAATGAAAATAATTCAAGCAACAATAATAGTAGTGCTAGCAAAAACAATCCTTATTTGGCTAGTAGTAATAGTTCAAGTACGAATAACATATACTCACACCACACAGGCAGTGTTGTTGCTGCTCCCCAAATTAATAACCATATTGGTTCTACTGGTGCTAACATTTCCAAGTCGACTACCTCAAATAACAACGTTGCCTCTGCTATTCATTCCGATTCAAACACACAACCTGTTTTGTTGCCGCAGAGGACACCATCCACAAACAACCCGTTAAGTGTAAACCATCAGCCATTAAGTCCAATTAAAATACAACATACCAACAGCTCTAGTGAGATTTATCAAAACCGGTCTTTTGTCGCTAATAATAATCCAATGAACACTAATGTTAATAATAATGTTAATAATAATGACAATAACAATAATACTGCATCGTACCGTCAATCTTCTTTGTTTTCTGGTCCAGACCATTTAGAAACAGTCAGAGAAGCACCTAGTTCAGAGCACGCTACGACAGGTTTAGTTACTCAAAGGAATAGTTCTGTTAATACAAATGATAATAACGTTGGCACTATTCAACACTCTCCAAATCCGCCACCAATGAGAAAACCCTCTTTCAAGAATATCGGTAATAACCGTGTTACTTCTCAAATATTCAATAATTTGAATGTGGCTGATACCGCAAACAAAAGTCAAAGTTCGATTTTGATGCCAAATATGACTGGTGAACTACAATCTTTGGATCCTCAAACAACGGGTTCTAGTATTGGTATGCTAATAAACTCGCCAACAGGTTTCCAACACGGTAGTATAGGTATTAACAGTGGCACCGGCTATAATAGTAGTAATGGGTTGAGATGTAGTGTTGCCGAAGTGGTAAATGCTTCATTTGTTGGCGGGGTTTTACAATCTGCTCAACTAATTGGTGAGGTGGCATTAAATTATCCAATTAATGATGCCAATAGCAATATTCCATTGGACATCGGTTTTAAGATGGTTAGCTACAAATACAAACCAGAAAAATTAATTATAAATCGTGCGTTTATGCAAGAGGAAGAGGAAGACGAACAAGCCAATGCTACTCAAGGGCGTACAGCTTATGCGCCATTTGATAAAATATATAAAGTTAATCCTGAATTTATTATATCCAAAACATTAGGTGCATTAAAATATACAATATCTTCCCCAGATTATATTCCACCGATTGTAGTTCACCCAATCTGGAAATTTGAGCCTCATCAAGCAAGTGTTGTTTTAACTTTGTATCCTAGCAACCGTGCTGCTGATTCCGGTACTATAGTGTTGAATAATTTTTGCGTATTTATTAATATAGAAGGTGCCAACACTACAACCGCACTATCAAAGCCGCAAGGTAGTTTTAATAAAGAAAAAAATAGAATAGCCTGGAGATTTAATGAACCACTTGAGTTTGGTAATAATGGTAAAAACAACGAATTGAAATTAATTGCTAGGTTTATGACCGATGGTTTGGCTAGGGAGGGCAACAAGGGTGTTATTTTGAGATTTAATGTATCTGATACTCCTAATGGCAATACAGGCAATGATGCATTTGAATTTTATTACAAGCAGACTACCGACGATGATCCATTTGGTACTTTAACTAAATGGGATGAATTGAATACTAACAGAACGTTAGTTGCAGGACAATACTTTGGACTTGCTTAATGTAGATAGATGGTACTTGAAGTATGTGTAAGAAGATGGAGAAGAAAGTGAAAATTGAATTATGGACAATCAAAGAGTTATTCAAAAGTTTGAATTATCAATTTCCTCATATTATGTTATTATTATTATTATTATTATTGTTGTTGTTGTTGTTGTGGTTGTTGTTGTTGTTGTTATCATTATTTAACTTGTGTTATATTTGAAATATTTTTTAAAAAAAATATTCATTTTTATTTTTTTTTTTTTTATTTTATTTTATTTTATTTTTTTTCTATATCAGCCCATTTGTCCTTACTAGTTAATTATTTATATAGTTTTGTGTAATTTTTATTTGTTCATATTAGTTTTAAGTTGAAAAGAAAAATATATTTTGCTTATGCCGTATATATGTCATCAACGTGTCCATGGTTAGCGTTAATCATCTGCTTATTTTAAAAAGAAAAGATTAAGTTTCATGGTTAACTATAAATAAATGAACAATAAAATAACTTAATTAATCCTGTAATGAAATACTATCAAGTTTCAATATACGTACTTAACTGGGATTCGACTATGCATTTCAACTGTTTTTGAGTAATTAACGACTTTTTTTGTATTCACTTGTTTATTTCTAAATAACATATGTGTGTTATTTATTGTGTTTCCAACGCTAATTGAAAAATCAAATCTTTATGTATGCCAAAGACAGAAGGTATATCTTGTCTCTTGTTGTATATAGTACTAGGATTATTAGATTTTTCATTGTTCAACAAATTTCTCTTCTTTTTCAGTTCTATGTATTTATAAACTAACTCAAATAATTCCTGTTTATAATCATACCCAAACAGAATTTTAAAAAGATTAATATTCGAGGAACTTTTTTGATAAAGTAGTTTGTTGTCATTATTGGCGGCAATATCATTGGTAAGAAGATCGTGAGAGATCTTATTACTTATAATGTTTTCCCCCTCCGCTATATCAGAAATTGAGCATGATGCACTAGTATGATTACTGTTTGTTGATTCACTTGAAGATATTATATTATGAAATGGTGATCTGTTAATACTAGCATTGTTGTTGTTGCTAAAACTATTACTTGGTGATCTCGTATTTGTACTTGTAACATAATAATATGAAAAAGAAGCATTACTATCATTGTTAAAAGTTACATTAGTGTTGTAAATTTCTGTAGAAAGAGTTGAGCTCGAAGATATAGAGGATAATACGGTAAAACTCTCATATTCATCATCATCATCATCAAAATTGTGGGCGCAATTGTTATTAGTGGCATTGCTAGAAATATCGACACTGTGATAATTATCGACATATGCATTTATATTGAGAACATTATTATTACTATTTATATGGCTACTGTTATTAGAAGTGTTGCCGCTGATAATGGTAGTTGAATCAAAGGTAGTGTTGTCGTTGGCATCTGTAGCGACGGCATTCATAAGCATC